>NC_133584.1:14745914-15077476 GCF_964106895.1 Numenius arquata
ATATTCTAGCACACAGATGTTAACTGAAAAAAAAAAAAAAAAAATCAAACCAAGTCAAACTTACTTATTCCATTCAAAGCCTAAAGCTTGCTAGACACAGATCTTCTAAAAAATTACTTTGTCCTTTTTGACAGTTCTCCTCAGTAGCTATATGCCTTTATTTAGAAGCTTTGTAAATCTCAATATGTTGCATATACCCAATAGGCCTGCACAGTCTGTCAGGCAATCAGCTGTGGTAAGTACTGCATCATGCACAAAGTCAATTTTGCTGTAAAACCACTATCATTTACTACCAGTTTAGCAAGCCTACCTGTGGTAAGGAGTACTTGGCTCATCTATTTTCATCAAGCCATAATCTTTGCCTGCTGGGTGGTACGTAGCTATGATGTTCATTTCATCCCACTTCTGGGATTTTTTACTGAAATAAGAAAACAAAGTTAACTTTTCTTATATTTTAAAAACAATTAGTTTTGTTTGGCCACAGAAAAGGAATGTTTAGAATGTCTTTTGACCTCTTCTACATACTATACACAAACAATATTGTTACAACACAGACGCGTTCAAAGGATGGCTATTAAACACTGTTCTATCTATACATACTTTAGTTGTCATGACAAATTATCAGTGCAACTTAATTTTCCCTAATAATTCACAATAGCTAAATAAACTCAGTGATCTATAAATGTATTCTTATTCATAGACATACACATATTTTCTCAAAAGACTACCGGTCTTGTTCAATCACTGTCCTATTAACTGTTTGCTGTTGTTACAAGTTACTGCAAAATCATTCTTCCTTGTATTAACAGCCCACAACACTTCCACAAAACCAAATAACTTCCACCTCACCTCTGCTCAGTGAGCTGCTATGATTATTAGCGAAACTGTTGCATAAACAATACCAACCAACAAATAACTTCCTGCAGTAAAATAAATAGCCCTGAACAAAGCTGGTTATTAATACTGCTTTTGTCATCGTAAAATGGAATCATAAAACAGAACTGATTCACTGCTGTAACTAAGCCGAGGGAGTTTCGCATTTTACACAGACAACAAGTGAAGTTACATTATTTAGAATTTCCTCAATTAATCAGAGAATGTACCATTTTATGTACATTTGCAGAAACAAAAGCCCACCCAGGCTGACAAAATATACAAGCCACAAGGAAAGCAACTGCCTTGTGGCCAGAGGAGGAGTCATCCTTCTACTGATCTAAAAGCCACAGAAATTTTTAATCATCAGGACCTACCAGGTTCCACATTGTCTCTAAAAAGGTTATTACAGGCTTCATATAAGGTGGTCTCCTCCCTTAGACTAAACCAAGAAATTTAACTTTAGAATAGTAAAATTATTCCATTATTTAATATTACCTTATGCATTAACATATTCCTGAAGTGTTGCAAATTACTATTTAAGGAAGCAAATATTACAGGGCTTTGTTGATTTTTTATTTTGGGGTGGGTTTTTTTTTGTTTGGGGTGGGCAGCAGTTGGCTAGAAGACTTTAACTACTTTTATTTAAACACAGACTGTTCCAATAACAAATCTGAAATATATATTCAATCTCAATAACACAGCTGCTCTTGAGCAAGATACTATCTGTAAAACAAAACTGATAAAGCAAAATTCCAAGCACAAACTAAGTTTTACATTTATGGAGAGCACTGTATAATATAATGGGAGGAAAAGAAAAGGGGATTTAAAAAATAGAATTTCATGCTCAATCTTAATATGCCAATCTTAACATGCCACAGATTTATACTCCAGAAACAAATACAAATTAAGTGAGCTTAAATCCCCCAGCATATAGTAACCAATGACAAACTCACGTTTGAGGTTTCAGTTCTATTTAATTATTTTGTTCAAACTGCAACACTAGGACTGCAACCTAAGCGGACAACACGTGAGTCAGATGGCCTGCTCTGGCAGGGTGGAGAGTCATGAGCCTCACGATGACAAAGCAAGAGCTCTAGTCTGGGAATGCCAGTTATCCAAACCTATCTATTTAGGAGTCAAAAAATCACCAGTTAAACATCAGCTAAACGCCTGCTTAAAGTTAATCCGTGACTAACATAAAATGATCATACACAGTGAGTGCATGAGAATTTTTACTAGCCATAGCAGTCGGACAATGGCACGCAGCCCCTATAAGGAGCGAGCTTAGTTGAAGAGGAAATATGACAGATGGGAGGAACTCCCATCACATGCTTTGTGCTCACCGCACTCATCCAGAGCACATCAAGGTTTATTGCCTGGGCTCACAACTCAATACCTAATATTAATATTGGCAACCTCAGAAGAATCTATTTGGCATACACTGCTCTTGAAATTAGACAGCCCACAGCTAGCAATTCAGTAACTTATAAATAAAAGGCTGAGGAAGATTTTAGTAGCTTAGTTTTCCACACTAATTTCTTTAAACTTGGATTCCAACACCTAAAGCTTATCATTAGTGGCAAACAGACAAATGTGTCATTTCACCTCTCCATGTAAAAAGCCATCACAGGAGAGTGACTAAGTGCTCTAAAAACACACACCTACCTTGACTGTCTCCCATTTAGCACGCTTAGGCATGCCTGAGCAACATAACGTTAATGATAGAGCTTATGATCATCACAGGAAAATGCTTCCTGACATCCCTTCAGATGCAGAAGCATGAAATCTAATCTTCCTTAGGAGAACCAGATTTGAAAAATCCCAGGAGTGCTCATTTTTGTTCTCTCACATATTTAAATATATATAATCATTTATTTTGAGACCACACCTTGACAGGCGAGAAGTCTCTGCAGCAGTATCACTCAAAGGAACACCTCTCACACCCCGCTTGTTCCTACCATAGCAGATTCTTCCCTTCCCTGTTCCAACAGGGCTGTTTGTGCGGACACACATGCACACACTTACTTAGTTACTTTGTAAAATGCTAGATCAGATCATTCACTTTGGTTTTACAGGAGCCTTAAGGCAAAAAATACTGCATACCAAGAATGCCAAAAACGTATCTGGCATTAAACCACGATCCCAGCTCTTAGGATGCAGTTCCAGTGGTGCCCCAATTTCACAAGCTTCCCTCTTGCATCATGATTTCATTAAGGAAGTTTTCCAAAGAACTTTACCATCACTAACAACAGTGCAAGGTCAATAATGATGCAAATACATGAGAGCTCTGCTGAACATGGTGCTTTAAAAGATGACAGCTGACAAAAAGAGCTCTTTCAACTGCAGCTATTTTTAAAGGTATTCAGATCTGAATTTCCATATTAGAAATAAGCAGAGGCTGCTGATAGAGGCGCAAAAAGAAAAGATATATCTGAATTTATAAACTCATTTTTAATCTTCAAGAAAAATCACAGCTGCACTGCTTATCATTCTTTTAAGTATACGAGTCAGAAGTACCACTGATATAAACGAAGCATCGCCAACCAAAAGTAATACCTTCACACAAGCCAGCTTTAAATACCCTACACTGATGTTTCCAGGAAATCTTCTAAAGCAGCCTGCCAGGTTTAACCGATATCCTTTTCCTTGCAAGGCAATTTCAGAATTAATCTAATTGACTTTATTGACTCACACTGACAAACAGGAAATAGAAACCGGACTCCTGCCCACTTCACTGCTCTGCAAAGAAATTACTGTGTACTATAACCAATATAACATATACTCAGCTGATAACTTTGTACTCTAATTTCTAATCATTCTTCAAGATGGTACAAAAGAGACTGCAGAAAATTAAATAGAGGTCACCAATAACCAAGTGGGGTGCGGTAGCACACACTTTGTGCTACATTTCATCAAAACTGGAGAACAGGAAAAAACTGCAACATTTGTGTGGCATATTGCTACTTACATTCACCTCCTTCAACAATATTATCACATTCCTTCACTTGAAATAATTTCTCCCTGGAAAGCAAGAGCAGCTAACACAGGCAACAGACCAAACCAAAGACTTTTCGTTCCTACCTTGCTGACTTTAGACTATATTCACAACTTAACTAGGCAAAGAGGAAAGGGATATTACCACAATACAAAAAAAAAAAAAAAAAAAAAAAAAAGTAATTGCATGACCGTTTTATTTTATCATTGTTTCTTTCCTTGCAATACTGAGTGAGGTCACGAATGAAGAAAACCATCAAAAGCAATTTTTTAAACACAGAGTTCAGATCAAACCCTGATCATCATAATCTGATAGAGTCTCAGAGCAACATTATGCAGCACGTACTGAGTGCTAACAGCAGGAAACGTGCAAGAATTCTCGCTGGTCAAGGATGGCTGCTGGCTGGCTAAAAAAACCACTTCTTGCACATTTGGACTAACTCAGCGTGTTACAATCAAACCAAGATTTTCTTGTCGTTCAGAACACAAACCACATGGCCAGTGCATATTCTCAAGTGCGAGATCTTTGCAGCTGAATCCTGAACAACCGAAAATACGTCTTACTTATGTTTCAACCCAGGAGAGGTCTCCTCCCCAGAGACACACTTCTGGTTAGAGAGAGATAAGCTACCTTTGAGGAAAAGACCGAGAACAAACGTCCCATGGCAAAGGCTATTTCCCAAACTGCAAACTATGCTCGTAGCAGCGCTAACACCTCCCTGCTTGTCTTTTTGAACGAGCATTTAAAGATAATACTCCTCCTGCTAACGTTTCATAAACGGCGAGGAATCACACCAGCTCTTGGGCTGCCACACTGCACCCCCGGGCAGAGTCGGGCTGCCGTTCCTTCGTCCTCCTCCCCCGGACAGCCCTCTCCGCCCGCCGCCCAGCCCCACTACCCCCGCTCCCAACACCGAGCCTGCCCCGAGCGCTGCCCCCCGCCTCGGCCGGGCCCCCGCACCCCCACGGAACGGGAGAGCCCGGCGACCCCCAGCTGGAGACGCCGCCTGCCAGACCGCGCCGGGCCCAGACCCCAGCTGGAAGCGACAGGGCCTGCTAGGACCGGCCGCCGCCTCGCCGCCGCCGCCACCACCACCGGGGCTGCGGCCCTCACCCGTGCTCGTCCTCGTCGCGGGCCGGACTGGCCCGCCGCACCCCGGGGGCCGCCCCCTCGGCCGACAGCTTTCCGCCGCCCTTCTTCAGGATGCCTTTGATGGGCGCGCGCGCCGTCGCGCCCGCCGTCGAGCCGGCCGGCATCGACGGCCCCTCCATCGCCGCCGCCCGCCGGCCCGCTTCCGCCCGCCGCCGCGCCCGGCCCCGCCGCGCCTCGGAACGGCCTCGGGGTGGGCGGGCGGACACGGCGCCCCCTGGCGGCCGGAGGACCGCCGAGTCTCCCGGCTGCGGTGCGCCTGCGCGGCCCGCCCCCGCGGCGGGGGCGGGGGGCAGCATGGAGTGGGGGGGCGTTGGGGTGCAGTGTCCCTGCGGAGACCGGCGCGTTCCCAGCCCGGGGGTCAGTGCCGGCACAGCAGGCCGGCCGTGGGCTGGCAGCACAGCTGTGTGGGCTACAGAGGGTCGATTTAGATGAGATATCAGGGAGAAGTTGTGCACTCTGAGGGTGTTGAAGCGCTGGAACAGGTTGCCCAGGGATATTGTGGATGTCCCATCCCGGGAGGTGTTCAAGGCCAGGCTGGATGGGGCTTTGAGCAACCTGGTCTAGTGGGAGGTGTCCCTGCCGGTGGCAAGGGAGATTGGAACTAGGTGGTCTTCAAGGTCCCTTCCAACCCAAGCCATTCCACAACTCTATGACCACCATCTGTACGAGGAAGGAAGTAGGAATCTGATGAAGCAGCGATGAAATGATCTACCCCCAAAATCTTAACGCAGCTGGAAGCCACCGTGCAGCTGGCAGCGCGCTGGCGTGTCCCTCCGTCATCCCTACAGCTCGAGGATGCGGGTGGAGCATTTGATTTTGGGTTACAGGAACGGCAGCATTAGGATTTAAATGTTTAAAGGGATGATGGCTTAAACATGGCAATTGTTTCTGATCCCTGCTGTCCTCCCTCCCGTCTCAGCCTCCTCCAACTGGTAAGGATTAGCAAAATGCTGGCTCCCTGCCCAGCTCCTGTAGCTATCTCAGGGCAAAAAAGGGCACATCCATACCAATTGGGGTCCCACCATGGTAAGGGTAGAACATTCCCTGCAGATTTACAGCATTTTACATCCACGTTGTTTTTTCTTCACGTCAATAAAAGCGGCAGGAGGTGGAGGTCACTGCCAGCCAAAGCCACGACGCGGGTTTGCTGGCATGGCTCAGGCTGTGGGGGAAGCCCACACATCTGAGCCCAGGATTCTGGAAAGACCTCCAGGAGCAAGCCACTTAACTTCAAATGTGGTTGCTCGTGTTGCACTGCCATTCCCTCTCAGGTGGTGCCAGACCCTGCACGCCGAGCCCCCTGTCTGCTCGAAAGGTCACACAGCTGGGAAGGTACAAAAGCCCCAAAGCAGATATTTTGATTTCATTTTTTAATGAGTTGCATCGATGCTATTCAAGCAGAGTTGTCGCGGTGCCCGGTGAACACCTGCCAGAGCAGACGTGGTGCCAGCGGGCGCTCGGCAGCTATAGGAGCGGTGAGCAGGACATCAGGCAGAGCCCACCATCTCTCGGGGTTTGGGGAGAAGCCTGGGGAGGAGAGGACAAGAGAGCAGACCCGTCTCTCTGTCTGCTTACAGGCACCCTCAGAGCTGGCCCCTCGGGAGTGCAGGACCAGCCTCACTTCAGGCAAGTCACATGCAGACACTGGAGATGGGGTGATGCTGAATTTCTGGACATTTTTAGACTCAGATTTTAAATATTACAGGCCAGATCTCGTTTCTAGCATGGAGGTCTGCTGACTTGGAAGGAACATATACCTACAGGCCTGCACCAGAAAACGTTCAAGACCCCCCGTCTCAGTTCCCAGGCTGCAGGACCGACCCCCGTGTCTGGACATTGCTGCTGGGAAGGCAGAGCCTGCAATGTAGCTCAGACACTGTAGACCCCAAGCAGGCCCAGAAGCATCAAGACAAAAATGGGAAACAAACCTGGGGACACACGACAAAAGGTTTTCCCCCGGGACTAATACTTTGACATCACATCTCATACCCTTTCGCATCCACATACTGGAGGACTCACAGCCACAGCAGAGCTTCACGTCTGCACTTCAGGGTTTCTTTTCTTCACCCATTAGCTTTGAATCTGTCAGTTACTCTGCAAAAGTCAGATCGAGACAAAAAAGGGGGGAGAGCGATAGAGGGAACGACAGCGAGGAGTAACTCAGGGTGGGCAGACTACCGTTAGCGAAAGGATTATTATGTTTCTCTGTTACATAGAGAAATTCTAATGGATAATAAAGAAAGCAACAAAGTTCATCGCTGGTCTGGCGCTGTGTCACTGCATGCCGGGAGTTACATCTCGGGAGGGCAGTTCACTTGATCCGTGGGCATCATTTTCTCGGTGTCAATCTTGTAGGACTGGAGAACGCTCTTCAGGTGCTCCACAGTTTCTGGGTGCATCTCGGGAGCTCTTGATAGAATCCAGGCGTAGTCAATGTGGAAGAGCCAAAGGATGTTAGTGCAGGAGTAAACCAGTGAGTAGTTTTCATAGTCAGTGGAGACGACCCAGTACGGGGCAGAAGGCATGACTAGGAGAAAGAAGGGCACCATAATGCCATGAGTAACTGACTCTGGACTACTCTGCAGCGCTAGAGCCACGGCTCCTGCTGCTGTTCCCACTTTTGCTGCTCCTGAGCCACATAATTGTTGTCAGTACAGGGAGATATAATTTATAAAAGCCTATCAGGACTCCTTGTTCTGCCCAGATGACTCAAGAAAGTCACAAAGCCCCAACCAGGAAGGACTTGTTGGAAAGTTAACACCATGACCTGAACAGCTTGGCCAGGCGACTGACAACCAGTCCAGCTGGTACCTGTGTGAGGAGGGAGCTGTAGGGCTGGAAACTGGCACCAGTGATCTGAGGAGCACGAATCACCACCTCCCTCCTCACCACCCACTGCCCCACACAGCCAGCCGCACCGCAGGCGGTGGGAATCAGTTTGACTCAGTCCATTCCACCAGCACCAGCCACCTGGACCAAATTCTGTTCTGCATCAGGCTGCTAGGCCCAAAACATCTGCTCTGCTGAACTCCAGCTTCAAACCATCAGGCAGGAAGCAGGGGTGGGTCCAGCAGGCGGGTGCAAGTGCCCTGGGATTTATTTCTGATGCACTCAGGAATGCTGGGTGATGTTCTCTGTGGCTCATGTCCAGTGAGGATGATGGGGGTTGGACACCCTGCGGGCAAAATGGCTGCGAGCGATGCCTTGGCAGCGCATGGCTAAGTCTGGCTGTGCTCGTGGATGATAATTGTCCTTTGCAAGTCCCCCTGTTCCACCCGTTTCTCCAAATAACCCGTCTGGGTGGGTGCTATGAAATAGCCCAGGAAAAGGTGCAAGGGAGCCAAGAGGAGACTTCTGCTCACTGTCCAAGCGTGGTTGCGGACAGAGGGAGGTGCTGTGCAACCAGAATAAAATGCACTTCCCCTCGGCAGGCCCCTGTCGTGTGTTACATTGACCAGGGAAGAAAAAGCAAACAAAAACACATTAGTAACAGTTATTAAAAGTCACTTGTAAGCAGAGGCAGGGTAGGATAGAAGCTATACCGCTGTGTTCAGAAAAACAAGCCTATTCCTGGCCCTTGCAGTAGTTGTGGAGCTGCTTTCCCCACCAGCCCCATCTGTGAAATGACCTGGAGGGATGGTAATGCTGCTCATCTTTCTTGCTTTGAGATCAATTAGGGAAGAGTGCTCTACCCCTGTGGGGGCTGTTGCTGTAACTGATTTATAAATATCACTAAACCACTGCCTGCTGGTCATAACCTCTGTCCTAACCCTTCAGAATCGCCCCATGGTGCTGCGCTGAAGCCACCGTATCAGCTTCACCTCTCACGTTCCTCATTTTCCACCCCTGGTGCCATGGAAGTGGTGCCTGCTCCGTGCCCTCCCGCCATGCCTGGACCTCAGCACGAGCCTCCCAGCCACACACTTACACCAGTTAAAGCGGACGCCCAGCTTGGCTGGCTCCTTTACATCCATGTGCATGATTTCTCCTTCAACTTCGTTGACTTTGCCATTGGAACTAAGGGGAGAACGACAAGGTGAGAAATAAAATCAGATGAGTTTGAAATCACTATTTTTTATTTTTTTTTGCTTCGACTAAATCATCCCTCCTGATGCATCCGCCTGCCAAGAGGTGGTTGAAACACGTACAGCAAACCACAGCATCCCCGGAGGGACAACTTACCCCTGGGGATGGTTTCCCAGGGGCAACCCAGGGCACATCAGGTCCTGGACCAGGAACAGCGGGGCAAATGGCACCCCAGGGTGCCTCTCTCCAAGTACTCTTCAGTGCCATGGGGGCCGTGACAGAGAAGAGGGAGAGAAAGACCCCTCTGCATGGGACAAGACGATCCCAGCACTGATTTTGGATGTGCCAGGGAGCAGCTCAACTCCTGCTGGTTGTGGGAGGCCTGTGTGCACATCTGTTTAATCACCTGCATTTTTCCAGGTCACAGCACATTCCTCCGCACACAAATTACCTGTCCCTGCTTGGTGAGCCAGGGTTTGTTTTGCTGCTGGTCCAGAGCACTGCCCTGCTGGCAGCAAGCCCTACGACTTGGGCTGCCCATCCTATAATTGCATTTTTCCCTGGATGCCTCAAGACCTGGACCCTGCCTGTGGGGCAGGAAAGTGTCACACTTCCCCATGAAACAGGAACACCGAAGAAGGCAGCAGCTAATGCTGCCAGCAGCAGACAGAGGTCAAGGGACTGATGCTGGAGCCATGCACAGTGTACACCTGACCCAAAATATTCCTGATACTTTAGGGTCCTGAGCTGCTGCTGTGGTGACTTGAATGGACAGATTAATCTCCCGCAGATTAATGCAGCTGCAAATAAATGTCCAGCTGTTTGCCAGGCGCTGCCCTCGCAGTGGAGCTGCAGAGACAGTGCTGCGCGGTCAGCAGGCAGCATGGACGCTGCTCTCTGCCAGACACAAGGGATGTGATGCTGCCTTGTTGTTATTGTGAGCCAGAACAAAGTCCCCATGGCACGCCAGGAGCGCAGGAGACAGCGCTGCGTTCGCCGCTCGCTCCCTCTCATTCATTCAGCCACCCACAGCAGCACCCCACGACAGCCGGGGCTGGCGATGGACATAGATTAATTAATATCTGCATTGGTCCTCGCAAAAAGCCAGGAGGGCTCGGGATAATTGAGGCTATCAAGTATAATAAAGAGAACAATCAGTATATTCACTTTGCTCATTGATTTAAACTGGCAACGATTGCTGAGCCCCTAACACAGCAGTTACTACCAGTGCAAGGTAAAGGCTCCAGAAAAAGGCTGACAAATATTTGCTTAAGTAAAAATGACCGGTGTACTTCACCTTCCCTGCCCCCTTCATCGGGTCCCTTTACTCCGGAGCAGAGAGGAGCACAGGGCACAGGCACCTCTCAGTACTCGGGGGCACAAGGTGGTGGCTGCTGTCCTATAACCGGCCCCCCCCCATGACCCTCCTGACACAGGACCTGGGGCATCCAGCTTCTCAGCCATCACTGCTGTCCGGTAACCAGCCCCCCCAGGATTCCCCCAGGACAGGACCTGGGGCATCCAGCTTCTCAGCCATCACTGGGGATCACAAACCAGTCAGGGGGGACACGCAGGCTATTTCACACAGGGGTCACCATGTGCATTTGATCTATTTTCTCACTACTCACCTTGGACAACGAGACAGAGACCTGGTGAGCCTCACGGAAGCACCAGAAGAGACCAGAGACCCACATCTCTGCCGTAACTGCAGTACAGCTCATTATCCCAGCAGAGCTACTGCAACCACAGGGTGACTCCCCAGACCCAGAAACAGGCAATTTGGAGAAAAATTGCCCAGGATGGCAAGAGAGGTGACAGGAGTACCACCACTACAGCGAGGACACGACCTGAATGCAAACACTTACAGCAGCTCCTTGTTGATCACCTTGAACTTCCCGTTCTCCTTCAGCGAGTAATTTGCCTGGATGCAGCTTCCTTTCTCGAAACTTGAGGGCAGCTTCTCTATCTCGTACCACTTCCCCAAATACTGATAGAAGAAAGTCCAGAGAGGCGCTTTTAGCACGAGAGAGCTGAGGCAGAGCAGCCCAGCTAGTTTGCTGGCACTGTCTCACCTGCTTAATTCATTCCAGTGCCCCCCTCCATGGCGTGGGAGGCTGCAGGGGGTTACTGGGACCACACACCCGCTCTGGCAGCTCCGGCACAAGGTGTTGAGACCGGACCTGCCCCCCGCCTCTGTGCACCCAGGCAGTTTGCCGTCGGTCCCACGCACCCTTAGCCTAGCTCACTACCCACTGCGAGATTTTTTAGGAAGCTTTTCACACCTTGTTGATATCGAAGTCTTCTTGGACTGATGGATCTGGGCACGGTCCCATGTGAAACATCTGGCCTTTCCCAAAGCTGAAGAGGCCAAGCAGGACCGAGAGCCGCACTGCCGTGCCCAGCATGGCTGCACTGGGATGCAGGTGGGAAATAGACCTGGAGAGGAGGAACATAGCTGAGCTGGAGCCTCCCTGGAGCAGAACTTTGTGTGAAACACAGCAAGAAAGACAGGACACTGGCAGCAGGGCACCTTGGGGGCATGGTGAGGAGAAAAGGGGCATGGTGGGGAGAAAAGGGGCATGAGAAGAGCACAAAGGCACTGTGCCAAATAAGTCTCCAGCCCAAAATGGCCTCAAGCCCTGCCTGTGATCAGGCTGTGCCCCACAGCTCTGCAGGCAGCAAGGCAATGCCAGGTGAGAGCACTTGTACCCATCACCCGCACCTGGCAAGATGCAGGGGTGATAAACGCCTGAGGACATGCAGAAGCATCGTCATCTGTCCAAAGCTGAGAGAAGGGGAAATGCAGGAATGTTTGCTATAAAATACTGGAGCAGAAGTAACATGCTCCAAAGCCAGGACCAAGCCGGGGCCTGGGACATGGAAACGAGCAGTGGACACATGTAGGACCTCCAGAGAGAGGGACATCCCCACGTGTGCCAGGGCTGCCTGGCCCTGTGAGGTGGTGGGAAGGACAGTGCAGCTGTCTCTGGGGGGTCCTCTTGTGCCAGGAGGTACACGGTACTGTGGGGTGGGGAAGTTGGTCAAGACTCAAATCAGCACTAAATAAAGTACGACCCCCAAAAACATGCTGCAAGGAGGGAAAGGACACGTTTTCCTGTGGAGCAGAAGCGGGAGCTGTGCAGCTCACCCCCGAGCAGCCCCTGGAGCCAGGATGCTGCCTACATGCTTCAGGCTCTGCCTGGGGCAGGTTGGCACCTACAGACCCTGCAGCATGGGGCTGTTCTGCTCCCCTGGCCAGAAACTCCTCCACAGTGGCAGTGGTAGCTTTTTCCCCAAGTTTAAAAGAAAAGTCCAGCTTGTCTCCAGCCACAGGGCATGGGCCCTGCTGTGGACACAAACACAGCTCCCATTCTGAATCTCTTCATTAAGAAACATACCTTGGCTGATGAGGCGGAGTGATGCTCTGAGGAGGACCAGGGCTGCAAGGAACAGCTCTGTGGTGAGCTCTCCGCCTCATCGTTTTATAAGCGTGCTGGGATCATCATTATTCAGCAGTAGCACAAGCCACTCCCTGGTCCTCGACGTGTTTTGTTTTTTTGGCCGGCCAGTCAGCTGCCTCCGATCTGCAGCTGGTACGAAGCTGGAGATGGGCTGCGACTTGGCTGCTCACCCAGGCAAACAAAGGCACCCCACGTGTCTGGGTATCGCTCTGCAGCTGCAGAGCTCTCTGCCGTTCGGCCACCCATGAGAGCCTCGGACCTGGGTGCAAACAACAGGGGAAGGGGAAAAGGAAAAGTGCCTCAGCCTTTGAGGTGTGCTGGGGACAGCAGTGGCTCCCGTCCTGCTCCCTCTGGCCCAGCAGCACCCATTGCCCTGCTCCAGGGGGAACATGCAATCTCCTTGAGGGCCACTTGAGCCCTCCAGGCCACTGCGATGTCCTTATCCCCATCACAGTCACTCGCAGGAGTACATGGGGAGGATTAAGTAGCAGGAGGCATCACAGGCTCGTCTGGGGAGCTGCAAGACCTCTCAGCAATTTTTCTTCTAGACTTTTACATCTCATTAGAAGGAAAGATGCTGGTGCAATTAGTTCTATGCTGACCTGGCAGTTTTTCCAACAGGTGCCCAGCAATGACTTTGACAGCAGAGCAGCCATCTGTGAAGGCAGCCGGGCCCAAGGGTTATGCAAGGAGAGTTGGGTAACAGACAGGATGCTCTCTGTGTTTAATTACATTTTCTTTTAATCTGATCTCTTTTGAGACTTTCTCTCTAGGTATGTTTTTACATGCTGCACCGCATGCCTTACTCTCACATGCACACACACACTCCAGAGCCCCTGGCTGCCCGAATGCCACCTCAAGAGCCACAAATAGCTCCATCCTGTCCCATACCGGGGCTGTGCCCTAAAACACAGCCACAGCCGAGGTGCTCCCAGGACCTCGATGGCCATCATGGCTAAGCATCGCTCATCCAATGCAGACCCAGCAGTGCCAGCTGGGGGTGAAGAGCTCAGAGGAGCGCCTGCTCTAGGGCCCCATGGCAGTGCTTGGCACAGGGCAGGGGAGAACACAGGGGCTCTCCCTCCCTGCACCCAGCTCCCTCAGCAGTTTGGCAGCCACCGAGTGTTCGTCCCTGATGGGGTTTCTCTGGCTGCCCACGTCAAACTCAGCAGTGTCCTGCAGGCCCTCTGCAAGCCTCACGTTCATCTGCACCTCTTGTGATACAAACAGGTGAGCAATCACAAAAACCCTGGACAGATGCCCTGACCTGGATGGTAAAAGCGCTGCCATGCCAGAGGCACTGTGGAGGTGACATCAGTCCCCCCACATCAGACTGGCAAGCTCAGCTTTCCTCCTGAGCTTGGCTGCCTGCATCCTGCAGAGCAACCAGAGGAGAAAGCGCTGCAGAACAGCCGGCCTTGGCCACAGCAGAGCATTTGCCCTGCGTGCGTGAGGGCAAGTATGTGGAGGTGTGTCGGTGTGTGTATCCACATCTGCACTCTCCTGCAGGAGTACTGCGTCCAGCTTTGGAGTCCTCAGCACAAGAAGGACATTGACCTGTCGGAGAGGGTACAGAGGAGGACCATGGAGATGATCAGGGGGTTGGAGCACCTCTCCTGTGAAATCAGGCTAAGAGAGTTGGGGTTATTCAACCTGATGAAGAGAAAGCTCCAGGTAGACCGTATAGAAGCCTTCCAGTTATCTGAAGGGGGCCTACAAGAAAGATGGGGAAGAACTTTTTACAAGGGCATGTAGTGATAGGATGAGAGGTAATGTCTTCAAACTGGAAGAAGATAGATTTAGATTAGGTATCAGGAAGAAATTTTTCACCGTTGAGGGTGGTGAGACACTGGAACAGTTTGCCCAGAGAAGTTGTGGATGCCCCATCCCTGGAAGTGTTCCAGACCAGGCTGGATGGGGCTTTGAGCAACCCGGTCTAGTGGAAAGTGTCCCTGCCCATGGCAGGGGGGTTGGAACTAGATGGTCTTCAAGGTCCCTTCCAACCTAAACCATTCTATGATTCTATGAACTGAGGACTCCCTGGCTGTGGTGCCAGCAGTTCTGATGAATCTTTTCACCTTGCTGCGGCAGAAGGGGCTCGTGCTCGCTCTGACCATCAGGCACCCAAGGGCTGCCCTGCAATGCTGGCCCTGCCAGTGCTGCACCCAGGTGGCCAGGAATGGCAGTTTTGGCTCCCAGCACCTTGTGGCCAAGGTCACACCAGAGCAGTGAGGTGTTCACCCAGCCACACTCCATGAAACCTGCTGCAGAAACATGCATTCACCTGGGACGTGGCCCAGGAGGTGATGAGGGGCCAGGAGCCAGCCAGGACTGATACTCCTGAGCAACATGAGAGCAGAGATGGCCTGTGGGGTGCACTTTGTTGTAGCCATCAACTCCCTCACAGCCAGCACCAGCAGCACTGGAAGCAAACCTATGACTTGGTAGGAGATGCAGGGGTCACACCTCCAGCATCTTCAGAAGCCCAGGTGCTGCAACATGTAGAGCCCTGCTCCTCTGCTTGTCTGCTGCCAGCCAAGGGGCATCTGATGTTGCCGAGGCACCACACACCTGGAAGCACAGATGATGAGAGCTGACAGCCGAGCTCGCTGCCGACTGCTGGGACCTGTCTCCACGTGAGCAATGGCTGCACCTTCCCCAGGGGCACATTTCTGGGCTCTGCCTGACCGTGGCAGGAAGCACCCCGGTATCTGCTGTTCCCATGCTGGAACAGAGCAGACTCAGGCTCTTGTAGCTGAGTCCCTGCTCAGACATCCAGGCTAGAATGTGTTCAGAGGCCATCCCACCTCCAACACCCATCAGCATCTCTCACACACACAGACCAGGGCCCTGCTCCGTGTCCCACTTGTCATTAGCCCAGAGCAGGACTCCACTCATGAGCCCGTCCACCTTCAGTGCACACCAGAGCAAGGGTTCAGGGAAAAGCATAACCTTATAATTGCACCTAATTGTGGGGTGGGGAGAAGTCATCTCCACCTGGTAAGCTGTTTGTAGCCTGGAGCAGAGGAGGGGAGGCACATCAAAGGGCAGGAAGCTGGAGCAGGAGCGGGAGGACAGGAAGGAGGAGATCTGGAGGGGAAACCAGGGCAAAGGGGGGGGCACCAGGCACGCTCTGGATGCTTGGTGCAAGAATGAAGCCTCCCCCACATTTCTGGGCGATGAGGCAGCTGGAAGGCTGGCATGTGGGGTGCCTGCCAAGCAGGTAGAGGTGAAGTGCTGCAGGGGTTGAGGACAAGGCAGTGTGGATGGGGTGGATGGGCAGCATCCACGCAGGGGAGGCAGGAGTGGGTGCAAAGCACACAAGGGTGAGGCAGCATGAGCTGCACGGCACGTCCAGGGTGGGCAGGTGAGGCTGCCCTGCGTGGGGGGCACTTACAGGGCGTGCATGGGGTGAGGCAGTGCTGGGCACACGCTGGGCATGGTGTGAGGCAGCGCTGTGTTCAGGGCACGTATGGATGGGCTAAGTCAGCCAGGGTTCTCTCCTGTGACCTGTTTGTGCGCTCCAGAGACACGGGTCAGCTGGCCCAAGGGAGAGGAGGCATCGGTACCGAGTGCTGCTGGCAAAGAAAAACCCTTTGTCAGAGTAAGCTGGAGCTGCAGATAAAATCCAGCCAGCTGTCCCAGGCTGGGCAGCACAGTGCCACACCACCCCTGGAGCTCTACCTGCAGGTAACCTGGCTTAGTGCAGCAGTGAGATTGTCCCACCCCACACACCAGGCCACCCTGAAATCAGCTCCTGGGACCCCAGAGAAAGGCTGTCTTACCACTCTGTGTCCCCCAGCTGGGATTTCAGCAGCTGCAGAGAAGCCCCCAGCAGCTTTGCACGTGCCATGGGATGGAAGAGCAGTGGGAGTGACACCATCATCTCAACCCTGATATGAGATCCAGTCCAGGCCTTGACGTTACTTGGGTCAGCCTAGAAACTGCCCAAGGTCTCACCAGTGGGAGAATCCTCTGGTGGAGGCACTGCAGGGACCAGGAGCTCTGGGACACCACCAGCTCCAGCCCTGGGAGCCACTAGCCCAGGGCTCCCTGCCTCTCCCCGTGAGGAAGCTTTCATCTCCAGATGATGTCTGAGCAATCCGAACGCACAGGGGCTGGAGAGCTGCCATGGTTGTGGCCACTTTGCACCATTTTGCGTGAACAGATCTTGCCTTCAGGCCCGCTGCCTTTGAAGCCCCGGTGCTGGAGCCTCTCTGCAGAACCTGCAGTGTCGAGGCATCATATCCCGGGACCCAGGATATCCTGGGAATCCTGAGACTCCCACCACGGAGACGCCGTTGTTTGCATGGACAGCTCTTCCTGCCTCAGGAGGTGCCTTCCCTCCCTTCTCTGTCTTACCTCCTGCAAATTCATTTTCGTTGTTTTCCTCCTTCCTCTAAAGGAAATGGGGCTTTGGGCTGCCCAGACAAGTTGTCACATGTCTACAGAAACAAAATGAACTTGCAGGAGACATGACAGAGAAAGGGCAGGCAGGTGGGAATTTTCCTCTGTTTCTAGGAGTGGCAGAAAGTGCTTTGAAATCTGTTCATGCAAAATGGTGTAAAATTTCAAGTTACAGTTATGACACCAAAGGAAGTAAATAGACTCTGGAAGCGTGAACTGGCCTCTGGGATATGGGAACTGGGTCCAAGGCAAGTGTATGAAAGATGTTGTGATTCATGTATTTACAATTAGTGAGTAGCTCTCCACCCTGGAAATTATCCAATTACATATTCAAAACACAAGATACCAAAGAGAGATATTTAGGAAGTTGGAAAACTAAAAAAGTTATTATTATTTAAGGGACAAACCCTGTCATGCAGGACCAGCAGCAGTACTGGGTGGGCTCTGAGGAAGGCTCCCTGACCTGCTTGGCACTGCTGCTGAGGTCCAAGTCCCCGGAGTGAGGAGCCGGAGGGATCCCTACTTTTCTGAAAATAAAAAACCAAAACAGAGCAAAGAAAAACAAGGCCAAAGAGGTACAAAAGAGACAGCAGGCAAGGCTCCACAGCCAGAACTACATTGCAGAGCTGGAGCCGGACCAGCGACTAACCTTTGGGTCAACTAACCTACATGGCCCAGAGGCATCTCACCACTGCGGATGTGGTCACCATGAAAACCAGAGTTCAAGCAGTGCTCTTAACCCTGGCTTTTCAGTATGTCCCAAAAATTACACTGCTAAATAAGCTTGGTTTTTTTGTTTTGGTTTTTTTTGCTGGGTTATCACAGTATATATACGGTAGGTACCGTGCAGCGCAGGCACTCAGACAGGTTTCCTTCTCACTGAGAGGAGCAAGGAGTCGTGCAGCAGAAGGGGGCAGAGTAGGACTTCTCCAGATCCCATGGCAGATACCAGACTCCCGTGGGCCCCGGCTTTGAATGCCTGCTCAGGTTTAGGTGCCGCTGGGGCTGGGGGCCCCGGCTTCTGCAGGTTGCCTCAGGGTGCTGTAAAAAATGTCATTAAACATACTAGAGAGTGCCTTCTGCTAAGGGATTTCCTGTTCTCCCGGAGGAGGTGCAGTGATCTGCTCACGGCATAGCCAGCTCTGCCCGAGAGATGCCCAAGTAAGGCTATTTAAAGTCCACAGCCCTGTTTCCTGCAGCTAAACCGTATCTCAGCACCTTAGCTCAGGAGTGCATAAATGCAGTTACACAATTATATTTTCTATGACCTATATACGACCTACATCTTCCTCGCGACACAAATTTATAATGCGCGGGTAACCACAGCTCCGCTCACGGGAAGAGAGAACAGACTCTAGCACATTAAGAAATGCAACTGAGAAATCTCCTGCAGATTGTGCCATCCTGCCAGCCGAGCGAGGAGCCCTCCAGCAGGGACCTGGGCTCTCCTGCGGCAGGAGCAATTCGCAGCTGACTTTGTCAGCAACTCGCATCAGCTACCAGGAGAGCAGGAATCACCCACGGAGCGAGACCACAGGGTGACCTCAGACCCTGAGATATCCCCCCGTTCCTTCCTCGCAATGCTGTTTTATACCTGTTTTATATATACACCAGGAAGATCTGGATCTGAGGGCAGCACTTTGGCCCCGACGGACCTCTCCAACAGCCAGCACAGTGTTTCCAACCCCCATCTCTGAGCCCCCCAATCTCACACCACGGGGCAGAGGAGAATTTTAAGAATCCCTTTTCTGAAAGAGCAAGTCACATCCCTCTGCACAGGCTGCAGAGTGCAAAGACACTGGCATATGTGTTTGGCTTTGCCTATGAATAGCTGCACTGAGCCCGAGCACACATGCCTTGCGCTGGAACACAGGCCTAAGTGTTTGCTGGACTGGAGTTTACATTATACAGAAAATAACATAAATTCAGTGGTGAATGCTCTGACTTTGTTTCAATACATAGTTTCAGTCTGAAATGGCACAGAGATGCCATTCATAGCAACTTTCATTCAAACAAGTTAGAAGATTTTAGGAATGGCTAGTTTAGACAGTGTTAAAAATGCTTTTATCTGTGCTGCACCCTGGGAATACTAACCCAGCATGTATCTCAGTGTGAAGAGACTCGGGGTGAGACAATGAGTGTTTTATCCAATTGACTTTCTCTGAAAACAGACGTCACACCTTCCATTCCCAGCCTTAATTATTCTTGTAAAATGGGAAGCGGATAGAATCAAACAAAAGTTTCCCACACCAGGACAGATGCACAGGAGTGTGGGAATTTCCTTGGGATGCAAAGGAGCAACCCGGGACTGTTTTGGAGTCTGTCAGTGTCCGTGCACAGACAGAGCTGGAAGCCGGCTCCTGGCCTCTGCCCGTAGGTGGGAGAGCTGCCTGGACCCAGAGTCAGACCCGGCCGTGCCATGTGTGCCCCCGGCGAGCTGGGGTCTTCCTGCTCCTGTTAGTGCTGCGGGTTGCAGAGGCCACCTGGTAGGGGTGCTCCCAAAGCTTGAGGGAACCAGGCAGCTCACGTGTGGCTCAGGGGTGGAAAAGTGCTAGTGGTGCAAAAAGAAGGTCCAGATGTGCTCTTGGGGATACAGAGTCTTAGGGACTCAGGTGTCGATAAAGGTGTGCAGCAAGAGTATGTGCAGGGAGGGGATGAGGTTGGGACTTAGTGTGAGGGCTGAGAGTATGTGAGGAAGTTCGGGAGGAGAGGTGCTTCCTGCGTGAGCATGTGGCGCAGCAGCAGCTCCCAGTAAAAGCACCAGCACCAATCCCCACACCAGTACTGGCCCCGAGAAAAGTCAGGGCTGGAATCACTGGTTGGGACAGACAGACCACTACACGCACCACATGAGTCCATCCTGCACCTCCTCTAAGCCACCTCGTGCCACAGAGCCAAGCCACTGCACTATCTTGTCCTCTTTAAAGATGGCCATTGCCACCCTGAAGCCTTTCCCAAGTCCCTGGGCAGGTTTCCTGCAGGCACTTTCCCATTACCAAAGTGCACCTCAGCTGTACTGGAGCACTTGATCCCCATCTTCTTCTCTGGAGGGCAGCCAGGGTAAGTACCTGCACAAGCATTCATGCCCTGCTTTCTACAGGACGAGAAGCCCTATAGTCATACTCCAGATACCCACTGGATGTCTCTGGTGGGATGCAGTGACTGCCACGTCTCTCTCTGCAGTAGACCATGGAGCCGTGGGACCTTATCAGGGTGCATTCCCTCTCCCAACAACTCCCTCGTTAGTCACGCTTCCTGGAGCAACGGTTGCATCTCATTAGAGTTGGGAAGGGCAGGTGCTTTGCTGTGCTCGGAATGCTTCAACACCCCCGAGCAGGCAGAAACCAGGAAGGAGACGCAGGGACGCACAGTGCTGGCAGCCTGCTGACCGATTGTCATAGTAACCCTGGTTAAAGTCCCACCAGGAAAATGACTTCTCCTATAGCACTTAACCCCACGAGGTGACGGGTACCACCAGCACCCCTGGGAGCACAATCGCTCTGGCAGGGAGGCCCTGGAGTTACTCAGTCAAAGACAATGTAGAGCTTTCCCCAAAGCTGCAGTTCAAGGTCCCTGGGCAAGGTCCTTGTGGGGTGATGGTTAACCTCGGTGCCCATTAAAAGCAGCATAACAGTGTTAATGTCTGCCCTCAACCCTGGCACCTTCCTCCCTGAAGATATAAAAAATTCAGAGGACTTTGTTAGCCATTTGTAGCAGCTTTCACATGGAAGACCAGAAGCGCCACATTGTTTTTATTCTACAACAAAAAGTAATTCAGCCTGTGGAAAGGGGGATAACACCCACTCTGGCATCAGTTATACAACAAAATGAGTCAAACAGCACTGCATTGCAATGTATACTTCTTGGTTTTCCACTTCCCAACACAGACAGGGTGCTGGGAAAGATGGCTGGGGTGGTAAGGGAGCTTGGCACAGGCAGTGTGATTTGTTGAGGACAATTAGCAAAGCCATTGGCAGGGCCAGGACCTGAAGTGCTGTATCTCGGTCCTAGGCAGGAGTCTTTCTGTTATACCACTAAAACAGACCAGCTCTTACCTGGTTACTCCCCCAAATGCCTGCTCTACAGTCACAGCAGAGATTCTTTCTTTCATTTTACCTGTTTCTGCTTTTATTGGTACCTTGACAAACAGTGAAGGAAGATCTGCTGGAGTTTCAGGTGACCAGAGCTGCTCCAGCTGTGTGCTGGACCTGGTGAGGACTGGGAAACTTCACTGCTCTTCACAGCATCATCTGCCAGGTCCTGCACAAGAAAGAGCTTTCGTACAAGGGGCCCAAACACCTGATACGATATGCTTGGAGGATGATGACAGACAACCTTGTGCCATTCTGGCTGGGAACAGGCAAGCACAGGGGAAGACGAGCATGGAATGGGTAGGCAGACCAAACGTCACCATGTGCTCTTCAAAGCAAACCCATTATACTCACGGTATTGGGGCCAATTTCATGATGAAATTAATTTCATGATGACATTTCATGATTGGGGCTATGAATCTGCAAAGCTGGCAATGACATAGCAGAACCACTGAGCCTTAGAAACCCTCACTCTTAAAAATACTGGTATTTTTCCAAAAAGGCAGAAAATGTCACTTTATCCATGTGAGTTCCTTGGGGCTGGAAGCTGCCTGCTGGCAGGAGCTCCTTCATTACAGATAATCTGATAACGATGTGCTTTATCAGAAAAGAGACCAGAAAAATGCCTCCCTGACCATACCTACGGGACTAAAACACAAACATCTTCTCTGTTAAGGGCAGAAAAAAAGTGATGCTGCAAATCTGCAGGCAATGGGGTGGGCAGAGACTCAGTCTGTTACTGCTCTGCTGGCACACAGTGCTGTGAGGCAAAGCACCCCCAGGGAACCAAATTAAACCACCCTGAGGGAAGCGAATTACTGCGTGTTCACTGCAGCACGTGCACAATAACCGCACCTGAACACTGGCTGGGCCAAGCAGTGTGCCCAGAGCTGCCTTCTGCTCCAGCGAGCCAAGGCCACCAGCCTGCCCTGCGCTGTGCCTCCTGGTAAGCCTCCGTCAGGGCAAAAGTAGTATTTCACTGTTCTGAGGTGAAGACGGGGGTTTGCTCCCTTCCTCAAAGAGTGCCAGGGGAGATGACGCTATAGCTGGATCAGTAGCATCCCTGCGGCCCTTCCAGCACTGCTGAGAATGAATTAACTGTGTCTGGCTCCAGGCCAGGCCCTGGAGGTGGAGCTGGCTCCATTACAAATTCTCGCGCTATTTGTAGCATCTCTCCAATCCCCAGGGCTCTGGCTGCTGGCGGAGAAACCTGCTGGTATCAGTTTTGGTTTGTTTCTAAGACATTTCTCAGCACTGTGGTTGCACAAGAAGCTGAAAAGTCATGTTTCAAAACCCCAGCCAGAAGGAGGGGTGCTGCCGTTGCTAGCACAGCACCACCGTGCTCAGGGGGGTATCTCCAAGCTGGAAAGATAAACCCATCCTGGGTTTCCTAGGTCTTAAAGTATCTATAATGGTAATCAAGGCTCCTATATTTCAGGGTGCGCTGGGTGGCACTGTTGCAGAGCTGGGTGCCGATAAGCAGAGCTCCCTGCAGAAGCAGCGAGCAAGCAACGGTGTCCTGCTCCACCGCGCTGCCCTGGCTGCAGAGCCAGCACCTCTCTGTGCAAGGCAGGACCTCAGCAGCTTTCTGACCTGTTGTGGCTGCTGCAGAGATCTTCAGCACAGCTTCCTAATCTTCATTTGACATGTTTAACACTTATTTTTTTCTAACTGATAGTGCTGATTGATGTTTTTCTTTGGTTTCTTCCCAAGGAAGACAAGGAACCCTGGGGGAGGCAGCCCACCCGAGAGTCCCCACATGGAGACCTTTGGGAGCAGGGAAAGCATCGCTGGGGGAGCAGAGCTAAAGCCCTGACCTGGGACAGAGGAGAGCTGCCCTGGGTAACCTCCCATGATGTTTTCAGGGCTGTTGCTGTGTGTGAAAGCACTGCCATCACTGGCCTCCTTTTCCCAATAGCAGTTCTGGCAGCGGCACCGTTCCTCAGCTGTGGCTTTAAAGCCAGGTAAGTGAGAAGTGCTTCTCAAATCTTAAACTTTCCTCTGACACCTATCAACTCCATCCCAAGTGTCAAAGCAGTAGGTTACACAACAAGACAGTGCCAGCATGCCACAAGTCAGTCATACGTGTCATCTGGCCACAAACAGGAGTATCCCTCAGCTTGGGCCTGCCAGGCAGAAGAGAGCAGCCGCAGCACACAAATACCCTGATGGTCAGCATCATCTGCAAGAAATCACAACCCACTGCCTACAAGCATTCCTCCAAACGCTGGGGCTTCCCCGTCAGCCCAGCAGACTGTCGAGCATCGTTCCCAGTAGCACTACACAGCTCGTGCTGGTACAGCACGCCTCCTGCCAGCTCTGTGACTGAGTTCTTCTGCCACATCAGAACAGCAAACCTACAAGATCAGCCACTTGTGACAGTGGTAAAGACCTCTGAAGCCCAGAGGAAGCAGCGTACAGTCCCATCCTCTGTGTAGCTCATTGTAGAGATAAACACAAATGGGACTACCCATAAGGGATCTCCATAGCAACTTGCTGCTTCTCGCCTCTGCCTGAAATGAACCACCTCCTCTGCAGCTCTTGCCACTCAGAAGAGACTTCTAGTTTCTCTTGGCTTTTAGAGATGATCTTTATTCACTTGACCCACAATAAACTTTTTGTCTTCTAAACTGTTCCTTTTGCTGCTAGTGGAGGTTTCATGTTGGGGCTAAACCAGGAACCAGGTGCCATGAGGTCTGGGACACACACTGGGACTTGCCACTGCTTTGGGACTGGGTTTTTGGTCAAGACGGAGAGAACCTGAAGCTGTGTGGAGCATCCAGACTCACAGTGCTTGCCTGGGAGACCCCACCCAGGCAGAAGCCAGCTCAGGCACTGACAGCTCACCGGAGCATGTCTCAAGGGGCAGAGGAAGGGACCAGGGCCCACATGCTGTGAAATCCTAACCCTGACTCAACCACAAGGTCCTTGCATGGCCTCAGACACTTCTTGGCTTCCAAGTCTCCGTCCTGTCTGTGAGAAGAGCTAATCCTAATTACCAGGCAGCTGTAGTGTTTGGATTAGTTACACGCAGAGCGCTGAGGCAATGAGTAATGCTCAGCACCACTCTCTCAACGCTGTCAGTTGAGGGAAACCACATAAAATACAAACACTGACAGCGTGTGTCTGCAGAGGCCTCTCTCTAGATGCCTTCTGCTGATGAAAAGAGTTGTGCTGCCTGTTCTGCTCCAGGCAGTTCTCATTGAGCCTCCACAGTCCCACCACCTGCTGAACCACCGCCACCTCCTTAATTACTGAGCCCAATTAAATCCTGACCTCAGATTCAAAGAGGGTGGGAAAAACCAACATAGAAACGAGCACTTGAGACACAGCCATGTGCTTTACAAATCTCACAGTTTATTTTTCTCTCTGTGTAAATCAGCGCTACTTAACATTACTCACATTTCACAGTGCAAGGTGCAGAAGTGACTACAACAACGCTTAAGCTGCAGTTCAGTGGGACTGTTCCGAGTCCTGGATCCCAGGCAATCTCCACATCTTGATGATCTGGAATAGTAAAGAACTGCAGGGCCAGCATTTCCAGTAGTTGCAACTACTATAATACAAGCTACCTCCACAGCATCTCTAAGGGAAGCCTGCTTTCCTCCTCAGGCATCACAGCACTCACAGCTACATGCAGACTCCAAGCATTTACAGCCATCAGCGTGTAAAAAGTTTATGGCACAGTTTCCGAGTCAGAGCTAGCACAGACAGATGAGGAAAGAGCAAACGATAGCTCTTACATAGGACAAAACAGAACAAAGCTCAGCAGTGGAAGGGAAAGTTGGTCCCTAGAGAAGGTAGGGTCCCAGCCTGGGCAGCAGTGCCCACAGCCCGCTGGCTGCTCTGCTAGTGGTCACCACTGGGACAGAAGGAACGGGGCATGAAGCCAGGAAGCCCCAGCACTTGGGAAAAATCATTGAAATCCCTCTATATGGCCAACAGGAAAGACCCTTATGGACACTGTGCAAAAGTAGCTCATATCAGTCACCAGGAGGTTCTCTGAGGAGACAATCATGTGTGATGTGGAAATTTCATTGTGCAATATTAAAAAAAAAGAAAGCAATGTGTCACTTCAAGCACCCTTCCAGAGCTCATAGCAGGCCACACTAGCTGCACAGTGCCCTGTCACTGTTCAAGTGCGGAGAGGATAAAACCAAAAAACTAATTTGGGAAACCAAGAGCAGGTCCCTCACCAGCAAGAGGGAGCCTTGCATGGGGCAACGATGTGAGGTAAGCTGGGGGACGGCTGGACAGTGTCTGTAACGCAGTTGAGTAGTTCAGGCGCCGGTACCTACTGTAGCAGTGGAAGGAACCAAATTTGGTTGCTACATCAGATTTAAGCCTGTCCCACAAAGCTCATCAGCAGTGGGTGGAGATGCTGCAAGCCCCACCACAGGGACTGACTGAGGGATAGCTCAGAGCTCACTCATTATTAGAGGGGCTTTTCCCTGCCCAGCCTGTCTGCGGTCACTGGTTCTGGCAGCTCCTGGCCACAGTGCTGGGAGGGAATAACCCTTCTTTGCAGAGATCTGATCCCCCCTGGAGCGAGGTAATGAGGATGTTTAGAGGCAGTGTTGCTGTTTTCCTGGAAAGAGAAGACAGTCAGAGCACAGCAGCTTCCTAGCAGTATCACGAAAACAACGGAAGGCTGTGACTGACCCATTTTCAAATGGAAAACTCTGCTTTTGTTTCCCATTTTAGTTTCTCCCTTCGAGACATCTCATAGCAACAGCTTTGCTCTGCTATTAGCAGCCTGTCCTTGTAAGGAAAAGCAAGAGCCCATTAATGAGCCAAATTTATCACTGGGAGAACTCTGCTGACCTAATTACACTAGCCACATATTTGACCCATTATGTTAACCTTCCTCTGCATCCTCCACAGTTAAAAGGAAAACACCTTTCAGCTTTAATCAGGACAGCAGAGAACACAAAGAACAAGAATTAGGGAAGAAAAGAAGAATGCCATGCTGTTCTCAGCACCCTACAACACCAGACGTGAAGTCATAACCCAAAGTGAAAGCACATGTGTCTACAGGGGAAATGCATCAGCAATGGGTGCAGACAGCCCTGACTACATAGGTATGAGCACTGGAAGGATGCCTGAAGGACGGCCGTTTACAGGGTGGCTCCAGGGATGTAAAGCCAGTCGGCGATGGCAGTGGGCAGGTGAGTCATGACTTGCAGCCTCACCCACCAATAGGTCTCCATGGGATTGTAACGGTTCTTCGGGCATGGGGAAGTGAGGGCATCGGTGATGTCATTCAAGACCAGAGACATGTCCTTCAGGCCACTGTTAACGAAGGACTTCATCAGGGCCACGTGGCGAGTGAAATACTCCCTCCCATAGTCCTCCTGCACAGTGTCGCTGGCTCCGTGCCACAGCGCCTCAGCCTGCCGGTCAATGCCGTCTGCCGTCAGGATGCCCGTCGCTGCCACGAAGTTACTGGGCTCAATGAGGATGACTCTGACACCCCAGCGGTACATCTCCTGCCGGAGGCAGTCAGAGAAGGCTGCCACCCCAAACTTGGAAATGCAATAGCAGGAGCGAGATGGACTCACCATCCGTCCCAACATGCTTGTGATATTCACCACACGGCCTAGAGAGAAAAGATGATGGAGAGATGATGGAATGCAGAAGCAGCAGCCAGAACATCCCAGTAAGAAGGTGCTTTGTTAGATGACACTGATTTATAAAATCTTAATCTTGAAGAGGTATCCAAATTCCCTGCCAAGAAGCCTTTCTCTCCTGACTCAGGCAAGGCTAGCTCCTGCTCTGACCTCCTCCATGGGTGGTACACATGCCTGCCTCTGTATTAAAAAAGATTTACAAAGCACATAAGACATTTTCCTCCTAATTTCCAAGTAGGGAAGTACCCAGATCTTCTGAGGCTACTAACTGTGTGGTCTTACATCAGTGTGCCCGACTCCTGCATCTTGCTAGAGAAGCGTTCAAGCTCCCAGCAAGCAGCGTTCTGAGCTGGAAAGGGCACAACACTGTGATGCCACACAAGCATTCTAGTTCTTTCTTTAATCATGACAACTCATCTGCAGCCACTCTGCCTAATGCAGCTACATGCTTCTAGACCTGAGCTGGATGGCAGAGACCGGTAGAGGTTTCTCTGACTCTGTATCATGAGCAGCACAGCCCACTCACCCAGCTGCTGGCCTGGAGTGCTACATGACCAGGACAGAGAGGAGACTTGTTGTGCTGCTGTCTATGGGGCAGCGAAAAACAATTGTCCTAACTCCCACCAGGAGCCCACACCAGCCCAACTGCAGAGCTCTGGAAGCTTGTCTTAGATCAGGCACTGCCTAGGGGCAGTGACAGCAGCGGTCACTATCTGTGGGTGGCTCTGTCCTTCCCCAAGACAAGATGTATACAATTATGGTTTCAGATGCACTTACAAACAGGCCCTTGAAATCTCACTAGCTATTTTTACAGAGAGGATTTTCACAGCCATAGAGCATGACACCCTTCTGCAGCTTGAAATTTTAGCTGAGAAGCAAGTGGGTGGTTCTGATCTCTCATTCCAGGCTTAAGTGCAGCTGGGAGGAACTGTGAGAACCACCTGCTGACCTGACGGGTAAGCTACCTTTTGTAGTGAAATGGGGCTTTTTTAGTGGGTAGTTACTTTCTGGAAACAGTATCTGAACAATCTTCTCAATATAACCCCTTTCTGTCCTCACAGAACACACAGCTGTGCCAGCATTCTCCCACACATGCCAAATAAAGCAGCTCTTCAGAGTTCTGCTCATACTTTACTTTTTTTTTTTTTTAAATATAAACCAAAGACTTTTGATAATACTGTTATCTTGTAAGATATCTAAAATGGTTGTTATTGACTCTCATTTATTCCACCACTACCACCCTGCAATCACCTGTGAAGTGAATAACATGAAGAGAGAAGATTCAGTTATCCAAACATGGTGGACTCTGGAGGCCGGGATTATCTTGTTCGGCCTCCAGTAACTTGTTCTAAAGGTGGCTTGGAGTCCTGTGTCATATCTGCCAGCACTGCACAAAGGTCTCTGGTATCCTGGGATGTTTAAGATACCCACCTGCTGTGTAGGTGCCTGGACTGCCCCAAGAGTGGCCTGTACTACCAAATGCTTGCACAGCATTTTGAACCCTGCTGTCTAGTTAGCCTGCATGCCTCAGACAGCCTCCTTGGACTGCACAGGCATTCCTCGAAGCACTGCCCAAGTCATGATTTTTAGCTACATCTCTCTGCTCTGCTGCAAAAGCTCTCTGAGTCTTGCCACACTGCCCAGCATGTACCTTTAGCTCGGCGAATGAGGGGCAGGAAAGCCTTTGTCACCCTCACGGTGCCCCACAGGTTGATCTCTGCCACGTTCTTGTAGTTGTCTAAACTTGCAAATTCCACCTCTCCGAAGGTCGAGACGCCAGCATTGTTCACCAGGCCCCACAGACCTGCCAACAAACACATGGTTAAAGAGTGGAACGAGCAAGTGTCACAGAGAAGCAGCTTTCCTTGTTGTTCAAAGTAACCCAACCCCTTGACAAAGAACTGGGCACTTTTGTAGAAAAAAGGCAAGGAGCTAAAATACACTCTTGATACAAGAGAAGTGAAGCCAGTGGGGCTTGTTTAGAGTGCCAGGGAGAGTTATGGGGTCACACAAGCATTGCCTCTCAGAATGTCTCCTCTAAGGTCAAATTCTGTCCTGGGCCTTTGTACAGGTGGATCTGGCTGACCCTCTTTTTTGCCTCCCGTTGGTCCCAGGTTTGTCTTCACTCAGTGACTTTATCACAGCTTTTGCAGTTTGGAGGGGCTAGACTTTCCCTCAGTTGAAAAAAAAAAAAAAAAAAGTAAAGAAAACAAATATCTTGGATTTCTAAATCCCCTTCACAACTCTGAGTCAATGTTTTGGAAAGCGCACAGTATTAATCTGCAGGTTCATGGCCCAGTTAACAGCTCCTAGTTAACCAGCTATTTGGTTTCCCTCAATACTAACTACAGCAGGACATGGCAGACTTACAACCAATCCTTAAAACTACTAGAATTTAAAAATTAGCAACTTTTGTGCATGCAGTCATGTCAAAATTAAACTGACTGCACTTACCAAGAGCTTCTGCACTGAGTCCCTTACATGTCCAGGACTCATCAGGTCACTGAGAACTTCACCCTTCAAAGTGATTACTGCAGGACTCTCAGTGGCAAACATTTGTAGGACTGAGTCTGTACTTTGTGAATTTGTGGAAGCACAGGACTACGCAGCCATAAACTGCAGGAGGAACAAACAGAAGAGCTGGAACAAGAGTTCTCCTCATTAGATGTCTTGCTATACACCATGGTTATTTTTCACTGTGTAAGTATCCAGTTGGAGCCAGGGCCCTTCTACTCCCGGACTTTCCTCTTACCACCAAGAACACACACAGGGCTAAGGTGGAGTCTTCAGGTCCAGGGAGCTCTGACATTGCTATCAAAAACACCCACGTCATGCCACCTTGTTGATAAAATTTATCAAGCTCGCTCTCAAAAATTTTTGGGCTGTTTGCCCTGCCTCTGCTCCATAGCTTCCCTGCCCTGATGTATGAAAACCTTTTAATAATTTCCAGCCTGCATTTATTCATGGTCAGATAGTAACCATGCATTGGACCAAACGCAGCCCTCTAGGAAAATTGCAATATTCTACCATTGCCAAATAAATACCAATGGAATTTATCCTCCTAGTGCATTTAAAAACACCAGTATGCCCTTCGTAGACTGGGTCTCTACTCTCACACTGGCCCTGCCCTGTTCCCAGCTAAGCTTTTTCCCTGCAGGCCATTGACCAGCTGTGTATAGCAGACAGAGGCGGTCATGTCCTACCCAGTGATAACAGTGCATTAACCATTCTCTCATGGCCTGTCCCAGAATGGATTTGCCTATTTCACCGTTCCTCCATCTCCCAGCTCTCACACGGTGATCCCAGCACCCCCTTTGCCCTGCACACCTGTATCTGACAGACAGTGGTGAATATTGCTCCAGTTCACTGGCCTGCAGCCCTGTCCTCCTCCAAAACAACCCCTTCCCAATTCCCACCGGGCCACAACAGCCCCATGGGCTGCTTGGGGTAAGTCATGGCCCGCAGCAAAAACCAAGAAAACATCTTGCTTACCTATCCTTACTTCCAGTTTTATTAATTCAAGTTTCTAAATGCCACAGCCAGGTAGTTCACTCCTGCTCTACCCGAGATCCCCTGCCTGTTGCTACTGTACTTACTGAAGCTGCCAGCTTTCATGGGTCAAGACAACTTTGACATTCACACTCATCTGGCAGCCAGCACAGCATCTCAGCCTGAACGGGGTCCCCTGTGCTGCTGCAAAGCAAGCTCTAACCGCTAGCAGGAAGCCCATGGAAACAAGGCATCTGATGGTGTAATTTCACCAGTAACAAAAGCTATGCAGAGCAAATTTGGCAGGGATTTACCAAAGACCATAAAAGAAACTGTCAGTCCCAAACTGACCTCTGCAGAGTATTCCCAATTCTAAATTTCTCTATGACAATTTCCCATTTCTTGGGTTACGAGGTTAGATTCAGGGACGTTCATGAAAACATTATTTATAATTCTTGGAACGTCATTGCTCACCGATCAGGTCACATTACGCACAGAACAAAGTGCTGACAAGTACCCAGCCACAGGCCTGTTTGCCAGAAAGCCGTGTGTTTATTGAGCAGAGCCTTATCACTATTATTTCTTTAGTGTCAACAATACAGTGGGAACTGCCTAAGACTGAAAACAAAGAGGGGCACTCCCATCGAAATTAGTTTAGCCTTATGTACACAGCACAGTGAGAAGAGGTATAAATGCACAGCACAAGAACTGTTCTGCACTCGCTGCTCTGGGGCCTCTCTCAGTGTGCAACAAGCACCCATGTGCAAGACACCTCAGCCTCAGTGGTCTCTATCTTCCAGCGCTTTTTACTGAGCACTATTTATTGGCAAGCGCCAAACTTCTGTCACACTGATGTCCCTCAAAAGAAGCCTTTGCTGCTTTGCACGCTGCTGCAGCAAACTACAAAATAAGGCGCTCAAGAGCCGGAGGAACCAGTCCAACTTGCTGATCAAGGATGCAAGACTTCTCTGTCCCTGCTACACACAAGGTTTCGCAAACACTGCTGCATTTATAGAAGCAAGAGCTGCTCCCTTACAAGCTTTCACTCAGTGGGAAATGGCTCTGTGCCACCACTGCTGTTGCTGGGTTCTTCAGGAAAAGCTTGAGAAGCTGTGAAATGTGTGATGAGGGCTGGGTGATTGTGTAGGAAGAAAAAAATCATACAGAGAGAACATGTGTGGGAACAGAGCTTGTATGTAATACAGTTACATTTTATAAGCTCATTTTAGAAGGAAGGGTGTGCTCACGTAATTTGCATGAAGATGAGAGCTGCTGTTATTTAGTAGCTTTATACTTGCTGTGAACAAAGGCAGGTCCATGGCAGTCTCATCCATGCCTCAAGGGGAGCAACCACCCTCCAGCCACACAACCCCCAAGTCCTGAAGCCACAGATGTGAAACTTCAACACACCCTCAGCCTGGGTCTACAGCTGCTGTCCAGCTTCCTAATTGCACAGAGGCTGCAGAGAAACCCAGGTGGGACAAGAAGCCTCACAGCCTCACACATGGGAAGAGGTGAGGTGGGGTCACACCAGGCTCACATCCCATTGCCAAACCACTCACATGAGGAGCTTCCTGATACCCAATCCAGAAGCAAAGCCGTTCAGTGATGCAATCAGCCATCCTTTTGCCCAGGAACCTCTGCTCCACTCAAGCCCAGAGGTCAGTTCAAGGATAGACATGGACCACCTTGGCACTAGCAGCATCTTGAGCTGCCTGTGTGGTCCTGCAATAAACACTCTCTTGCCTTCCCAAGCTCATGCACATTTCCAAGAAGGAAGGAAGCATGCAGAAGGGTTTCCTACCTTCTTTCACATATGCTCCTATGGCCTGCAAGTTGGACTCACACTTTAGGTGGAGTGCGGATTAAGGTGGTCTATGCAGAGCCCATCCTGGATCCTGTCCCACATCACCTTTGGGATGTTGCTTGGCAAACTGAAAACGTGGATTGACCTGGCTGAAGTATAATCCAGGTTTGGGAGAAGATCAGTTTTATCCTCCAGCTCAGCACTCATTTACACAAACAAGTTGTACCAGCACAACAGAGGGGACAGCAGTCAGCAGCCAAGGCCTGTGGGTGACTAGCAGAGTCACCACAGAAAGGTCTGCGGGAACCAGGCAGCAGCAGGAACACCAGGAGGGGATCAGGCTCTGCCCACCCTATGCTCGTTGCAGACACTCAAGGAGAAAGACGCAGGCTCTTGTGGGCTTGCTGCCACTCATCACTTTTTATGGGATGTAGGTCTAAGCCTCACCCTCTAGCCAGTCTTGGTCTCTTCCCATGTGGATGTCACATCAACTGCAGGACAGTTCTCCTCACTGACCCGGGTACAGCACTGCCTGACTGCCAGCCACACACTGTCACAGGCCCCCAGGCTTGTTGACCTTATTTTGGAGGTGCAGAATGGGAATGACCTGGCCAGTGCATGGCCTGCTCTGTAGGAAAGGTTCTGTGAGCACAGCAAAGAAACATCTGTACTGGAAATACAAAGATCCACACAGACCTTCCTCTTGCTCCTTCAGGGTCCTCTTCACAAAATCTACAGCCTGAGCCACCTCCAGGTCACTGCACACATCCATCTGTAGCACTTGCATGCGATCTGACTTCATGTTCTTCAGCTCCCTGGCTCCGTCTCCATTCTCGTCCTGCTCAGCAGAAAAGAAAGATGTCCCACTAAGACAGACAAGGAGCAGTAATGCAGACTGGGGTCAGGACAGGAAATAGAAGCTATTGACACTGCACACAGAGGTGTAAACCTGGTGCACAAATAAGCATGAGAGCCACACAAACCGGCGTGCAATCCACCACCACCTTTCTATTCCCTCCAGAACAGCCCCTGTATCTGCACCAGTGACCCACTGCCCTGAAGGGCCACAAAGCCCCTGCTGTTCACTCCTCACACAGAGTGAATATTTCACATCCGCAATACTGTCAAATGCTGTGCCAGCCTGGGATAACCATGGGTGATTCTTTGCTGCCTCAGATTCCATGCTCTGCAGGTAACATAACACACACTTGTTCAGAAATCAGAGTCAGATTTTCTAGGCTTAAAAGTAAAAAGCTAATTAGGCACCATACTCATCTCATTTCAAAATATTGCCTGGCTTCGTGTGAAAGGGTATTGTCAGATCACTTTGAAAACAAGGCAGCAGGGACACCTTTGGCATGCCTAACTGCAAATGGTCTGATGCCACAGGATACAGTAGGAAACATTTACAGCTGAACCTGTATAATAATAAGTTGCTCTTACTATACAGCAGAACAGGATGCACAAGAATACATGCACAGTGGAGAGCTGCCACACAAGATTACAGACACAAGGCATGAAAGGAGGAGATTCTGGCTGAGGAAGCAAGAACAAGTTTGTTTGATTTTTTTTTTTTCTTCACACCATAGGTAATAATAACTTGATGGCTCTGCTTTCCTTTCTGTCCTTTTTGTTTCTTTCCTCTTATTTTTTCCCCCTATCATTAGGGATTCTGTTACTATTGTGGGGTGGGTTTTTTTGTTCAGTCAACCTAAACACAGTTCAAATTCCAAATTTTACCTGGTCACTTCCTGACAGGATTGCTGCCTAAGCCTTACAGCCTTGCTCAGGTGCTATACAACAAATAAAAGTCAATAGAGCACAGATTAGCCATGCAGTTCCACAGCAGGTTCGAGATTTAATTCATCAAACTACTCCCTGAATCACAGGATCTGCCTCGTTAGGGAGAAGAAGTTATGAATTGGTGAGTCACCATGCCTGGCTGCCACTCTTCCTTTAGCACTTGATAGCAGCGCCCACAGCACAAGGGCAAACAAGGCGAGGAACCCTCCCACAATCACCCGCTCAGCTGCCTCTGCAGCCAGGCTGATGTAAAAAACATGTAACCACTTCGTTTTTCCACTCAAATCTCAGGGTATTTCATGTATATAGTATACAACATCTCGCCTCCACCTTCAGGCCAGTGAACAATGGCGTGTAATGAAGGAAAAGGGCTGAAATGTCCATTTCAGCCTTGAGCAAGACAGAGTAGCTCTCTTAAAAATCAATATGTACTTACATTGGAGTTATGGCATCAGTACATCCTATGGCTGCAGAGCATTTCACAACTGACATTTCCAGGTATCACAAAAACAGCAAATAAAGACTTGAAGCTTTCTAACGCACATCAAACACAGTGACGTGATGTGTCTAGCCCTCTTATCTAGCCACAGAAAGAATCCCTACAAGTGGCATTACAAGTAGGTAGTAACATAGTCACGAAAATATTATATTCCCTTTGAAACAGGTGAGGGTTGTGTGGTGCCTCACTGTATTTGTGGAAGATGCTCTTGCATCTCACTGAGTTATAAAAGCAACTTTTAGCTACTTAAAGGTGAATAAAGTAGAGCTAATTCAGCTTGTAGAAAGAAAGACATTGTAACTATAAAGGAACCAAAAAAATTTATCTGTATCTGTACTCAAGTACCAGTTGTCATTTCAGAGCACCGAAAACACCTTTCCCTACATGTTTTTTATATTTTATAATGCTTATAAACTAAAAAAGAAATATTTCCACTGTTTTTTGAGAAACAAAGTCTGCAAGTTAAAAATCCAGTATAAATGGTTTGTATTATTCATGTTGAAGTAGCTTTTCCCCTATCACCAATGCAACTCAATCTGCAAAGTTACCTTCCCAGCTACAATTTATTCATTGTTGACAAAAGAGATTGATTTTGGAAGACTGCCTTCAACTTGCAATATCAATTGGAACCACTTTTCATAATTGCAAACACCACCTCAGTCACTATTTAACTTGTAAAACAAATAGCTTGACTCGTATGACCAGAAAACCTCTTCACAAGTGAAGCAGCCATGTAATTTTATGGAAAGAAGTGAACATCATTTTATGTTCTGTGGCCTCTAGGGGCTGTAAGCACATTCCCTGTTCTGATACCCACATGGTACTTCCTCCTTGTTTTTTAAACGGTAGATTTGCCAGCTGGGAAAATACCAGGAGCAGTTCTGGTGGGAGCAGCCAGGCTGTCCTCGGGATGCACCAGCAGGAGCCACGCAGCAGCAGGAGCCGAACCGGATCCCTGGGGGTATCCTGGCAGTGCTGGCCCAATCGCTCCTGCAAAACCTTTCTCCCCCTCTTTTTGCTGCCACTTTATCTGATTTTCCTTCTCTCAGAGAACCTCCCAGCTTGCCCTTTCCCATTTCATCAGAGCTGAAAGCTGCCCTGCCCCAGCCAAGCCTGCTGCCCAAGTACTCTCCAGAGAAGCCTTCAGTGGGACTTTCCCATTTCCTACCAGCTATCCCATTTCCCCCAGTTATTCTGCCCTCAGAGGACAGCTCGGCTCTGGCTGCCCATCCCACCCTCTGCCAAGCAGGGACTGCTCCTGGGCAGGGAGCCTAACCGCCAACACAAGGCTTCTCCACCCTTCAGAAGAACCTTGCTCCAGCTTTCATCTGCCTCCCCTTCCCCTTGCTCACTCCCCTCCTGCTCCGGTTCCAAGGATCTTGACGCAGCTGGTGCTGAGGGACAGGCAGATCACACAGGGGTTTATTAGCAGAGAGCCCTCATCTAACGGACCAAGCCATGGCCTTTTCTCAGGGAAGCTCATGGGATTCAGGATTAGCTCCTGGCAAGCACTTGGGCACCCGCAGCGAGATGTCAGTGGCAATCAGGAAGCCACAAACACAATGCTGAAAACCCGTGGATCCGGCCAGCTCGCTCCATCTGCGTCAGTTCCCCCCTCGCCCTGCTGCTGCCTATCCACCCGCTCCCTTCCTGAGCTTCTGAGGAAGAACACCTTGTATTTGTCATTACTTGTTTCCATCTAACTGATTTCAGACTCCACACGATCCATCGGGATCATTTTCAACCCTGTTCCCCAAAGGGCCTGCAATCCTCCCTGCTTGGCACCGTTGCACATTTCTTTCCAAGTGAACTCTCTATTCCAGGGAGCACTTCCAAGAAAATTTCCCTGGGACTGAACAGCAGTCAGAGGCTGAGAGCGCAGTTTGCTCATGAGACTATCATGAGCGACTGTGTCAAAACCCTTATTCGGGATACACTGATTCCTTCCCCTTTAACCACTCTGCTGCTTAGCCAGAGTGAGCTTATACTGACGTGGCACAGTCTGATCCTGGTAAACTTATACAGTGTGTATCACACTATGATCTAGGCACTTGGAAAACTGACAGTTTTGAGTGTTTCAACTTCATCTAGTGCACCGAAGGTGAGCTGCCTGGTTGGCAATTCTAGAGGTCTGTCTCTTTTGGGAAGGAAAGTATAGATCTGCCCTCTTCACGCATTCTGGAAGTCCCCTGGCCTCCAGGTGCTCATGAAAATATCACCCATGGGCCAAAAATCACAATGGTTCACCCTTTAAATGCTCTTCAGTACATTTCATCAGGCCTGGTGAACTTGAACACATCCATTTATGTAAACATTCCCTGTTCTTTTGCCTTCGCTTGCCTGCAGTCCTCATGAAACCTGCTGGCAGTAGGCATCTGAACACAATTTATCCTTTTTTTCAGTAAGATCAAAGAAAACAAGACAATGATTATTTCAACTTTTTCTTTACTTCCTACTTTTCAGGTTATTTTGTAATCGATTTCTGTGTATTTTTTCATCTTAATCCTAATATATTAACAGAAATTTTCTCTGTGGACTTACTTGTCCCTCCTAAATGAAATCCTTTTTGCACTTGATCCTCTCCAGTTGTATCCCAGGCCGCTTGCAGTATTCTTGTTATTCCTGCAGCATTGCTTTTTACTGTCTGATCATTAAGAAGTCCCTAATGCACCTGACAGTGACCCATCTTGTATTTAATGCAAGAGCCTTCTGTGGTGGCCAGTACATCAGGGATTCCTTAATTCTCAGTATAAAAGCATGCAAGTAAGTGATGATGGAGTAATTATGTGTGAACTAATAGCCTGGCATCCGCTCTGCGACAACTGCCCCCATACCTGCTCTGACCCCGCAGTGAACCTACAGCAGCTCGCTCTTCTCTCATGACGGGGTAAGTTTCCTTGCATTTGTCATGAGCAGTTACATGCACGCTGCCGGTTACCACAGGGTAGCTGCATCCTGAGCCACACTGCATGTGCACTCCTTCCCTTATCAGCAATAATCACCCATATACTCATGCCTTGTCCTTCACAAGTAATCTGACCTAACAGCTCTCTGCCTTCACTGACATTTCCTGCTGCTTTTGGATCCATCGTCCTTTTCTGCAGTCACTATACGCTTCCTTTTCTCAGAGCAGTCAGCTCTAGATTTATAACCATTTTCATCCCACAGGTATTCTACCATTAGGTTTCCAGCGAGCTCCTGCTCATCAAATTTTAAGTTTCTAGGCTATTAACTCCCTCAACCAACACCAGGCTGTCCAAAAGAATGCTGGCTGTCCCAAGAACCGTAGAAAACATTTGGCTGTATTTCTTTTGCAACAGCTACCCAGGTAACTGTGTTACCACCAGGCCCTGACCTTCAGATGCACCTAACAGCAGATGAAACCACACCAACAATCCAGGGGAAAAAAACCCACTCACAAGTGAAATCCTAGGGCACCAAGTCCAGATTTCCTGAAAATTTATTAACACACAGAACAAGAAAAATAACATTTCTCCCACTCTCTACTCCTTCAGGGTCAAGTGGTCAGTCAATCTCCTGAAAGTCACCTGTAGATCAACTGTGACCGATGATGCATTTTCCTCTTCCACACAGAATGTAAGTAATGAAGCACAAACATTTTGGCTCCGAGTAAGAATTTGCCATGCCAGATCAGAGGGGATGCTGAGAGCTGCCCAAACATTCTGGGACAGATAATAATCTGTGCTGGAGAAGTATTTTTTTATTTATTTTTTTCAATCAATAAAAAAAGCAAGCAGGGCCCACTTTGGTAGCGTGTATTTTCTTTATGTGGCTTCAAATGGAGCCTGGCCCTCCCTGCTCCCCACTAGCATGTCTGGCTTCTGAACAGCCCTCTCAGACCACCCTATCTCCCCTCTCCTTTCTGTTCCCTACACCTGCTGCTCAGCAAAGTGAGTGCCCGACTTGCTATCATCACAGAGTCCCAAAGCAGCATATGACATGATTACTGAAGGATTTACAGAGCCTCCTCATGGAAATTTCCAAATAATGGCAGTTTTCCAACAGGACTCTCTTGCTCTCAAGTTACACAATATGTCAGCTGATAATAACTTTCCCTTCTGGTGTGGTGGAAGAACGTAACCTCCGCTGAGATCACACAGGCAATGAGGGCCACCTTTTTGTGTTTGTTCTCGCCCTGCACACTACTCAAGAATCTGTGGTCATCACTCCCTGAACACCTGTGCCAAAATGGCCAGAGAAACAAGTGGGTATGAACCGATTTTGAACAATTCAGGTCAGAAATTACATGAGTTTTGACTACCAAAACAGCAAAAAAAAGCATAGTAAAGGTAAAACCCCAGCTGAGATGGCAGTGGAGCTGGCCCAGTTTTATAAAGCGCATTACACAACAGTTACCTGCAAGCACAGGGACCGAGATGATGGGTCTGCAAAGCCTTCTGATTCATTAGGCCTAAACTGAACTTTTGCAAGAAGTGATGACATCTGCCAAACACAGGTGACAGAGGGGGAGACCTACAGATATCAGAAGTCTACAGTAAATCCAGAAACTGAATAGTTTCTAAAGCAGCTGTAGAAGCACAGTTTGGAGAAGACACTTTGGAAACAGAACCTGACCAAGGCAGGAGAGGTGGCTTGGAGACGAGCTTGAGGAGAGTGACCCCAGAGGAGAGTGACAGTATGAAAGACAGCAACAGAGATACCAGGAGAGATAGAAAGCCACAGTGTCATAGCAATCTTGGACTATCAGATTTATTGAGTGTGCTGCAGTATTGCCAACAGGCTTCCAGCAGTGTACAGTGCCCTACTGCGCAAGCTGCTGTAGACACAGGCAGCTGACAGACAGTCCCTGTCCTAAAGAGTTCAGAATTACAAGAGTGACAAGGTGCAACAGGCAGATGAAGCAGTGGAAGCTGTCATGATCCCGGCCCACTGCACTTCCCCCAGGTCTTGGATAGGGTAAACAAGCTGTAGATGGAGAGGCTGTCACTTGAGAAGCATTTTTCTCCATTCACAGAAGAATTTTGATCAATATTACTACTCACCGCTTGCAAGCATCCAGCAAAAACAGTAAATCCCTTTGAGTGGAGCCGTTTTGCCAAGGCATGTCCAAAACCTTTGTCACAGCCTGTTATTAGCACTGCCTTCCCTTCAGCCTGCGTGGGGAAAGACAGTGATACAGCATCATCAGATATGGCAATGCTTCCGGCACCACCAGCACCCAGCAAGGTAGCACAGGAGCAGCTTCCAGCCCTGCAGCCAGGGCCCAGGAGGTACAATTCCAGCTGCAAGCCATGGTGGGCATGTGCCTGTCTGCACACTAACCTGACCCAGCAATTGCAGTGGAGTTTCTGCTGGGTCAACCAGCATAACCAAGGTGATGAGATTCCTGTGTATAAACACAACCAGCTCCCAACTACTGTGAAACCCTAAATTTATTCATTTGCTGGTCTGTAACAAGTTGAGATACCTTGATACCTGCGCTAGGACAGTAGCTTGCTCTTTCAAGTATCAGTGGCCAAAGCAGAACAGAAACATTGGAAAAGAAGTTAGAGATCTACCAGCTTACAGGTATTATAAGAGAGAGCAGCAGAGAAAACATCCAAATGATAGTACGTCACCCGCTTGAACTGTACCACACTCTTTTAACTGCAGAGTGACTCTATTGTCTGTTCCCTACCAACTCCCACTCCTTGCGGTACTTTCCATGCTGTATTTTAGCACTCAGGAATGTGACTACAGGCTAGGGTTTCCTTCTGAAACACTGCAGTCTTAACAGGAACAACTTATCAAATCCTACGGTTCTCTCCTACATTATTATTATCTTTTGACTGATGGATAAATTGAGAGAGAAGATTTGATACTCCATCTGATGTGACACAACACGTTTGCGAGAGATCTGAAAACAGAATCCCAAATCCTGAAGAGACACACATTCTGAAACACTGCACTTTCACACTCTTTCTCTCCTTGAAAGCCTTCTTTCCCTACTCTCCTTATCACAGCCGTGAAGCAACAAACTCGTAAGGCTCAGGCCAATGTGCAGGCACCCAGCTGCAGTGCTCAAACTGAAACCATATCCGTGAGGCAATAACATCATATAATAATAAAAGTTCTAGAGAATGCAATAAGGAATTGAGGTCACATCCATCTCTGCGGAGATATCTGCAACTAACAATCCCCATTACTGTATTAACAGGTGGAATACGAACACTCATATTTTATATCACTGACATATGAATTGCACCACCTTGTCAAGCCAACTTTTCAGACAGAAATGGGGCAATCACCAATGCTAATGCTCTCTGATCTTGTTTTCTGACATGCGTGGTAGTGAAGTGGCAATAAGGAATAATTGCAGGGTGATAGTGATCAGAGCATTACTGCACAAACTCAGAATGTGCAGACAGCAATAAGCAAATGAGCTACACCCTGTCCTGCCCCGTATAGCATATTGAAGCTACTGCTTTCAAAGGGGAGTCATATCTGAAGTTGAAACGAGAACCAACTAAAAGTCTGTCCTGCATTTATCATACAACCAACCACATTAACAGTGATTCTTACACTCAGACAAAGAGCACCCAGCTATAAGCTAGCTCTGCTACAGCTCTGAAGGTGGCTACAGCTAAAGCACATAAAATAAGTAAGAATTAAATATACTGTGCTCAGTCTCAAATAATTTATAGTGACACAACTCCAAGAGAGATGAGGATCAAGCATAAACCAGATCACATAATTTGCCAAGGTTACCTCCCAAATTAATTTAGCAACCTGGCCCTCAGAAAAGAAAGGATTTGACTTTTTTCTCTGCCTCACTTCCCTGGACCCTTTGCTGCTGAAATCAGAAGGCTTCCCAAAAAGGCAGCAACTGAGCAGGAGATAAGGAGTTGTGATCACTTCCAGAGCCAAGGACAGGCCAACAGAGAACATGCACAATCCCCAGCCATCATTAGTTTCCCTCATCAGCCGCTCTAATAAGGACAGAGCTCAGCTGCAGGGAATAAAAGCAAATCACTGGGCTGTGTTCCTGCATGCATCTAGTTTTAGCTCTCAGCAGCTGGTTTGCTTTCTTGGGTTAAAAAACCCAAACCCCACCAAAACGTTCACAAAAAGGAGGATGTTTAAAAATCCTCTCAGTTGTCTATAATGGGGAGAAAAGTGAGGAGCAACTTACAGTATGAGAAGGTTCCTGTGATTACTTGTTAATTATTTGCTATTACGCTAATTTCTGGTAATAAAGCATATGACTACAGCAGTATAGTTCATAACAGACTGAGGCTCCAGCAGCGATAACGAGCGTGCAAAAACCCAAGGGATGTAACAGATCTCACATCTGTAGCTGCCCTCGACTTTGTGCCATGGACAGAGAGCTCCCAGGGATGGGAGCAGGGAGTGACCGCATTCCCAGCCAAAAAGATCCTATTCCCAAAAAACCTCCGAATACAGAAAAGCACAGTCAACCTTATCTTTTGAAAGTCCTAAGATAAGGCCTAATGGGCCCCATTCCTGAAGCCTGATAAGGTTAGTCTGCAGCTTACAGATTGACACAGTGCTGAGGCACGCAGAGAGGACAGGCTATCACCTCTTTAGCAGGCATCACAGTGACCTTAATCAACACTTTGAGGAACTTCAGGTGCCTCACTTGCTAAAGGTCAAATGGAGCTCTCGGGAAATACTGCTCAGGAGCCGGCACTCACATACAGCATTGCCAGGGCTCCCCCGAACTGCTAAAAGTGTGGAGGAACTTTTGGTACTGGAGGTGCTGCTGAGGCATCTGGGCAGGGTAGTGCTGTCCGTATCCTCGCTGTGTGATCCACAGCACTGAAAGACACACAGCTCAGACTGCCCCAGCGAGGCAGCCCGATTCTAACCTGCAGCTTAGCTCAGGTGCATACACCTCACTAGCTTTTCCTACTGGGATATGATTGCTTTATTAAATAGTAGAATTTATTTTACTGATGCAAACGATCTATCAAAATTATACACATTTATTGCAAAAGAGGCTAAGGAAAGTGAAGCTACTTTCTCAGCCTCAGTCTCTCTGGACAATATAGGAACCCATCATGCTTGCCTAGACTTTATCTTCTGCGTGTCACTTGTTTTCTGGATCCTGTTCCCTTTTACACCCTCCCCTTAATCATCTGCTTGTTATCAAACAGACTAACTTGCAGATGAGAGCAGTTACACAGTAAACTTTGCTTGTTCCCTTTCTCCAGAGTCGGGAAGTTGAGGTTTTCAATCCCAGGAAAAGGACCTGAAAGTATTCGCTAAAGTGCAGGTATTTTCTCAGGTGGGAGAGGGATGGGGAAAGTCAGAGGAGCAGAGCAGAGAGGGGCAGGACTGAGCTGGAGGCTCTGAAGCAAAACCGTGTTTGCTTGCCTGCAGAAGGGCTGTCCGGGGTATAGGCAGGAGCCCGGTGAACTCCAGCCCAGTAAAGAACCCCAGACATTTTGTGATTTTGTTTTTGGTTTTTTTTTTTTTAAACACGTAGAAGAGACTGGTTATGCAATTCTGTTCATTCACAGGGCTTTTTTTTTTCTCCCTTACGCTCACTTCCAAATGTAGAGTACTGGAACAAACCCCACGCACCCACCGAACGGCGGGTTTCGCCCCCGCACCGCGGGGCCCGGGCCGGCAGCGTCCAGCCCCTCCGCCGCCCCGACCGAGCCCGCCTGCGGGGCCGGCAGCTGCCCGAGGCCCTCGGCTTCTCATCTCCTCTCTCAGCGCCCGTGTTAAGCCTCCACTAGCCCATCTGCCCGCAGCCGCGACGCCTCCACCCCGGTTAAACCGCAGGGGGCCTGCGGGCGCGGCGCCATTTTGGGCCCAGGGGGAGCCGCCGCAGGCCTTCTCCTGGCGAGCCCCTCAAGGGACCGCAGCCCCCGGCCCCTCGCCGCGGTACTCACGGGCAGGGGGCGGCGGGCCCGCCGAGGCAGGAGGAGGAGGAGGAGGCGGCAGCCTAGGCGCTGCCCGCCGCCCGCCAGCAAGAGCGCGGCGCTCAGCGCCAGCAGCAGCATGGCGACGCCCCGCATGGCCGCAGCCTATCGCCGCCGCCGCCCGCGCCCGCCCCGGCCCTTCCCCCGGCCCGCCCCCCGCCGCGCCCCGGCAGCCGGGGCACCGGCCCAGCCTCATTCAAACGGCGGCAGCAGCGCCCGGCAGGCCCGCCGGCTCCAGGTAACGCGCGGCCGGACCGTTGCCGCCGCCACCACCACTACCTCGGGGACTGCACGGGAGGGGGGCGGGCGGGGTGGCGGTGACTGAAACGGACTCTTGGCTGCCGGGCCGCCCGTTTGCCTTGCCCGCCTGCGGGGAGGGAGGGGGCCATCCGGGCGGGGCAGGCCGCGGCGAGAGGCGCCGGCATCCCCCATCCTGCGCTGCCTCCGCCTGCAGCCCGCCCCACGCCGATCACGCGTGGGAGGCTGCTGTTCCCCCCCCCCCCCCCCCCCCCCGCAATCCACTGTGTCTCTCCGCGCCCACGGCCGCGGGGCCGCCACGCACTCGCGCGTCCTTGGCGAGCCCCTTGCCGGCGGCGGGGCCGCGCCCCTGCGTGGGGCCGGGCCGGGGCGGCGAGGCCTGCCCCGGGGAAGGCGCGTCCCTCCGCCTCCTCCTGGCAAAATTCCTCACAAAAAAAAATTGCGTGGCCGGCCACCGGCTTTGATCAAAACGGCTGAATTCCGGAGGGGTGCCGGAGCCAGCGAGTCCTCCCCAGCCTAGACCTCTCCCTGCCGAGCTCCGTGCCCCGCCGCCGCGCTTCTTGTGGTAATTCCGCAGGTTTTTAGCCGAGGCCTGTTTCCCGGCAGGCCCTGAAGCTGCCGCAGCGGCAGCCCAGCCTTCGGCAGAGATGCAAATAAGCAATTAGAAACCGATTTTCTGCTTTAATCGAGGAGGCCCCGCGTTAGGCTGGGGAGATGGTTTTTCTCGTGCGCTGAAGTGGTTTTACCCAAGTTGAATATGATTGAAATTAACTTTCTGGTCTTAACCCTTGTTCCTGAGCTGTTCTTGTCCCATAGCGAGTTTAATGGTGCTTCCTTCCCTCTGCATAGTCCAGCATCACCAGCTACTTAATTAAAAAGAAATGTATTTTTAACCGCGTGGCTGTACTAGCTGTAAAGCCCGAGGATTGCTTTGGGAACATATAACATCACCCACAAATGGAATTTACATTGTAGTTTAAAATTATTTCATTTAGCTCATATGAAAGAATATATTCCATGTAAGTACTTTAATTTTTAGCTGTTTCAGAGAATACACTTAAAAGGTCCATTAAAGAAGGAGAAATGGACATTTTCTTTAAATGACTCCCTGCTTGTCAGTTTACTTACAATCTTTTTCCTTATTTAAAAGCATCTTGAGGTGGTTGAAGGTTGAGCTGTTTATCTCGGCGTGAGGGACTGCAAGGGGGAAAGATGAGTTCCTTTGGACTTTATTTTCTTGTTGAAATACATGGAGTCAACATGACTTACAAAATAATTGAGCAACCGAAACAGAGGTGCTATCTTGTATTGCAGAGCTAAGGAAGAACAGTCTTGCTGTTGGTAGAGTGTGTTAATTGAAAGCATGTTGGCTACCAGGCTGTCCCGGCCTCTCCTGAACTTCCCTGTGAAAGCCCTGAATTTCAAGGACACACGGAATGGCTTCAGGTAAGTAACTTGGTAGAGAAGAAAGAGTGAGATCTTGAGTAAAGCACACATTGAGGGCCCATTCGATTTCAGTGGGACAGTTTATTAACAGAATCACAGGATGATTGAGGTTGGAAGGGACCTCTAGAGGTCGTCTGGTCCAACCACCATGCTCAAGCAAGGCCTCCTAGAGCTGATTGCCCAGATGGCTTTTAACCATCTCCAAGGATGGAGATTCCACAAGCTCCCTGGAGAGCCTGTGCCGGGGCTCAGTCATTGAGCAGAGCACAGAGGAGATGGACTCTATAAGCCAGGAGGGGATGGCAACATGGTTTTTTTACACTTGCACAACCATCCGCAGTCACAAGGTGATTGACTAGAACATTACCTCAGTGTCAAGCAAGGATTTACTCCTGAATATCAGCAAGTAGGCCTTGCTGCAGTGCGAGGAACTGTCATATATTTCTGTGACTTCATTAAAGGGGCAATGAATCATATGAAATGAGAAAGTTGAGAGGGAGAGTTTTAGTGAGAAATGGAGGCGGGCTGAGTAATGAAGCTTTTTTTTTCTGAACATGAACAGAAAATTGCCTAATTCTAGTTCTTAGCTCTGAAAATAATACCTTTTATATTGCTACATGATGGGAAGCCTAATAGTCCAAATTCAGTGCAAGTGGAGTGCTTTCACTGGCTTTGCTTTAGAGCAGAGTTCCCAAACCAAATTAGTGTTTACCATTAATTGTACGTTAGCCATTTAAAAGTGGCTCATGGCTTTCTACACAAGAACTGCCACCTCCAGTGTTGTTCTACTGCTGTTGATAGTGGTGTCCAGCACCACCACCGTCAAGGATGCTGCTGTGACAGGAAGTTGTAGAGACCAGAGACAGCCAAGCTGCTAGAGATTTCCTATGCAAACAGACATAGGCCTTTTATCTCCTATTTACTCCGCAAACACCAAAGCTGCACCAGCAGGAATCTGCTGTGGCCTTAAAAATGCAACTTAATGTTTTAATAACTTGAGAAAAGAATTTTCAGCATATTCTTTTTTGTTTCTTTCTTTCTTTCTTCTTTTGGTTTGCTTACTGTGTATTCGTGCTTTGTGCGTTTTGTAGTCAGGGCAAAAATGTGTTTAGTTTTTTGAAGTACCCACAAGCTGCTACACCTGAAATGGAAATCCAACTGTGGTAGCATTATATACTTGACTCTTCAAGCTGAGGACTGCTGAACAAAAGCGAATGCATGGTTACAAGCACAGATTCAATCTGAGGACCATCTGTGCATTTTAAAACTCTTTGTTGTGGTCTCTAGCATTCAGTCATGCAGAATGACAAAAATGGCTCATGGTGTATTAGTGGACTGTGTGGGGGCTAACATCGCATATGCATCATAACTGGTTCCTCTGATGACATTCCTGCTGATCAGCAGCTGGTGTCTATTTTATGCCCTTGCCTTCAGGTCAAGGTAGGCAGAATGTCAAGTAGTTATTCTCTACAGGTTATGGTGAATAGAGTGCAGCAAATCAGTGCTCTGCAGTGAAATAACAGGACCAGACATGACACTGAAAAACAAAAATCAAGTTCATGCAACTAAAAGAAATGTTATGAACATTTCTGGGCACTTTGAGACACACCAAGGAGCTTGTTGTTGAGATAAAAGTTCCAAGCCAGGACTGCAGGTCAGTGATGTTAACACAGACTTTGCTTGGGGACTGACCTTTGCAGCAATTAAATTGGCTGTAGCTATTTCGAGAGCTGATTTGGCTTGTGACACTCAAAGTTAGAAAAAGCTAAACTGTTGCAGTAAGGTTAGCGGACGCCATTGCCTGAATATAAATCAGCTCCTTTCCTGTCTGGTTCAAAGCTCCTGCCCTAGCAGACCTTTTTTCTAGCCTTGTTTTCCCCAGATGCAGCGCAGAGACCAGTGTGTCAGTGTGGCACAGGTCAGCCTGGAAGCGCCTGTGGTGTCTGAGCAGGAGATAAATTTGAATGATTATGCAAATTCATTTAGAAGAGCGGCCTGGAAGATAAGCTCTACTGAAGGATAGTTGTTGTTAGAGGGGCCAGAGGGTAGATGAAGTACAGCAAGTCTAGGGGAAGGCCCGAAGGCCCTGGGAAGGCAATGCCAGTGCCCAAAGCAAAAGTGAAAAAGCTGGTATAGTCCAGAGAGGTGGCTGGCAAGGACAGAAGCTGGGGTCGCTCTGGTGTGTTGTCTAGGCCCAGCTTTGATGAAGATGCCAAGACCTAAGACAGCATGATGCTACTGGTAGCATAGCTTTTTCTAAATAGAATCTCACTTCCTGGAAAGCATTGTTGCTTTGCTCTGGTCTGTCTTTGTGAACATGGTTTATCTTCCTGGGAGTCAGACATACTGTGCAGAGCTGCTTCAGATTTGCTTGGCAGGTATTGCTCGAAGACATGTCTCTTAGCTCGTCCTCTGCAGAGGAAAAAGTGTCATCCAGGATGACAGAAGGGTGGACTTGGATGTAAAAGCAGTGAGAAAGATCCAAGCAAATTCAACCTTAGGCTAGGTAACAGAGACAATGCCACAGCAGAATACTTTCATTAGACAAATTAATAACTTCCCCTACCCCAGCTTTGTGCAACTCTTGAGTGAGAGTGTTGTTGCTGTTGGAAATGAAAACACTGTACTGCCCATTTTGCGGGTGGAAGCAGCTCGTTGCCTCCAGACCAGGAGCTATTTCAGAATTCTTGGTACTATCCAGACAGCTTCTGCAGCTGGAAATAGCATCAAGGTCTTTTGAGAAACAAATGTTTCATACTGTAGGAAACACAGAGGCTCAGACTAAGGGGAACTGTAGACTGGATTCTGTCTTCTCAAATGACAGTCTGCATCATGTGTATAGGCAACACTACATTCCTTTTCATGTGTAAGCTGCAGCACCAGGGTACGGGACAAGATATTCTGTGCCTGATTGTTCTGTTGTTGTTGGTTTTTTTTAACAGGCCTGTGCAAAGATTTTGCTTCCCTCTCTTGTCCCCGTGTGGCAGCCGCTCTTATGCAAGTGATGTTGATCAGGTGAGCATGATTGTGGTTTCCAGGAACTAGTTCTGCTGAGCTGGGGTTTTAAAATCTGTGAAGCCTGATGACCAAATTCTTCTTTCTGATCTGCCAGAAAGACTCTGAGCTGGACCTCTCCAACATACTCCACATTCTTTCCTAGCACAGAGCTTCCATTGACGTAGCACAGTACATGCTGCTAGGGATGGAAATAAACAATCAGACTAGTGGGTTTTTTCTATTTTTGGAACTCACTCAGCAGTTGAAATCTTCCACCTTAGAGTGGAGGGAATTTGCATGACAAATTCTTGTTAAAGCACACTTTCTGGAGTGTGGTTGTGTAAAGAGACGTAAATAAATCGGTGTGTCCTCACCTCTTGATCTGGAGAGTGGCCGCCTTCTTTAACAGCCCTCTCCTTGAAGGTGCTAGCTTGCCAGGAACAGTGCCAGGTAGAAAGAACGGGGATGTTTTGCCCTCCTGCCTGTCTTGTGGCACAGAACTCAGCACTGTAGCAGTGCTAGAGCATACACATTTTGCTCCATAGCCCTGGGACAGAGTCTCAGAGGAATTCAGATATGGCCCTGCGTCACTGCTGGGCTTCCAGTGTGACCCTGATCAGTCCCTGTATATGCTAGGGAAAGCCAAACTTCTCATTTTTTAAAAGAGATGAGTTGGAATGAATTGCAAGTAATTATTATCTAATCCCACCCACAGCTGCACCTTGCTGCGCTGGCACTTGTTCCTTCTGGATGTCTGATACACCATCCAATTTTTAACGTGTCACTTAGCTGCTGCCTCTCTTTGGGTTAGAAGAAGGAAGGAGGTATACTTCTATTTAAATTTTAAGTTGGAAAAATAAGACCAGAAACCAAGCAAACAAACTGATGACCAACTGGTCTTAATTTCAAATATTAAATCCACTTGATTCTGCTTAGCTTTTAAAACCCTGCACTGGAGGGTTTATGTGCTAGAGAGAGAAAGATGAGTCAGTAAGGTTCACCCGTATCTTTTCTTCAGTCAAGCCATCTTCCCCATGCCCTGCGGGCTGCATGGCACCAAAGAGTGGACTCCTGCCTCCTTTGAACATATAGGAACAGTTCCTACTGAAGGGAAAACACGTCTTGGGAACTGTCTGGTATATTTTCAGATTTCAAGATGAATGTGAACTGCCAGGGAATGGTGGTTTTCTTGGTCTCTTTCCCTTAAGAGCCTGTTGCCAGAGGTGCCGAACTTCTCTTTGTGTTGGGAGGACAGTGATCCTGCCTCACTGGAGTGAACTTGATATGAAACCTTCGTTTCTTGTCTTCAGGAGGCACTGGGTGGCAGTAGGTGGCAATGAGTGTAGAGAACGTCCCTGGAACAGACTGCTTCTGGGCAAGGACATGGTTTTGTTCTGTTCACTGCAAATCACTGATTTCAAATACTCAATTCCAGTGCGTTTTGTTCTGTTTTGTTTTGCAGATTGGCAGCAGAGCTGTGCTTATAACAGGTTGTGACTCGGGATTTGGATTTGCCTTGGCCAAGCACCTGCATGCCAAAGGCTTCATTATTTATGCTGGCTGCCTGCAAAAGGTAGGGAAAACAAAAACTGTATTCTTCTCCTATGGCACGTGCACAGACACTTAGCAAATCCAATCTTCTTTCTGCAGAGCTTTCTGTCAAGGAGAGGGAGGGTGTGTGGTAGCCCAAAGAGAAAGACGTGGGTGCTTGAATTCCGTAGAGCATAGCCTGGTTTAGACCAGAACCAGGACTAAATGGTATCAAGGGAGGTTTTTATTTGAATCACCGAATTGTGATCTCTTCCATATCTGATGGACTGGAAACCCAAATCTAATTTTATAGGCTTATCCGTAAGCAAATTTGGGGATCAGGTGGAGTCTGGTACCTTTGGCCCTGCTCTCAGACTATACATATTTATGCAGGGTTTATTTTGATTAATTGTGACATACACCAAGCCACCAGTGATTTTATGGTGTGTGGTATGAGCATATTTTTCTGTATTCATGAGTACAGCCATGCCTTAGTGTGTATTGAGGGTCTCCTGAAGTTGCTGCAAAGGTGATAGAATTCCACTAGTGAAATGAGAGCAGAATCAGGCCACAAATAGCTTAGCGACGCAGTCTTGATACACTCTGCAGGAGCACTCTGTATGGCAGTCAGAGATGCCTGATCATGGAGAACAGGAGAGAGCTTTAGCCTCTCTCTCCTTGTGAAGCACTGCACTGTTCAGCTGCATGGCCATTTCCCAACAGAAACAAACATAGTCCTCAAGATATCCTGAGGTGGGTCAGTTATTTTGATCCTAATCTTTTAGCTCACGACTATAAATGTAACTTGAATATTTATATTATCAAAGAGAATTTGCCAGGTGTTGTCTAATGTTATCGATACTTTTTCTGCTGTTATTTTTTTCCATTATTACTAAGTTTTGCTTAAATTACTGCTTTCTTCCTGCTTCATTTTTTCAAAAGAGAAGTTTGTGTTTCGATAGCTATGTCCCTTGTGGTGTCTCAGGTTTGGGTCAAGGGTTTATTTGTTAACCTGGGCTCCCTCTACAGGCTTCACAGCAGAACAAGACACTTCTTATATACTGCCGCTTTTCAAAAGGCGTCAAGAAGAAAGAGGGTAGATGAGTACATTTTTGGCAGCTGTTTCCACTCAGCTTTTATAACTGAAGATCAACGTTAGAGAATATAAGAACATTGCAGACTTAAAAACCACTGTTTAGAATAATAGTCTGCCTCTATGTTGACAGGAGCCAAAAATTTGAAAGCTGCAAAATTACTTCTGGGTTTCACTTCCTCTGTCTGAGCTGCCAGAAAGACACAATTTTCAGTGCGCATGTCTGTAACTGTCACTGAAACTGCCCTTCCATTTTGTTGTCTTCACTACTCATTCTGCTGAATGCATGTTAGTGGAAAATCTTGGCCTCTGACAATTTTGGCATAAGTTGACATGCAGCAGCATGCCAGAAGTGTTTTAGCCTTTGATCAATATTTAATTCCTTGCCAAAAATCTGCAGAAAGCTTTTCTGTATTGCTGTGTAATTAAATATTGCTTCTTTAGCTGGACTCACATCCCATCACAGAATCATGAGATTGTTGGAGTTGGAAGGGACCTTCTAGAGATCATCTAGTCCAACTCCCCTGCCAAAGCAGGATTGCCTAGAGCACATTACTCAGGACTGCGTCCAGGCAGGTCTTCTCCTCCAGAGAAGGGGACTCCACAACCTCCCTGGGCAGCCTGTTCCAGGGCTCTGTCACCCTCTTCATAAAGAAGTTCTTCCTCATATTTGAGTGGAACTTCCTATGTTCCAGCTTGTGCCCGTTGCCTCTCGTCCTGTCACTCGAAACCACTGAAAATTGAGTCTGGCTCCATCCTCCCTCAAACCACCCTTTAGATAGTTATAAGCATTAGTAAGGCCTCCCCTCAGCCTTCTCTTCTCCAGGTTAAAGACTCCCAGCTCTCTCAGCCTTTCCTCATAGGGGAGATGCTCCAATCCCTTAATCATCTTTGTTGCCCTACACTGGACTCTTTCCAGCAGTTCCCTGTCTCTCTTGAACTGGGGAGCCCAGAACTGGACGCAGTATTCCAGTTGTGGCCTCACCAGTGCAGAGTAGAGGGGGAGAATGACCTCCCTCGACCTACTGGTCACACTCTTCCCTATGCAGTCCAGGATCCCATTGGCCCTCTTGGTGACAGGGGCACATTGCTGGCTCAAGTTCCAAAATCTTTTGCTATGGCAAGACTGGTAACAGCAGTTGTCATCAGAAAAATACTGTAAAATGCCAAAGCTCCTAAGTTAACAGGTTGGCCTCTTTTGTGTCTTTAGGCCATATACTTTATGCAGAACTGCTCTGTAGAACTAAAACAAGTTCAGGAGACTGAGCTGATTTCTCATTGTGCCACAGGTTTCACTAGCAACATCATAAGCAGAATTCTGATCAGGGTGTAATTATTGCTGGTGCTGATTTTAGGGGCAGAAAAAGCCTGGTGTGGCTTTAGATACTAGGTATAAGTGGAGGTAGAAATAAGAAGCATCTTCTTTTGCTTGGGTATATTTGACCTAGCCCTGACAGAGAGGAAATGACTATGAAACTTCAGTGTTATTTTCATGGGACTGTTTTTCACAGCACACCTGCACCTCAGAAGCATACATCAGCCTGGGGAGCCATCCTAGGAACAGCATTGTTCCTAGGAACGTCACATCCTTACTGCAGATTAAAAGTGTGTGCAGTGCTGACTCTTCATCAGGAAAGGGTTCCTATAGTGACCAGATCCTGAGCACCTGACTGTATTTTTACTGAAGGAAACCTGAGGGACGTGTTTAGACCCATGACTGAGGGGACCCCAAGGATGAACCTGTGCTAACAGTGTGCTGTTTCGCACACAGTTTCTTCTTAACGTTTTCACTGGCAAATATATTCATGTGAGAGTTGTGTTGATGCTTTATTGCCAAAAGACAGCAGTAGACTGGGTTCAGTGAATGATCACGCTGCAGCTGTCTTATTTTTTCCTCTTTGGTTAATAGCTGGAGGAGCCAGCTGACACAAGATGAAGAAGGTATTTTTCCATCAGTATCTGTTACCAGTGGACATATGTGATGTTTGTCACGGCTGTCAGGAGTGTGGTGGAACCCCTGTTTGCTTTGCTTTGTGTGCTCAGGCCTGTCGGGGCTTGCAGGGGGATGAGAAGGCAGAGGTTATCTGAGCAAGCCAGTGTGCAGGCCTCTTACTGTAGGGCTCAACAAGAGCGCTCAGAGCCGCAGGGTGTTACATACCGCTTCAAGGACACACTGATAAAGATACAAGCCGAAGCCCCAGAGGGCGACCATGGAAAGAGGAAGACGAAGGAGCAGTGTGCTTTTTCAGTATGCAAGAGCTGGGCCCTCTTGCCGTGGGGACAGTGGACCCTGGGGCTGACAGCAGAGATGTACTGGTCTCTTGGCATAGCATGAGAAGGACCTTCAGTGCCTGGGATGGAGCCCTGGGGTTGTGGAACAGGCTCCATCTCATGCCAGGAGAGCTTGAATCAATCACAGCGTGCCTGGCTTTAACACCACCTGTCTGCTTTTTCTGAAGAGCCAAGGGAATGGCCCTGTGGATCTGGGTTAATGCCCAGAGTCCAACTTTTGGCCAGGATCGCAGCCCCAAGGGTCCCTGTCCAAGCACCCAGCTGCATGTGGGTGGGAGGGCAGGAGGGATGTTAGCTTGCTGAGCCAACGCTGTAAAGGAGGAAGAAGAGGACACTATGAAGGTCCCAGTAGAACTTATGAGGCCTCTGAAGCTGGTGTGTTGCTGTGGCCCATAGATTTTGTAGCATCTTGCAGACCTGGGATTGGGGAAAGAGACACCTTGACCTTATTGTTCTTCCTCTTGCCTTTAGCTGTATCTGCTGTTCCCAAGAGACTTGCATGCTTGCGTTTGCTGATTCCCTGTTGGCATTCCCACATGTGCCACTTGTATGCTTTTCAGTGCTTTGTCATATGCACTGGCTTGGGCACCACAATGCGTTTGGGTAAGCAGCAAACTTAGCGCAAAACTCTATTTTTAGTCACCATGGTAACAAACACCACTAAGCTGTGCATGGGACTCTTAACTGCTTTGTTTTGTATGCAATATGCTTCTGTGTGACCAGAGTGCAGTAGATGCCTTCTTTTAAGGACAAACACTAACTGGTGTTAACAGTCTGTGGTGGAGTAAGGAAGGGTGGAGAAGAAGGCAGAGGAGATGTCAGGCACTTAAGTTAGTGAACTGTCTGTGAGCACAGTGGATAAGCCCAAGAATGAGAGGAGCCAGGAGAAAGTTTTTTAAAAGACGAATGGCACAGGGACGGGGGGACATATGGCCACCCTTGTGTGGTATCTAAAGCATGATGTCTGAAGGGAACTTTTGCTTGGGGGAGCAAATGTGCAGCCTGGGTTCAGGCTGCAGAGATGAGGACCATCTCATTGACAACTGGCTGCTGGCAGTCTCTGATGGGGAGCATCTGTGGCTCTGGGTGTTGAGAACAATCTAATGTCACTCAGCAGTCAGGAAACAGCCCTGCTATGAAGAACTGGCCTGCTCCAGGTCAGAGGAAAAAAGCTATCTAAAAAAGCCTCATCTATAAGGAGTGAAGAGCATTCTGAACCCTGCCTGCTGATGCTGACACAGGAAGCAACGCTACCTGGAGGGTTGAGCAGTGGGGAAAGAAAAGCTGAGCAGCCATCAGATGATCCTGTGGGACACACTCCGTGTCTAGCCTGTTAAAAGTAAAAGTCTTCCAGTGAGGGATGATATTGAGAGGACAGAGGGAGTTTCTAACAGTAAAGACAAGGATGTTCCCAAAAAAGGAGAAAAAAAAAGGATGCATCCCAAAAAAGAAGAAATCGGGCAAAATAGCCAGTAGGCCGGCGTGGATGAACAAGGAACTGCTGGACAAACTCAGGACCAAAAAGGAGGCCTATAGAGGGTGGAAGCAGGGAAAGGTAGACTGGGAAGAATACAGAGAAGCTGTCCGAGTCACCAGAAACCTGATCAGGCAAGCGAAAGCCCAGGCAGAACTAAATCTAGCCAGGGATGTGAAAAATAACAAGAAGAACTTCTATAGATATATCAGGGATAAAAATAAGACGAGGGAAGCTGTGGGTCCCCTCCGGAAGGAAACGGGAGACCTGGTCACCCAGGATGTGGATAAGGCTGAGCTACTGAATGACTTCTTTGCCTCAGTCTTCACTGGCAAGGGCCCTAACCACACTGCCCAAGTCACGGAGGGCAAGAACAGGGGCTCTGGGAATGAAGAACCACCCACAGTACAAGAAGACGAGGTTCGAGACCTCTTAAAGAACCTGAAGGTGCATAAGTCCATGGGACCTGATGAAATCCATCCACGGGTCCTGAGAGAACTGGCGGACGAAGTTGCTAAGCCCCTCTCCATCATATTTGAGAAATCGTGGCAGTCTGGTGAAGTTCCCACTGACTGGAAAAAAGGGAACATAACTCCAATATTCAAAAAAGGAAACAAAGAAGACCCGGGAAACTACAGGCCGGTCAGTCTCACCTCTGTGCCTGGCGAGATCATGGAGCAGATCCTCCTGAAATCCTTGCTAAGGCACATGGAGAATAAAGAAGTGATTGGAAACAGCCAACATGGCTTCACCAAGGGCAAATCGTGCCTGACAAATTTGGTGGCCTTTTACAATACTGCCACAGACTTGGTAGACAAGGGCAGAGCGACTGACGTCATTTACCTGGACTTATGCAAAGCATTTGACACTGTCCCGCACGACATCCTGGTCTCAAAATTGGAAACTCATGGATTCGATGGATGGACCACTCCGTGGATAAGGAACTGGCTGGATGGCCGCTTCCAAAGGGTTACAATCAATGGCTCAATGTCCAGGTGGCGGCCAGTAACGAGTGGTGTTCCGCAGGGGTCGGTACTGGGACCAGTACTATTTAACATCTTTGTCGGTGACATGGACAGTGGGATAGAGTGCACCCTCAGCAAGTTTGCTGATGACACCAAGCTCGGTGGCGCAGTTGACACGCTGGAGGGAAGGGATGCCATCCAGAGGGACCTAGACAGGCTGGAGAGGTGGGCTCGTGCAAATTGCATGAAGTTCAACCAAGCCAAGTGCAGGGTCCTGCACCTGGGACGTGGCAACCCCAGGCACAAATACAAGTTGGGTGGAGAATGGCTGGAGAGCAGCCCCGAGGAGAAGGACTTGGGAGTGCTTATGGATGAGAAGCTCAACATGAGCAGGCAGTGTGCACTGGCAGCCCAGAGAGCCAACCGTGTCCTGGGCTGCATCAGGAGAAGTGTGGCCAGCAGGTCTCGCGAGGTGATTCTGCCCCTCTACTCTGCGCTCGTGAGACCCCTCCTGGAGTACTGTGTCCAGCTTTGGAGTCCTCAACACAGAAAGGACATGGACCTGTTGGAACGGGTCCAGCGGAGGGCCACGAGGATGATCAGAGGGATGGAGCACCTCTCCTATGAAGACAGACTGAGAGAGCTGGGGTTGTTCAGCCTGGAGAAGAGAAGGCTCCGGGGAGACCTTATAACAGCCTATCAATACCTGAAGGGAGCCTACAGAAGAGCTGAAGAGGGACTCTTTGTCAGGAAGAGTGGTGACAGGACAAGGGGCAATGGTTTTAAATTGGAAGAGAAGAGATTTAGATTAGATATAAGGAAGAAATTCTATACAGTGAGGGTGGTGAGGCACTGGAACAGGTTGCCCAGGGAAGTTGTGGATGCCCCATCCCTGGAAGTGTTCAAGGCCAGGCTGGATGGGGCTTTGAGCAACCTGCTCTAGTGAGAGGTGTCCCTGCCCATGGCAGGGGGGTTGGAACTAGATGATCTTTAAGGTCCTTTCCAACTCTAGCCATTCTGATTCTATGATGATTCTATGAAAAAGTGATTATTTTCAGAGCTAGACCTCGCCATGCTCTACAAAAGTTCCCTGGAATGGCCAGCACAGTCCAGCAGCTTATAACCATGGGAGCTATTCAGGGATAGTCCCAAACTCATATTAATATGCCATGTGTGTGTCCTGGAAGCACCATCGCCAGGGTTCACCGCTGTGAAGGGACTAGCTCTGGGCATGGCAGCCTTGGTTGCTAGCAGTGTCTGGCCCATGTGAAAGGCATCTCGGGGGCTGGCTGCAGTGAATTGGCTGGGCTGTGAGTGGGTATGTGTATACTGGGGGAATCTGTTGTTCTGAGCTGAGAAAAAAGGAGTGGAGATGGGAAATGGGAGTGAGAAAAAGCTCACGGGGGGAGGCAGAGAAGAGAGCAAGATGTTGGAAGAGACACTGGGGAGAATTGCTAGCAGGCAAGCTGGCCAGGCACTTGGTGATCGGACTCTGCAGGAGTCCATGGGAGGCAGTAGGTATGTTTCCCAGCAGTGGGAGCTGTGTGTGTAGATCAGCTGAAGGGAGAGAGCGGTGGGCAGGCAGTCCCTCTTCTAGGACTGTTGCTCCCAGAGCTGGCAACGTGACTGAGAAGCATGTGCAACATACATGTGCAGCCACTCATCGCCTGTTTTATACCGTATCCCTGCTGTGCTATTTGTTGTGCCCCATATGCAAGCCACAGTGAGAATGGCACCACGTTCCCACCACTGCGGCAGTGGGATATAGCTTGAACTCAGGAGCTTGTACTGGGCAGGAGTTGCCTTCCTGGGGCAGGTCCAGCTCTGGCTGCTTTCTTGGCAGTCGAAGCAGTCGGTACCCGCTGACTCGGTGGCAGGGCTCGTGGTCAGATGGAGATGCTCGAGGAATGGTGTTCTGCAGGAGCAGCCCTGTCTGTTCCCCTTCCTCTTAGAGCTGCAGGACTGTCCTGATTATTCCATGACTGCCCTGTACACTCTCTTTTGCTTGATTTGATGGTTGCTATGCATTTGATATTCTACACAAGCCTTTTGGCCGTGTTCAAACCAGCACTTTCTTCCCCCCTAGGACAAGGGAGAGGGTGGCTCCAAGGATCTGGACAACATGAAGAGTGATCGAATGAGAACAGTCCAGCTCAACGTCTGTGACAGCAAAGAAGTGGACCGAGCGGTGGAGCATGTCAACAGCAGCCTGGAGGACCCAGAGAAAGGTACTTGCATGCAATAGGCTCTAAGGTCGTGTAGGTGGCAGGAGCTCCCTCAGCTGGTCTCTGAGAGCATTTTCAGGGCATATTTCAAAAGCTGAGCACATGACTGAAGGGCACAGAGCTTTGAGGAGCAGCAGTGCAGAGCAAATGGCCTGTTTAAATGTTGTGCCATATCAGAAAGCAGCTTGCCACTTAAGATGGCATCTAAAAAGAAAACTGCTTTTTTCTCCACTAGCTCCTATAGGGACATTAGCAGAAATCAGGATGGTGTTCAAGGCCCTGGGATTGGCGCTTTATTCTTGCGAACTGAATTTTTTTCCCCTAAAGAACATACACACTTCAACACATGAAGGCTGTTTAAAAGCAAAACAACGAGTAATGTTTTATTTTGCATAAACCTGTTTTCGTCTACTTTTCTTTATGTTTATTTTTTATGTATGGATCTTCTGTATAAATGAAGTTTTCTAGCCCTGTATTCTCAGGCTTAGGCCAGGATGAAGTTGCCTTTTCTGGCTGTTTCTGAGAACACAGATCTGGACACAGTCAGTCAACAGATAACAGTGAGTTTTTCTAGACCGCAGAGAGAAGCCATCCCAGACCTTTATCAGTCTGTTTCCTGTGCAATTAAGATATTACATGAAGTGAGTTCATTTTATTCCAAATTCCTTTTTAGTCTTTCTTTTCACTGCCAAATGAGTTGGTCGCTTCGGTTGTTGCCATCATGGTTGCAGCAGAATAAAAGGGAGAGGCCGTGGCATGCATGTCCACCCATGTCCACCCATACCTACATCCCCCTTCCCAGCATTGTAGTCATTCTAGTTTTCATGGTGACACAAGAGATTTTACTCTTTTGTTTCTTACAAGGTCTTTCCTATTATTATTTGTATTTAGAGACTATATTATATTTTGCTTCTTTTAAAAAATTACGATGGATAAAAAGAGAATGGCAAGGAGAACAGCTTACACAAGGCTGGAGTTCTCTGTTTGCTGACTTAGAACTTCCCGGGAAGCCTTATTCTCGGTACATTGTGGTGTGGCTGCTCTGTTGGGCAGTACAGGCAGATCCTGACTGTGGTTATATTTGCTCAGGAGACTGAAGTTCACTCTGGACTCTCTTCTATCTGGCGTCCATCATTACGAGTCATAACAAAAAGCTCTGTTGTGTGGTTCAGTAATCTATTAGCAGGGCCTTTTCCATGTTGCTCTCATTAGTCTCACAGAGGGAAAGCTTTCTGCTTGATTTTGTCTTCTAGGGCTCTGGGGCCTGGTTAACAATGCTGGGATCTCCACATTCGGGGAAGTCGAGTTCACCAGCATGGACACCTACATGGAGGTAGCTGAAGTGAACCTGTGGGGGACTGTGCGGACCACCAAGGCTTTCCTCCCTCTCATCCGGAGGTCAAAAGGTGAGTGATCACCTTCTGAGGAGCACTCTCCAGAGCAGGTCCCTCATCCTGCCCCATGTCTTGCTGTGTTAGAGGCCAAAAGGTCTATTACGCTTCTCTCTGCACCATTGGCCACCTTCATACCTTTACAGAGAGAGTGTGACCTGCAGCATAACACGCAAGTGACAGATTTCCTAACCACTCTGAGATACACAGCAAAGCAGAAGTCCTGAAAACCATCTGTGCTGCCTTCTCATGCAACATCCCACGCAAGATCTAATCCGTCATACCTTCTTATACCTGCTCAGAAGCTGCAGCTCACCATAATTCCCACGCCAGGAGAAATCCTCCCCTCTGTAAAAAAAGCAGCCGCGCCAGTGCTGCAGGGTGGGCAGCCAGCGGTGTGCTGTGACGTGCTTCTTGCAGCGAAGTTGTCAGCTGGGCACTGTGTTACTTTGAGAGCTCTGAATGAATGAGAGGTGGGATTTGTCCAGCGAAGGAATGCAGAGCTGGAGCTTGTGTGGGTCTCAGCATAAAGGGGCAAAAGCTTTCCTGTATTGGTGACAACTACCTGATTAAGTGAGAATAATTTTTACTCTTGAGGCATCTGCAGACATTAACAACGTTGTCCTGTGCTGCAGACCTCGGCTGTATGTAGCCCAGGCAGAATTTCTTCCACATGGAAGGGTATCCACTTCTGTGGTCAGAGTTTCTAACACAACTTGGCAATGAGCACTGATAAAAAGCGCAGAGAACTGCAATCTCTGATTAGTCTGCAGCATCCAGTGTCCTACCTGCATTCTCCCAACCAAAGTGGATGGCTTCTGGAGAGGAGAAGGGCCCTAGCTCTGTGCCTGGAGACATAATCCAGCCGTCACACAGAAAAGGGTGCAGTGGACTTAGACTGCTCTGCCCATTTGTGGTGCAGGAGCAATCCATTCCCTTTTAAGAGACAGGCACTATAAGCCACCGTTGGGCTTTTGGATTTTATGCCTTTGACTTGCAAATAAACAAGCTCAGCCTTGGTGCCAGAGGCTTTCTTTGCTGCTGCTTCCTCTTGTCTGGGCTCAGCTCTGATTGCTGCTGAGCAATCCTATTTCCCACCATGCAGGCTCTGTCCAGCCTCTTCTGTGTTCCCCATAGCACTGAGCTTCGTGTGTCACCATGTGCCTGTTCCATCAGCTACAGTGAGCCAGGGAGCACAAGCAATGAGCTTGTTCCCCTGCCTGAAGGCCGTTCCATAGGACAGCAATGCTCAGAGAGAGCCACGAGCAGCTCTGCCAGGCAACCCTTATGGATGCGCAGTGAGCGGGTGGGTGCACGTTTGGGAATCTGTTGGGTGGTGTCTGTCAGGTATCTGCTCTGGATCAGGTCCCACAGCTCAGCTGTGCTTTGCCTGGCCTCTGCCTAGGTCGTGTCGTGAACATCAGCAGCATGATGGGTCGGATGGGCAGTCCTGCCCGGTCGCCGTACTGCATCACCAAGTTTGGCGTGGAAGCCTTCTCCGACTGCCTGCGGTACGAAATGCAGCCCCAGGGGGTGATGGTCAGCATCGTGGAGCCCGGCAACTTCATAGCTGCCACCAACCTGTACAGCCCCGAGCGAATCAAAGCCATAGCCGACAAAATGTGGGACGAGCTCCCTGAGATAGTGCGCAAAGACTATGGCAGGAAGTACTTCGATGAGCAGGTCAGCAAGATGGAGACGTACTGCAACAGCGGCTCGACAGACACCTCGCCCGTCATTGAAAGCGTTGCCCATGCGCTCACCTCCACGACCCCCTACACCCGCTACCACCCCATGGATTACTACTGGTGGCTGCGCATGCAGATCATGACGCACATGCCTGCTGCCATTTCAGATCGGCTCTATGTCTACTGAGGCCTCACACTCTTAGGCTGCCCAGGTGGGAAATTTGTTTCAAAGAGAGCATTGTACACACTTCCCATTAGTCATTTTTAAATTTTTCTAACCTCATTCCAGAGTACTGTATTTTAGCTCTAAAGGGTTCATTTAAACGTCTGATATAACCTAAAGGGCAGTAATTGTAAGGGAGCTTCTTAGGCAGGAATACATTACATTTGTGCAGGGACATTGATTCTTTGCTATTTATTTCATGTAATCCTTTTTTTTCATCTCAAATGTTAAAATTGTTATTTAAACTGCAGTTGTTCTGAAGTGTTTTCAGAATAATTTCTGCTGATGGCCAAACACAATCTTCACAATTCCTGCCTAGGATGCAGCCTTCACACCGTAAAACAGAGTCCGTCCATGCTGTAATGGCAAACCACTGCCTCCTGACAACAGAGAGCATCCAACAGACTTCTCCAGGCCTGGTCACAGTAGCACAAGGCAGAGCAGAGACTTCTTTAATTTGAGGATCAGAACTCCAAATGCTCAAGGTGCTGAAACCGAGCAACTGATCCTGTCCCTTTCTCTTTTGGAATTATACTGATGAAACCATAGAGAAAAAGAACCGGTCTCCTTTTCTTGCATGTTTTCTTGCAAAGGAGTTCAACGATCCAGGGACTCAGTCCCGCAGACCTTTCCCACAGGAGTTTCTTACTTACATGAGCATTCCCGTGAGTGCGAGCAGCTTTACGCGCAGGACCGCAGGCAGTAGGATTGGCCCGTAGTAACATTTCTCTTCAACAGTAATTGTACATCAGCTCCAGACTTAGTTTGGAGAAGAATTCACTCCAGCTCCTGTAATTTGTGAGGATCACCTCTGAATGGAGGGAAGCAGGAGGGTTATAGTCACATCAGTGAATGCCGTTCTTACCAGGGACCTCAGAGTTACACCGAAGTATTTGTACAGCACCTTGCACAGAAGGGCCCTAACCCTCAGCAGGGCCTCTGGGCACTATTACAGTGCAGGTGCTGATAACAATAATAACTCTCATCGAAGGAGTCACTGAGCTGAAATACATCTAACATGACAGAAATCCAACAGAACGTCCATAACAGTAAAGTTAACTTTAAGAGCAGTTTCATTTCCATGAAGGTTGTTTACATGTCTGAGAAATGTTTGTTTTGTACTGTAAGAAAAGAAAAGAAAAACAAAAAACATAAGTCTTTCATGGGGGATGCAGGAGTTAACTTTTTTTAAGCTTGAAAGGGGAAAAAAAATAATTAAAATAACCATCATTAGTGAAGTTAAAAAAAAGGGATCTCACGTGCTCTAGTAACATACCGTGACATGATCAAACTCCTTTGGCTTAATAAATGTATACATGAATTATAACAAAATTCAGAGGCTCCCTCTCTTTATTTTTTAAATATTTAAGGTGAAAAGCTCATATTCTGTAGTGGTGATTTTTTTAATTTGGTGAAGTTCATGCCCGCTGTGCATACACGCTGCTTTCACAGGCTGAGTTGCAGTCTTGGGTCTTACATGTCCGTGTTGGATAGTGCAAGACTTCTACACGAGTACCAGATGTATCCTGCATCTCGTGACAAATATACTTAACCCCAACCCCTGGGCTGTGTGTATTCACAGCTCTTAAACCTGCATCTGTACCGGAATCCCACAGATTACAAAGGATTATTATGGATTATTCCCAGGGAGCAGGAAGAGAAACTGAGCTCTGAAGAGGGGAGGGGATGGTGGTGATTCAGCAGGGCAGGCTCACAACAGGTCACTGACAGACCCAAAATAAAACCTTGGGATAGTCTTACCAGCTTCCAGACCTTTGTGATCTTCTCCAGAGTCCTAGCAGTGGTAGCCGCATCTCATGGTGTAGGGTGTTATTGCCTAATTTTCCAATATGTGGACTAATCCCTGGCACAAGACATAAGACTATGACCTACAAGAGGTCCAACAGGCACAGGCTTGCAAGGCAGAGCAAAACACCTGGATAACAGTGTTTGCTGCAGATGATGCAGCAGAAAAAGAAAAGCCTTTACAAGAAAAAGTTCTTGTAGTCTAAAAACTTAGCCCCAAGTAGCACAAGAAATCATGCAATTCCGCTTGGGATGCTAGCTCCCCATTTTACACATAGTGCTGGGTTTTAATGCAGACATCAATGGAGCTAGATACGAAAAGACTGAGTGTGCAGCTGAGTTATCCCAGCTTAACCCCTCAGAGCAAATGTTTAATCGTGCCACGTTCGTTCCCAGCCAGAAAGATGAAGCTGAAGCGACAACTGCACTCATGTCTCTACACAGCTGCTCTGCTAGAGGCTTCCGAACTCTTCTGCTTGATGAGTCCACAGGGAGCTCTAAAGCCACCACTCTAGGACCAGAGGAGATGTGACAGTCCCACTGCCCTGCGATGTGATTCACAGGGGACTGGGTGGCCACATTCAATGGGGAGGCAATGGTCAGGATGCTCCTGTGCATCGTGGCCACTCCTAGGTTTCTGCGTGAGTTTGGTGGCCTATTTGTGGTTAGGAGGGCAGCAAGCTGGCTCGTTTTCCTGCTGGGATCTTGGCAATCCCACAATTTCAGGGTTTGCCGAGAAGCGCATTAAAAGCTAATCCCCTCTGGTTTTGCATGACTGTCCCTGCGACTCAGTGCACTCAGGTCCTGCCTGCACGGTGTCACCACGGCTCCTGGAATAGCTTCAGCCCACCAAGTTTATTTGGAAACTAAAAAGAACAAAAGCATAGCAAAAGAGGACTTGTTTTCCAGCTCAGTGTTGGACTTGTTTCCAGCTCAGTGGGAGCTTCTGCCCCCTCGGGAGGAGCGGAGGATCCTGGAGGGGTCAGTTTGCAGCGGTGCCCACCCCTGGGCTCTAGTCTGATTCCATCTGGCTGGAGGGAGGGCTCTCTCTTCCTGAATTTCTTGCCAAGCAAAGACCGTTGATGATGACACAACAGATGTCGCCGTGCAGCATCCCTTGGGCAACCTGGAGTTAAAAATAACTTTCCTTTGTGTGGTGGGAGGCAGCAGAGATGGGGTAATTTTAACTACAGCTGTTACATCTTGTTCTGAGCATTAATGAGGAAATCATGAAGTCCTACCCACTTGGGAACTTTCTGCTGCTGGTGATGAGGGTGGTGAATGCTGCGTTTGAGACCCCTCGCTGCCACGTTATCTGGATGAAGTGCAGGGATTTCCCAGTTAAAATCCTTTCACAGCCAGGAGGCTGCACAGCTTTGGGAGAACTGGTCCCAAGCCGATCCCAAGCCCACAGCTTCCACATCCTGGCAGAGGCCTGGCACAGGGTCCCCCCCCAGGGTTCTCAGCCCCGTGAGTCTGGCTGGGACTGAGGGTCCTGGGGTGGCAGCTGGGACACAGGGCTGCTCTGGATACAGGAAAGAGGAAAGGACCACTCCTGTTCAGGGAGTTTTAAACACCTGAGCGCAGGGTGTCTTCCCCAATTGAATTAAATACAACAATTAAATAGATACTCAATTAAATATGAGTAGCTCAGTTGCTGAGCTGCAAAGTCAAATCCCTGTCTGGACTGAGGCTGGACTGAGGCCAAGGGGCCTTGCTGCAAAGCGTATGTGCAGCTGCTGGTACGTCGTGGACGATGGCTTTGAAAAGAAATTATCTTCCCAGCAAACAAGAAGGGAATCGTAAGCATAACTGACAGAAGATCTAATGACACCTCCCTGGGGAGATACCACTCAGGAGCACAGCACTGGTTTTTCCTCCCTCTCTCCCAACAGGGATGTAGGGCTTGCTGTGCAGCCCTGGGGTGCTGCAGACTTAAACTGGTGCTTCCCTGTGCGAGCTGACACGCTGGCCTGGTACCACCAACGCAGTGAGCAGCGAGCTCTTCCTCACCGTGCATGAGTGCAAGAAGCAGGAGACGCCAGGGCCAGGAGCAGCCCGTGCACCCATCGCAAGGATGGCAGGTAGCGCTGGCAGTGCCACCCCCGCTCGTCACCACCCATCCATCACAGCCCTCGCTGGGTGGTGGGTGAAGGGGATACTGTGAACGTGCCCTAATTTTGGCAGTCAGCTGGGCACTTCCACCCATGACCACACAGAGAGGGACTTGCAGTGGCACAGATACCATTGTGCAGTGCCCTGGCAACTGGTGAGGGACAGGGAGAGGCAGTCACCTACCACCTTCTACCTTCCCAGGACTTCAGGACTGCTTGGAAAACCGCTGATCAGGCTGCTCTGCTTCCACAGCCAGCAGGCAGCTCACTGCGGTCTGCGGGAAGCGTAGGGGCGAGGAGGCTGGCTAAGATGTAGGTTGCTATCCTAACATAGTTTTTGCCAACACAGTGTTTTGTTTGCTACTGAGTGTGGTTATTCGAAGATGTGTTTTTGTCAGCATCTGTCCCCGATCACAAATGAGTTCCTGTCTTTCTGGGTCTCTACCACCGTAATGACTTGGAAGAGGGACTGGACCTGGCTGCAGGCTCCTCCAGTCATCCTCTCCCTTGCCTTCCCTAGCACAAGGTTGTGTAATTTTTTGTGTGATGTGGGACATCTTTAGTAGAAAAGCTTGGGAGACCTGTCCTCACCTCCCACACGAGTCGTGGGGAAACAGAGCTCTCCCAAAGTGGGGGGTGCTCTGGTTTCACAGCCGTGCAGCAAGCGGGTCGTCCCACTCGCAAAGTGGTTGGGATGTGAGTGTGGCACTGAGGAGCTGCGTCCTGGAAGCCATGGCCTCACTGCAGCCACCCCAGGTGTGCAGCCCTCAGAGGGGACTTCGGCCAGTCCTCTCTTTGCATTTCTGACAAGCTTCAACATGCTGGTCCCTGGGGTATTTGCTCCCCTCACTGCTTACCTCTCCATCAGCACACGGGGCCAGGCTCTGATGAGAGGTCATGCCTTTCCCAAGGGAAAAGATGACGTACAAGACTAAAATCCCCCTCCTGGGCTTGCACAGGTATTCATCCTATAGCACAACCTTACTTTATTTTCCAGGCAGAATAGCAAGTTGGGAAGTAACAGGAGCCTGCTCTCCCCCTCCCTGAATACCCACACACCAAACCCCCAGAAAGCTCCTTCCCGGAGCCAGGGGTAAAAGTATAAATGTTCCCGTCCTCATTTCTCCCTCAGCTGTGAATGTCAGAGCAGTAGCATAAAAAATGTAATATCCGGAGCGATCACTGTGGTGATATTTCTGACTTCGCCTGGAGCAGGATGGACCATAAATCTTCCAAGATAACATGTTGCTGCAGAGACTTCCAGCCAGTTTTTCAGGCCTCAGGAGTCTGAATGCTGCCGGTGCATCTGGGCTGGGCATTGCTGGCACAGAGCAGCAGGTTTCTGTTGTACCCATGAACACAGGGTGAGTGTTTGCTGCTTCCCCTACCATGAGATCTTGGAGGTGTTGCAGGGAACCTTACCATGATCCAATCCACAACACGGTGAAATTGGGGTATTTGTTGTCATGAGACTGAAAATATGACTGGTCTGATGGAGAGCCCAGGAAAAATTACAGATTGGTTCAACAGAAGCTTTGGGTTATCGCTGGTGTGTCACCTCTAGATCTTCAATGAGTTTAAAACCACTGAGAAAGATCTTACTCTGACTGACCCCTACAATCCCTGCCTACCCCTCTTCCCAGTGGGCAGAGCCCATGATCCTACTCATGGAAAAGCGATGGGTCTGCTCCGATGGGGATGCTCCTGTCAGCCCTGATACGGCTCTTGCTCAACCTGATGGACCTGAGAATGGTCCTGGTGGCACCAGGATGTAACCCCCTCCCTCCTTGTCCTGCCTCTGCTTCTTGACCCTGCTGCTGCTTCTCACTGCTGAGAGGTCCCTGCTGTCCCCAGCTGACGTGTCCCTGGCTGGGTGCTGGCGTGCAGCAGAGGGTGCTGGATCAGCAGGAGTGGAGGGAGCTCCTTTCCTCCAGCTCACCAGCGCTTTCCCTTGAAGCTCCTCTGGATGCCACTGTGCTCCCTGCCTCTCTGAGCCTGCTCTGTGGGGATTAGCTGTGCTTGGCAGAGACCTTTCCAGCTGAAGGGATTGCCCTCTACCCCACCGAGACAGGGATTTGCATTCCCTTTGCTGATGCTGTGGGCCAGCTCTGCCTCTGTGTTAGTTGCAAGTTCTCTGTAGCACCGAATCCCGCAGCAAGGAGCAACGTGGGGTCCTCCCAGCTCACCCGCTGTGGAGCAGCACTTCTCACAGGCAACACCACCAGCATGCTTGGGAAGCAGGGCTCTGCGCAGGAGAGAGGGGGCCAAACCCCCAGCATGGCACAGCCCAGCCCTGCTTGTACTGCTGCTGCCCGGGCAGCACCCCCAGGGATGCAACCCTTCCTTCTCCTCCTCCTGCTCTCCCTCTTCCTCCTCCTCGCTTCCTTCTGAACCCTTCCTTTGTTTCTCAGCTCCCGGGAGATCCCTCAGGTTAATTGCTCAGCCAGATCAATGCGCTTCCAGCTGTGCTCGGGCACTAATGGGCAAGGGGCTTGGAGGGGTGAATGGCCCAGGGGGGCAGCAAGTGGCTCCCAGGCTCCTCGGCAGTGGCCGTGTTTTTGTCACTGTACACATGGCTTTGTGCTGGACCCAGCTGATGTCCCTCTGTGTCGAGGGGGTCACCAGTGCAGGGGGTAACTGGTGGATGGGAGGTGCTGGTGGGCACAGGGAGAGGCCAGCTCTTCTGTGAGGGGATGGAGTGTTCAGGGCTGAGGGTTCGGAGGCTGGAGGTGACTACAGTATCAGTGACACCCCTGTGTATCATAGCAGCCCACGGCTCTGGGGGTGCCCAGTCTGCATCCTGTTGCTGGAGAGGAGACAGCTCCTAGGAGGAGCGTACAGTGAAGCCTCTCTTGTGCATCAGTTCCTCCTCCTGTGTGGAGGAGGCTGTGGGAACAAGGTGGGCAGAGACCCCGGGTCCTTGGCTCTAAGCATCAAGCCATTGCTTATCCCTCTGCCAGGGGTGTTTTAGCTTGTCTGCAAGCCCAGGCACCCCCTGCAGTCCCAGGACGTGGTGCCTTACAGTTGTGCTGTTCCCTGCAGTCACCCCTGATGCAAAGGGTGTTGGTGCCGTGGCCCAGCCAGGTGACCCAAGTGCTGGGCAGAGGTGAGGAGCCATCCCTGGGCTCAGACAAGGTCTCTTTCATCCCTGGGAGAAGGAGAACAATGGGTGACGGATCCACCAGAGATAAATTCAGCCACTGGCACAAAGCACAGACAGAGCCAAGCCACACGCTGGTGCTGCTGGCCATGCACGGGCTGGTACCGCGCCACCAGGCTGAGCTTGGCTGCCCTGAAAGGCTCTTTGTGGCCCTGGCTGCTGCGGCCGGATCCTGCACTGCTTGTCTCCTTGCCCAGCCACCAGCCACAGCAGGCTCCTGGGGGCCAATGCGTTTGTGATTCTGACCAACTGCTGTTGTGCTCCGGCTTGCACCAAAACTGAATCCCATGCTGAAATCCTCCGGAAATTCCTTGGAGTAAAGAGTGGAGCACCAGCAACATGGGCTTTTTTTGGTTTGTTCTAGATGTGACGACTCTTGACCTATGTTGGGCAGAAGACCTCGCATGACAGTGTCTGGGATGTGATGCTCTCCCAGGACACTGCTGTCTCTGCATGCATGTGTCCCATCTGGATGCCACATGTCCCACATGGCGCTGAGGGTCACCAGCTCCATTCCCTAACAAAGACCTGTGCCAGACCACTCATGTTACCCTGAGGGTCCATGTCCGGGAGCTAACCCGGCCTTGGTGTGTGCCTGCACACAGCTCTGCCCAGCAGCAGAAAGCAGAGGGCTTTCCTTTGCTGCTCTTTGCTCTTCCATGGGATGGAGGATTTGCTGCCAATACTATCACTTGTGAGTAAGAGGGGCCTTAGGTGGTCCGAGGCTGGGCTTGGTGGTGGTGTGGGCCTAGCACATGCAGAGGATTGCACCAGGGAGCAGAAGTGGGGCAGGTGTCCTGGTATCTGAGAATAACCCTGGGCATTTTTCTGTCCCATTTCAGCGAAATGTTGGTGCCGTGGAGGACTGCGTTTTCTGACTGCTGTTTCCCTTCTTCTCTAATTCTTTAGAAAAAAGTCCAGGCAGGCTAACTCCATCCCAGAGATGGAAAAAATGTGCCTGGATCCCCAGCCCAGCTGATAGCCAGGTCTCTGAGGAGGCCGGACACACGATACAGTCCTTGCTCTTGGCTTCTCCATCCCCAGGGGATGCCTGCCAGTCTGAGCTCCTGCTCCTGGAAAACACTGCTCCAGTGCTGCCTCCCAGCCACCCGGCTCCCAGCCAGCGGAGACGGGACTGCCGACGTCGCAGAGATCTTTGAAATGTGCTTTGCGACAGGATTCATCCCGGCTTGACACAGCAGAGAGAAAAGGAATCCGCAAGGAATTACCCAGGGGCCTGTAGATGTCTGTCAGACTGCAGCGAGGATGAAAGCAGATGAGCTTTTTTTAGGGCTCGGCTGAAACGCTCTTTAAGATCCGCTCTCAGCGGTGCTTTGAGCCGAGCTGCCGGCTCTGATCCCGAGAGCAGTGGGAGAGCTGGCGGGAGCTCGCGCAGGGCTGCGGCAGCGAGCGGCGGGCGGACGGCAGAGTTTGAGCTAATAGCAGCATTCCCGAAGCGATCACCACTGGTTTGGAGGATCTCTGCGAGTGAAGGCAGCAAACGGGCAGGGCTGGATTTTTCGCCAGCTGGTAACCAGGTGGTGGATGTGTCTGAAGCTGTAACCCCGCCAGCGCGCATTGCAGCCCTACGGCAGAATCTTGAACACATCACGTTCCTTAAAAGACCTGATTTTGGAGGTGGTGTGAGCGCTGTCAGTGGCAAAACCTACTGGAGCTTCTGCTGCAGCAGCAGCCCCTGAGCAGCCAGGGGAAATGCCAGCACGGCTCCTTGGAGATGCTTCCCCCAGCCCAGGGGTCTGCACCCTTGGGGACGAGCTGTGGGTCACTGAGCCCGGGCTGTGACCCCTCTGACAACCAGATTCTTGTCACCTTCCCACCCTTACAGGATCAGCCCTTTTCCAGCCTGATTACAGGCCTGGCTGGAAATGCAGACGACTCATGGTTTCGGTGTGAGTCACAGGAGGTTTGGTGGCTTCTCTCTGTGCTGCTCCAGGCTGGGGCTGGAGCGGTTGTAGCTGGAAGCCTCAGCCTCCTCACCCCGAGGAAGTGGATCTGCAGCCCTTGTATTTGCGGAGAGAAGTTTGGATGTATCCTGAGCAAGCTCAAGGGGAGCAAGTCGGAGTCCCAAGTGTTATTTTGAAGACCTTTCCTCTTTTTGAGGAGGGGGAAAAGAGATCCCTGAGGTGGGTGGTGGGAAGGCTGGGCTTGCTGGGGACCCCCGGTACAGAGGGATCTGCTCTGGCGGCCAGGGCTTGGTGCCTGTGGGCAGAGCCCGAGGGGCGCAGAGACCTGCCAGGCTCGCTCCCCTCCACCCACAGGAGTTCCTGCCATGCTGGGTTTGCAGGGAGAGGTGGGTTTTTAATTAAGCAGACCGTTACAGCTGGGGGACACGGCCAAGTGCTGTGGTAGATGAAGCTTTTCTTGTGTCCTTTGGGCCAGCACAGGACCTCAGCTCTCCCTTCCTGCATGGTCTCCTGCTGTTGGGGACAGAAACAGCGGTTCTGGTACGCAGAGGGTTGTCCCAGAGGTCATGAAACATATGGGAGGTGAGGGGAAGCCTGACTGGGCTATGGTCGTAAAGCACTTCAGAGAGGAAATGTCTTATCTGTGTGCTATGTGCCACTGCCTTTTATTTGGCCTGCTGTGTTCGGGGAGAGCACGGCGCTGTGCCAAGGTGGGGACTCGTAGCTGGGTCTCCCCGCACACAGGCACTGCTGTGTGACATGTCCTCCCCTCCCCGGTCCCCTCGACCGAGTGCCAGCCACACGTGTGAGGGACTGGGATGGGTCCTGGTGCCCCCACAGACCAGCTGCACTGTATGGTTTGCTCAGGTACCACTGTGTCTGGGCTCCACAGAGTTTGCAGCATCTTCCAGCTCTGTGGTGGGCAGTGACCATGCAGGAGTCCAAATGACCCCCACCCTCTGCTTTATAACCCTCCCACTCTTTCCTTTGCCCATCAACCTCCTGTGAGCTTCCTCCCCAGCCATAGCCCAGCAGGGACGGGCGCCTCCGGCTCAGCTGGCTCTCCCAAGCTCCCCAGTCAGAGTCATGCCACCTTCACCAAGGCTTCCGTGTCCTCCAAGACTGCTCCCAGCCTTCAAAATGCTGATAACAACCCTTAGTACTCCAAGGCTTAAAGAGGCTCGCAGCAGTTGTAAACTGTGGGAGCTGTCTTTTGTGTAAAACACTATTATTTTATTTTGTTTCTACTGAAAATAGTTTGGAAATGCTGTCAATGAGTAGCTGTGGAAACACCTCTCGAGGCAATATGAAATATCTCAGGGTGAATCTTCGCAATGGGCATCACCGATGTCCTGCCTGGGAGCCCAATGACCCCAGCGCCACTTCTCCAGCTTCAGCATTGGTTTGTAATGTCAACATAACCCTCTGGTATAATAACAGCCCTGTCATTTATGCTTAGTTATCAGTCTATTTATAATATCTCTAAGCAAGCCCATTATTTATTGGGATAAAATTTCCTACCCAGAGAGGCTGAAGTCTGCACAGGGTCAGGAGGAACACGAATACCCATTTTCTAATTCTGACACTAAAAGCCTCCCAAAGGCGAGGGCTGTCAGCACTATTAGCAGACATTACCGTGCAACGGGAAGACAATTACTGTGGGAGAACCATTTCTCCTGGGCTTAATGATTCACCAGCACACGTGAGTGCCGTTAGTCCCCAAGGGAGTGGGGGCAGGTGGCCTCATGAACGTGCTATTCCCCACTCGAGCATCGCAGCGATGTTGGTGATGCCGTAGAGAGGTTCTCCCCTTCTATGGGTATCTCAGAAAATACTCTGAGAGGGTGCAGGGCTGCTCTGCAGCTCGTGGGGACCGGGCACTTGAGCTGGACCACACTTTGGTCTTTTCTAATGGTACCCACTACCCTGCAATGGGAATTCTTGCTCACCTGGTGGGGTCTTTGCCGTTGAGCAAAGACTGTTGTTGCAGGATCAGCCATCCCACTCAGAGTCAGGAGAGAAGCTCAGCACATTCACTTGCCTTTTAGGTGCTCAGGAAGCTCCTAGACCCTCTGTGGTTCCCCACAGGAGAGATCACAGCTAGGCTTTATGGAGAAAGCATCTCAAGCCCTCCCCTAACAGCAGCACGTCACAGCCCCTGTGCTGACGGCTGGGCTTTGCTCAGGGCAGCGCTTGGGGATGTTCTTCTGCCTTTGTGGCCATGGAGCACCTCAGCTACGGCAGCCGGGTCCTGCAGGGGGCTGTTCTGTGCCGGCTGGTCCAACATGCACAGCACAAGCTGGCATGGGCTGTGGAGTAGTGGGTTTGTAATGGAAATGCTGCCTGCAGAGCTCCCTCGGCTCCTGAGCAATAGTCTGAAACTCCTGTGCCTTCTATTATATGGTTTGTATGAAATCACAGGTGATTTCTGAACATAAAAGGCACACTTAAAGGTATGATGATACACAGAGGAGGTGGCATCAGGGCTGCAAACTGAAGAGAGAGTCCTTCCCAGCAAAGGCTTGTGCATTGGATTTACTGGCTGCCTGTGCAGAGGGAAGGTTTAGAAAGAATAAATAGAAGAAAAAATAATAAATGGCCTTTTTCTGCCAAGATTGAAAAGCCTGGTAAAATCTGTGTTCATTTGTTCTTTATCACCGCAAAATATTTGTCTGACAGTTGTAATCATTGCTAGTACCTCCAATGTGTCACAAAGCTTAATTGCTTGAACTTTTCTGTTAGCAATGAGATAATGCCATGACCTTCTTGCATCAACAATTAACGTATCCCAGAGCAGCTTGTGGCGCCTGCTGCCTCCTCCGTCAGTTCCGTGTGCCGAGGAAAGGCCACTTGCTGGCTGTGCCGCACTCCTGTGAGCCCCCACGAGGTACCGCACGTAGAGCTGAGCTGCAGCATGGGTGGTGATGGAGATGAGAAAACCCGGGGGAGGAGCGGCTGTGGGCACCAGGAAGGCAAGCGGTGACTGAAGAGAGACACAAATATGAAGAGTTAAACCAGCACGAGCCCTTCTGCTGGAGCGATCCACCCAGCGAGCAGAGAAGTGTCTGTGGGCTGTTTTTTAGGGTTTCCCGGGCAAGTGTTACTGGGGCAGGCAGGGAGCCGAGATGCTGCTGCCCCTTGACACGGCTCGGCTGAGGGCTGTGTGTGCGCCATCCTCACCCTGTTGCAAGAGAACCTCTTGCCCACCTGCACCCCTGCACCAACTTATCTCGGGGCTCCCGTGGTAGCAGAAATGCCACGGGAAGGAGGAATTTCCCCCAGCACAATCCACAAGGCAGCGTGCTGTAAAATTCATTACCCTCAGACTAGTTGTGGCTCTCCTGTAAAATACATTTTGTGTCTAATCTTGGTAACGCAGCGTCTCTTCACCACCAGCCTGGCAGCGTGTTTCACTGCCGATGAGCAAGGAGAGAAGCCTCGCTGTAGCGGCGAGAGCAGCCCTGCTTGGCAGGCACATATGGCACCCTTTTTCTGGAGACATGTTTTCCCCCACCAGGCTGTTTTGAGCTTCCTTAACCTGAAATCACCAGCACTTGTTTTACGGCGCATCACGCGCCGGGCGAGCTGCCGCCTCTCTGGCTCCGTGGCTGGGTTGGATGTGCCCCGGGGATGACGTGCGAGGCTGAGGTCGGGGTCCAGCCCTGGCTGCCCGCAGCCCGGGGGTACGTAAAGCACTCACACTCCTTCAGGAAAGCCTTCAGCCCACAGACAGAGGCTCACTGGCACATCTGCCTTCCAGATTGAGCCACAAGAGCCGTGTTAGACCAGGACAGGGTTCATTTATCCTTGTGGGCACCTACGGCCTATTTAAATCTATTTAAGCTAGTCTGCAGAGAGAAGCTTCTCTCCACACTACCCACAGAGCAGCCAGTGCTCTGCTGGCCCCAGGTACAGAAAACCAAACAGTCTTCATTTCTTCAGCAAAGGAAGGCAGAAGAAATATTATTGCTTATGGGGAACCTTTGCTGAGCAAGGAAAGGCAGGCTTGTATGCGTTCTACCAGGCTGGTGGTGGTAGCTAATGAGAAAGCCAGCCCCCAAGAGAGGCTGCAGAACCAGCAAAGCCCCTGTGCACCCAGAGCTGCAGGGCAGGGGCTGCCTGTGCTCCCCACATCCCGCACCAGCTCTGCCTCCATCCCTGCAGTGTCCCCTGAGTCCTGCCGCTGCCCACCGGGCGCTCCTCGCCAGGTCTGCTCACTGTCCCCTGCCCTCAGATGATCCCAACCACAGATTACTATTTGGTTCACGTTCCCCTACAGGGGGAGGTTGTAGCATCCGCCTTTCACTCCTGTCCTTGTTCCAGAATGAGTCACCAGGATGAAGGAACTGAGCAACAGGCAGGAGGATAATTTGCCTTGTGATGGTGATTCAGCCTCTGCAGGGTGGTGACAGAGCGAGCAGAGCTATTGTTTCTCCTCATCAGCTGATGACAAAAGCCTTCTTGCCCCTCTTATGACATTTCATTGTAGAAGAAGAAATATGAACAAAGTGATGTGTAAACCAGCAATGAGTGATGTCCCTGCTTCAGGGAACACCCTCTGGTTCTCTCAGTCTACCCTGAATGCCATGGCAGCTTGCTGCACAATCAGCCATCCTCTCTCTTCCCCAGGGATGCTGTTACTGCACCGCAGGCCCAGGAGAAGCTCAATGCAGAGGAGGGATGGAGTTATCCCTGCACACAGGAGGGATGGAGCTGGCTTTGCACACAGGAGGGAAGGAGCTGGCTCAGTGTGTACAGATGGAGGAGCTCTGCTGGGGCAGCCCGGGAGTGCCACACCAGCTGCCCCAGCAGCCTGCATCAGCAAATTCCTGCATCTGTGTGTCATCCAACATCACCTCAACCAAGTGGTTCATTGAGGACATGGCACAGTCACGCACTGTGAAGTTTGGGGTTTGAACGGCTTCCGTGTGAGGCATGCTTCAGTAGGTTAGGACAGTTCTACAGACGGCAAAAATGCACGACCAAGGGAGAATACTATAGAAGCCTACTAAATACTGAGTCCTGTGACAAATAGGGAATAGCTGTCCTCTGGCTCTTCTCATATGAACTTTGGGGTCATCAGGTGAGACTAACAGAAGCCTGTTCACAACAACAAATGAGATACTCATTAACAAAATTTGTAGTTAAGCCATGAAACTCTTTGCTGCATGGCAGAGAAGCTACTAAAATTTTAAAAGGATTCAAAAAATGTTTCGTTGGATTCACGGAAGAAAACACCTGGTGGTCACTAATTCAAATGCAATCCCACTATGTAGTGCCTGAATCAGGTGCCAGCAGATGAGGGAACGACATTCAGGAGTCATTTCTGCAAGCTCCCCTGAACACTTACTCTTCCCTTGGCACACACTGGGGAGATGCACCGCTGGTCTGACTCACTGTGGCTGTTTCCATGTCCCTTTGCTCAACATATGTGTGAATTTTATAGGTTTCTGCGTAAGTAGTATGTGGACTTCCAGTAAATGCTGCCTGATCAGTTACTGCTCCAGATTCCAGAATGGCAAAATTAATATGAAGCTGAACTGGGAAAGCTTAAATCAGCATTTACTGACTTTAGCTTTTTCTTCTCCTGGTTCTTTACATTTTACATACTTTGCATTTGCATTTTAGATGAAGTCCTAGGAGCTGTGTGTAAGATTAGCGCATGATTGATAGCAGCTTCAGGATATTCAGGCAGCAGTAATAAGTCTATTATTGACAGTGAATATTCATAGGGATAGATCAACTTGGAGGATTAAAAGACACATCCTAGAGGGGTGGATATAATGAACACGGGGGCAATCAAATAAATGAAGCAGAAAAGGTGTAGCTTTATTGGCCCTTTACAGTCACTCCCTCTGAATCTCCTTCAGTTCATAATTACTGTTGCCGGAAGATAACAGCTATTAGCAGTGGCTGCAGATCCCTGGGCTCTTTGAAGTCCTGAACAATAGTCCACAGGAGGTGTTACGAGACCTTCTTCATCTTCTCCCTAGTCTACACCATCCTTGAGTCATGCAAACCGCTGATGGCTGTTCCCACCAGCAGCGTTCCCAGTCGCCTTTGATCGCAGCCGCCCTTGTAATAGCTCCAAGGAATAGGTTTCATTTTGGTAGAACAGAAATCATTCGCTGCCTGATCGTATCCAAACAACCGCGAGGGAGGCAGTTGCTGTATCTGCCAGGGCTGAGAGGAGACAGGAGCTGGTTTGGGCAGCGCCGAGATCCCAGGAGGGAGCTTTCTCCCCTCTGGATCGCTGGTTCAGCCCAGCGACAGCAGCACCTGGAACCCAGGCTGGGCTCGCCTTGGCCTCAGCTTTGCCCGAGTGAGAAATAAAGCATCAGGCTCATCCTCAGATCCAACAGGCACAGTGAGATGCGGAGGGTGCAGCAGGCCAGCACTTATCTCTCGATTAAACCTGCAATCTAGTAATAAAACCTCAAAATTAAAAAACCAACGTGCCTCTTTAATTCAAGTGTGTTTTCCTTAACTGACGGCAACTTACAAAGACATTCATCCTGTACACAACAAGAGCAGTAGATACATTTTAATTTCTCCATAAGATAAAAACACCTTTTAACTGTTCGCTGTGTGGTTTTGTTCTAATTTCATACCATTAAGATGTTGGAAGACGGCAGCCCCGTTTTAGCACGCCGCATGGGTACAAGCAGATGTTCTGTCGGCCTGCCCACTGCCAGCTGATTTCATCTATCTCGTCTCGGGCTTTGCAGCACCGGTAACACAAGACTCACACTGAGCATGGGGCTTTTACGCTTTCCATGTGCAAAACCCATAGGAAGGACGGAGCTCTCCCTTCCTACATACCTGACACCTGCCAGGTGCTGCTCAGGACTTGCTGCACCATTTTTGCACAACAGCCTTGTCAGGGCCGAGGAGGCTGCACGAGTGCCTTTGCGGAGGGGGAGAGCCGCTTGGTCTCTTCGCAGGCGTTCTCTGAATTAGCCAGCTCCGAACGTGAAGGCAAAACCACCCTCTCCTTGTATCTCAGAAACAGGTCAGGAGGAAACTCATGGATCCTCAAATCTGATCGGTTATTATTTCAGGCACCCATATGATGTAATCCCTTTCATAAACAGTGGGGCTTGGCCTACACTATTTCTATGTGGAAGCTGCTGCAAACAACTGCAGTTCTGATGCACAGAAACCTTTTTTTTAGGGGAAAAAAAAAAAAAAGGAAGTGTCACAGCCCAAGTTTTAATTGAAACCAGATGATATCAATTTGTTCCTGTGGCAACACCAGCCTAGAGACAGCACCTCTCACTCCCAGCTGCTCAGGTACCCATTAGTATATAACCTCTTCTGCTCTTAGCTTTGTTTTTTCAAGTGAAGGTGTGAGACTGGTGGTGGAGGCTTATCTGGACCACCAGTTTGCTGTCCAGGTAAGTACTTGACATAGTGACAGGAATATCATGCAGTGCTGTAAGTACCATGAGAGGTGGGAGAGGGCTCTGCAACAGCCAGAGGTGGAACTGCCCCATCTTTGTCTAATGGAGAGGCAGCAAAAGGTTTCTGACCCCTAAACCTGTGTGTTGCTGTACCCAGAGCAAGGTCACCCTCTGAACAGTGCAAATGCAGATCTCCTGTGTGAGTGACCTTGGCTTAGACCTTGCTATTTGATTTACCTCCTCTTGCTGTGTCCTTCCTGATAGAAGGAATTCAACTCCAGTCTTCCTTTCTGCTTCAGCAGATTTCAGTGTCTCCTGAGATACTGCAAGAAACTCTGAAAGAAACCCTCTAGGGGTCTCTAGGAAGTTTCTCCTTGGCCCATCACTAGGGCTGGGTTTGGCTCTGGTTTTTGTTGAGAGTGTTTGTTTCACCAGGGTCACCAAGCTAGAGATGCTTGGTGTGTCTCTGACTCTCTGCCTGCCCCATGTTGCACCCTAGAAAATACCTGAGCCTGATGGGTTCAGATCCTTGCCAGGAAAGGGCTGCCCCTCTCTGGAAAGGACTGCAGGGAGCTGGAGTACAGCAGGGCTGGTAGAGCCCCTCTAGGTCTCGGAGAGCGAAGCAGAGGATGTGCAGCTCCTCCATAGCCAGTGGGCAGCACCCCTGTTCCATACACATGTCTTTGCAGTATGCAAAGCTGGAGTCTGTGGGCAGAGATGTATTGTAGTGCCAGGGATATCCCCCTTGCCTGAGGCTCCTCTACACCTCTCTGGACCAGCTGGGTCCCATCCTGCCCTGCTCCTCCTCCAGCCCCTGCACTGGGGGCTGCCTATGTGACAGTTCTGCTCCTTTCCTGCTGAGCAGCAGGGGTATTAAGGAGGTAGAAAACAAGACTCTCATCCCCAGCCATATAACCCCAAATCTTGTAAACTTCAGCATAACACAAACTTTTTCTTGGAAGTCACTCATCCACCATAGCCTTGACTTTCAAGGTGAATCTATCTGGTTTTAGCCTGGAAAACTGTTCTCCTAGTCATCTGACTTGATGTGAGTTTATGGCTTTGCTGGAAATCCTTGCTGTCAGACCTGCAATTCAATATACTGGCTTCCACCTCTCCAGGCTGGTTGTTGCCTGGCCTCCCCTTTTCCCTTTGCTTCCGCTATGGTTATTTCCTTGCTTAAACTTTTCATTCCCAGCAGCCTGTGCCTTTTCCCACACCCACTATTGATGTTCTGGAGAAAAGTAATTAAAACTGCTTCCTTCTCGCAGACCCAGAAGACCTCTAGTTCTGCCCCAGCACCAGTGTGCCACAGCCTCATGTTTTTCCTTGCTCTCATTTGGTTGTATGGCCAAAAATCCCAGTGTTGTTTACTGATTAACTCTCGTTACAAGCCCAGTGCTGGCCACTGCTCCACCTTTCCATCTGGCCTTGGGATGTACAATTTCCCAGGGCTCCCTTCCCTGCTGGCTGGAAGTGGCTGCGTGAATTTTTCTTGCACTACCAGCGAGTCTGTTTTCCTCTCTATTTTGGGTTCAGTTTTCCCCGGGCTGTGCAGCACAGAGAGCTGCTTGGCCGCTGTCGGTGCTGCAAACCACCCCTGTGGTCTGGAGCCGCCTGTAGTTCTGCTGTGCAAGAGGTCTCCTCGCATCTGTGTCACTCTGACTTCTCCCTGCTCCTGTTCTTTGCCAAAAGCCTGAGGAAGTGAGAGATTCCTCTCTTGTCCCAGAAAGTAGGACGTGGCACGACATCGGTGATCGTGCTCTGTGCTGGAGCTGGCTTGGGGCACGTGCTGTCGGTGACCTGTGGGCTTGCTGAGTATGGGCAGGTCTGTGCGTGGATGTTTGCCTGGAGGAGATAAGTAAGGAGCTGTTGTAGGGGGTCTGGGCTGTGATATGGTTTCTGGCTGGCTAGCTAGCAGCCAGGCTGGTCCTGGCAGCTCCTGAACTGGGGCGGCAGCTTGCCCCTTTGGCAGACCATGCTCATTAGCATTCCCCTTTTTAATCCTTTTTATCAAGATCTCCAGGTCTTCTCTTTCATTTCTCTGCTCTAGGTGGACTTGTGCTTTCTGATGAGTGGTATAAAGCTGGTTTTTTGCTGCAGTGTTTGAAAGCTTTGAGATGTTGCAAACAGTCCTGGTGCTCAGGTGTGAAGTGCTGCTCCGCACTAGCTCGCCCCAGGTCTGGTCCGTCAGAAATCTGTCTCACAGGGGATGGTGTGGAGCACACTAGGCTGACAACAAGCGTGCTGGAGGACAGAACTGGTGTTCAAAATAAAATAACCTTGACAAACTGAAGAAATCTGCACACCTACACTATGATTCTGCAGTAGATTTGTAGAAACAGAAACTTTTCCTAGGCTTTGCTGACATCCGTTGCTGTCAAATGCTTTTTCTTCTTTGCCTTGGTGCTCCTGCGTTGCTGTAGATGCTGTCCTGCAGGCAGGAGAACTTGTCTCTGATGGCAGTGTGAGAGCTGCCTGAAGGGTATATTGTAGCAGGTGACTTGTTGTGCAGCCACCATGAGATGGCACGTGTCGCCTTTTGTACAACTTCTGGTTTTGCTCTTTTCACTGCCCTGGTGAAGACCCCCGTGTTTTGTGACACTGTTCTGGCTTTGCTATACCTCTCACCCTTCAAAATGCCTTGTTAGTTCCAGGTTGCCCATCACCTCCCAGCTCAGTGAATCAGACCTTCCTTAGCTCCTGTCCCCTGCTGCTTTTTCCCTCTCTGCTACTTTAATCCCGCTCTGAGCTGACAAGGAAAGCACATTGGATCAGTAGCTAGGATATGCTCCAGAAATAGTGCTTCTCTTTTAAACCTTTGCTGATTTTCTTCTCTTTAGTCATTCCCCAAAATTTCTGCTTATCTTAGTCCAGTTGAGACCAGGGTCTTCCCTATGTTGACAGCTACAACCCGCTGCCAGAAACCTCCCTGTTAAAACCACCAGTGCTTATATCTTCCATGCTATATAAGTGAGGATCTCAAAGGCAAACTACATCTATTCTGATTGCAGTCAGGCTGAGGGGGAGAATGATGTACCATGAGTGTCTGAGCTCCTCAGCACGCTTGCTGGCAGGTGTGCAGCTGGGAAACAGCATGGTGGTTGTCCTGTGAATGTGGGGCAGACTGCAAGTGGCTTTACCAGTTGTATACATTGAATTGTCTTTATTTGCTTCCCTTTGAGGGCTCACATTCTGGGCTTGAGTTTTTTGTGACCCTTCTGGCTCTCACCCCTTTGAGCGAGTGTCACTGCATCTGATGGCCCCCAGCAAGGGGATTGCTGGCGAACTTGGATTTGGCAGGAAAATTTAACAGTATAATTTCAGCTCTGTGGAGAATTTCCTGACAGGGTCTGTGGGTGTTTGAACCCTGAGAATGTTATTAACTCTCCAGTGAGTGGAAAAGTGACGACTGTCTGACAAGGCTGATGTTGGTGTGATAGGCAAGCTGAGCTTGTGTTCTCCCAGATGTTATGGAGGGGCCCAAACCAGCATTCTCAAACTTTAGAAGAACCTTTATCCATATTAAATCTTTAACTGGCCCTGTTTACAGCTTTGAGTTTACCCTGAACCCCGGATTTAATTGCTTCCATGCTTCTACAGATCTGTTAACTTGCAGTTGTATGTTGCACAGTAAAAAAAATACTGCAAAAATCAGCATGTGAATTATTCAGCTCAAGGGCCTTGGCTCACTCTCATTCCAAAGCAATGCGTGCTGAGGAACAACAGCAAACAGACAGAGCAGAGACCTGGGGAGAGATAATTGATTACGGATGGGGCTGTGAGGCAGGAGAGGGGCAGCTTTCACTGGAGGGGATGCGGAGCTGGAGCCCAAAAGAGAACAGCCTGAGGGAGGAAGGGGGAGAGGAACACTGCACGTATTCTAAAACTTTGCAGGTTTTTGTAGAATTTTGCAGCTCTGATATTCAGACAGTCCCCAATTTCTGCTCATTTGGCCTCTTATAATTTTTTTTTGCAGTACCTTCTTATTCAGAATGCTGCCTTGCTTAAAGAATAATATTATTGATGTAATAGTGACAAAATTGTTTTAAAGCATTTCTGTAGCATCTTCTTACATATGGTAGTCCACAAACGTCCCTTATTACGTGGAGAATCCTGTGATGGTGCCTCTGCCACGTGGCATCCTGTTTCCTGCACATTCATTATTTCAGTGCTTTTGAGTTCTCATTCTCTTCAATGTCTGATGTGTGAGGTAGGAAAGAAGGGGGAGAAATGAATAAATTGGAATAATTAGGAAGAAAATTTGCTCTACTTACATTCAGTTTTGAACAGCCTATATGTAAGCCTTTTTTATGAAATCCAGAATGTATGAGTGCTAGTTGTCAGCAAGGAACAGTATTAATAGACAATTGCAAAATATTCTTTCCACAGGAAAGGGCTTTGCAGCCTGAGGCGATATTTCCACAGTTTTCCAATGGGTCTGGTCACTTATAACGGGTTTTCTCTGTTTCGTGCAGCTGTGGTCTGGCACTTGGTATGACAGGGAAAATTTTCAAGTTATGGTTTGCAGACAGTGGGTTATTTAATAAATCCTGTACAGACTGAATAATAGTTGCCTGTGTCTTTTCTGAGTTGGAGCAATTTCTTTCTCACAACAGAGGCTTTGAATGTCTTTGTTTTTTCTAAAGGCAGGATGATTCCTCTGACGTGTGAAAACATGCAATGAATCTTTCTACCTCTGCTCTTAGCACACAGGACAAAGTGTAAAGGTGCCTGAATTTTGCTTTCATTTGACTTCTGTAGAGGTCAGGTAGTCAGATTCTGTAATTCTTTTTGTGCCTCTGTTTACGCCTGGGACACTTACCTACTTCATACCTGTGTCCCGAAAATAAGCACTGCAGAAATCGGGATTCTTGTCTCAAAGAGCAAACAGCTGCTGCTTTCCTGTTGTGCAGGTCTGGGAACGGGTGCCGTGCCTGGGAAGGATGGGTTTGCACGGGGCAGCAAAGCAGTGTGTGCTCGGATCTGATGCTGGCAATGTGTGTCCTGCTCGTAAGGGGTGGGTCAGGGACTCCTGGCTCTTAATACTGAGCTTTTTTTACAACTCGATGAACAGAACAAACTATACTCAGTGCTGTAGCCAGCAGAAAACAGGTGAATGTAGCTTGATCATGGCCAGAGGATGGCCAAGCCCGTGAAGAGCAGGTTTATGGTTTGCATAGCACTACAGCCTGCACTGGCAATTTTCTTATGTGGGACATAACTACAGCTTCAGAAAATGTCTCATTCCAACAAGGCAAAAACACTAGAGAGTAATGCAGAAATAACAGGCCCATATTGATCCATGAGAAGGAAGCTCACCTGCCAGTGGGCTGCTTGTGTTTTGCTTTGCTATGGCAGGTACTTGCTCCTGATCCTCCCTCTCATGTCTGGTTCTGGGATCCTCATCCCCATACTATTACAGATGTAAGAGTGCAAAAGCCTTGTGTGGAAGAAAAACTGAAGGAATGAATAAGGTAACAGGAATACCACTGAATCTTTAAACTAAAAAATTTCTTGGGAATAACTCCCTCTTTTGCTTAAACTCACAGGAGAGCTCCCCTGCCTGTTGTTGGGGCTGATGTCTGTCACTAGAAGTGTCTTAAACAATTTTCCCAGTCACTAACCTTCACCAAGGTCCTATGTCTTTGCCAGCAGGTTTGGATATGCAATGGAGGTAGCATCTTCAATCCATCTGTAGTGCCATATTAATACACAGTGAATAGTGAAATTATGCAGTAAACCCCCTGAAAATCCAAAGCAAAACATCCTCAAGGGTGTCCAGTTTCACCTGGTGTCAAAAAGGGAGTTTCTAAATCGGCACCAGTGCTGCTTGTCTAGAAAAAAAGAGCAAGTTAATTATTCCCTGCCTGACACAGAACTGGTTTTGCGTGATTTGCAGATTCTGATCCTTGTCTCCTTAATCTGCCTTTTTTTCTCTCTCACCACCCACACAAAACTTCTCTTTCTACCTACTTCTAGCTCCTGCGTGATGATACTAGTTATTACCTCCATTCATGGTGCCAGGCTCAAAATATTCTCTGGCATCAGTCTCCTGCTGCAGTTGATGGAAGCAGCTCTGTGGTGCTGGGTACCTGGGGAGAGCAGCCCATAACCCAGCGTCTGTCCTGACCTGCTGTGTGACCACAGGCACTGACAACCTGCAAGATCTGTCCATCCACCAGCACAGCAATCGCTGCTCTGCCCAGGGCACTGTGGAGTGTGTTCTGCAGGCAGCAGAGCCTATGGCCTCAGACAAGCAAAACTGGCAAAAAATAAAGTTAACTGACTAGCAACCCAGGAAAAAGCTTTATTTTTTGGGTTCTGTCCAAACCTAATCCTGGAGAACCATCCTGACTTCCAGTAAAGACCTACTTTTGTAAAACTCCTTTAAAAGACCCCAGTGCATTGCTCCTCTGTATCATTACATGGAGGAGCGTGTTGGTATCTGCACAAATATGCACAGGTACAGCAGCAAACAAATTTCAGTATGAATGAAATTAATATACTTCTTATATATGGGAATTTTTTCTGGCCTTATTTTTCAATCAGAGGGCTATACTATAGGCCATGGCTTGGACAAACCTGATAAATCAGAAAAAGCTCTTACTGTGGATTATATAAAGGCATTTTCTATGAAAAAGCCATGTCAGAGATGAACATATCTAACAACAGATCATCCTGCAGCTACTTTCTGTGCTCAGAACAGCTACGTAAGCATGTTTTATCTACTACCCACAGCAACTCAGAAAATGCATGTCACCTGCAAAACAATCTTAAGATACAGGATGGTCAGGCAAAATTCCAAGAGCAAGATGCCGATGGTTCTGTGGCAGGAAGCTTTGTTGGAAAAGCTGTGTCTACCTCTTTGCTTCCAGAGAAGAGATCTGATGTTTCTGGGCTTACATTAAGGGACACACTTGTTCGCAGATAGTCTAACTTCAGAAGAAGCTCTTCTAACCTGAAAGAGCCAGGTAGAAAGGGGACTGAGGAGGGAAGCAGACAGGCAATAAATGATACTGCTATAGGAATCCAGTGTATGATCTGTACTGCTGCTGTTGGCCCCAAGGAGACATGTTTGGATGGGGGAGATGATGTTTTGGTGTGGAAGAAAGACTAGGTTAGATTGGACTATGGAGTGAAGCCTGGTCTTCACTCAGATCTGTCCGTTTGTGCGATCGGCACACAGTCTTCAGGCTCCTGACCTGGGTCCCAAGCTGCTTTTGTAGGCCTACTTGGTGGTCTCTAAAAGCATCCCTCTTCAGAGGTGATGAGCCCCTCGGCTCCTCTTAGCTTTAATGTCTGTGTGGCATTTGGGGGCTTGGCTTTCTTTATGGCTGGGTTACTGGGCCTCATGTTTTATGTATTGCTACCATGTACTTAAAGAAGTGGACTTTCAAGGTGCTACTTTTAATATTTATTCCACTGTGAGCTAGTATGATCCTGTTCTACTCTTAAAATCAACTGATAAAAAGCTATTGCATGCACTTCCGAGATCCTCATTTTTTGGCTTGTGTTTCTAGTAGAAAGTACATCAGGAAGCTTTTGGTGATTCAACTCAAAGCTATTTCTCTACCTGTTACCTTCTCATGTGTACTGCGGACCAGCATCAAGTCACACTGATTTTGCCAAGGAGTTCCTTCTTTAGACAAAAATTAAGAGGAGAATTGGGGATAGGACTTGAAGTCATTAATATGAATTTCCATATGAAAACTTGTTTTTAATAACTTTCTACATCATAAAACCTCCTCACTGGAGAAATAGGTGATTTTTGTCAAGTGACCTATTTGAATATTTTTCTGATTCTCCAGTAGACTTAGTAGCTTGATATTGGATAAATATTTTGATATTAATTCAGCTGGCACTGCTGTGAGTTACAGCCATTGTTGTTGGAGTAAGTGCACAAGAAAGGAAATAAAGGAACAAAGATGCCTTGATGAAATATGTAATTCGGTGAATACAATTACTAGAGGAGACATTAATATAAAACTAAACTTCTATATAAAGTAGGCTTTTTTTATTTTGCAAGATTTTTCTTGTCCCAAAAAGGACAAACACTTATTGGTTACCCAGATGTTTCCAGAGGTATCTGCCAAGGTCATTCCTGCTGAGTCCAAGGCGAGTGATGCAAGGAATTCATTGGCAGCAGAACAGAAAAATGTTGCGGTGCTTCCAGGGGAACCATGACTGCCCTGGATAGACCGTTGCTCTGCCCCAAATGCTGCACGTGCATCTGCCCACTGGCTCCTGAAAAAGAAGCAAATGTTTCTTTTTCCAAGAAGCATTTACGTAACTGCTGCTCTAAGTGAAAGAAAGCTTGTCATCAATTTAGAAACAAAGCTGGGATTTCCATTTCCCCCCTAGCCTGCTGTGGGAAAGGTTCAGGGCTGTTTGGGGAGGAGGGCAGCTCCCCTTGGTTTCTGGCACTTGCTGTTGCTGCGGTAATGTTCATCTTCCCCCCTGCACGCCCTGTCCCCAGGGAGCCCAGCCAGAGCAGATGGGACCCTCCATCCCCTGTCCCATGACAGGCTGCAACAAGTATCCCACAGAAAAGCGGAGAGGTGATACCTGCAGAGTTTTCTTGTGTTATTTTTCCCTGTTGAAGCCTTCTGGCACTCTTGAGCTCCTCAGTGCCTCTGTGTCCAAGGACTCTTGAAGGGTGGGCGCCGCTCTGCAGCAGTGGCTGGGACAGCAATGTCTCTGCTCCGATATGTCCCTAGCTGTCTAGCTGGCACTGTATCAAGTCTGGATGTAGCATCACAGGAGAAGCTTGTGTTCTGATCACTGCTGCATCCTTCCCAAAATTGTTGCTTCCCCAAGCCTGAGCCGTTTGGTAATTTCACAGTGACCCTGAGGGATGGAGACCATTAACCAGCAGGAACTGGGGCGTTACCAAGGGACAGGGCTCAGGAGGTGGAAAACCTGTCCCAGATTGCTACGTTTGTAGGTTGGGAGCAGAATTAATCTACGTATTTCAGTGTGACTTCATTCTTTCACCTGGGAGAGCTAGAGATATGTGTGGTATCACAGGCATAGTCAGCTCTAACAGGTGTGGGGGGCCTTGGGGGCGCAGCTTGGGATGGATCCTTGGACTGAAGGGCTTGAAGGCAGGGAATAACTGAAGGTTGAGTCCTACAGGCACACACAGCCTGGTGACCAGGGCTGCCCACAGCGAGCTGCCCCACTGCAACAGCAAAATGACCTAAGGATAATCTCTCATCAACTTCATAAATTGAATGCAGCTTCTCCATTTCTGCCCTATGCAATCAAGACCTGAACAGACCTGATGTGGGCAAGGTCAGGAAAGGCTGAGGAAAGCTCAGATCTTCCTGAGCGTGGCAGTGGTGCCAGTATTAATAGTGAGGCTTTGCAAAGCAGTTGCTGAGCTCTGGATGCTGCCAGCTCCCAGCTGTAGGAGCAGTGCAAGAGCTCTGTGCTGTCCTGTCAAAAACAAAATTGGTTGAGCAGCAGTAGGTATCCTTGTAGCTGCCTAATAGAGCAGAGGGGATGGCTTTTAAAATTTACTGTTAACATTTAGCACTACATCATAATGTTCAGCCTCTAAAAGCACTAGTGCTGGTGGAGCAAAACCCAAAGCGAATGTTCTTGCTCTGCCCATTGCCATGGCACTGTGGGGATGGATGCAGGACCATGTGGGGGCACACAAAATTAACACGTGTGTTAATGTCCTTTGTAGGACTCTGTTTTTTAGGCTCAGTTTTGCAGTTCTGAATTGCAAAGGCACATCCATGATTAACCACTTCTACGTAAGGTGAAATTATGACAGTAAAAGGCTTTTCAGTAACTAGCCTGACCCAAAGCACTACACCACTAGCAGGCAGCAGGAGGTTTACATGAGCTCTGCAGGCTCTCAGAGATAAGAAGAGGGCTACAAAGCACTGACAGCTTTTTGGGTAAGGAGTGGACAGCCTGTATGACCATGTTAGTTAAATAATGATAGGAAGTAAGTGGCAACTATCCACAGTAAGCCATGGAGGAAGGACTAGGTGGGAAAATATGTTGGGAAGATTGATCTCTGAAGGAGACACAAAGATCTCTGCACAGTTCCCACGCTTGTTTCAGACCAAGGATTGTTAATTTTCTGGCTATGCAATTAGCCTTGCTGTGAAAGCTCAGTGATGGATATTTTGCCATGTCCCTTGGGAACCTGGTTCATTAGTTTATAATTTTAATTAAAATTCTGCTGCTTAATTTCTTTGAACTGTACTGACTTCACTGGAGTGGTGCCATTATCTACCAGAACAGAAGGACACCTGATGCTGGCTATCTCTAACTGTTGCCGTGTGTGGTCCCTAAGGAAAACCAGGAGGCCCAGGCACTTTTAGCACTTTCAGGTGCATATTGCTGGGAGCATTTCCCTGATAGGTGGCCATTGTCACCTCCTGCACCCAGCTGCTACACCCTTGGCTCCCATTCCTGATCTCACTCCTGCTGAACAAGCCATTAACTTCCTCGGTGCTGCAAGATACTGGACATGTCTTCAGTGGTGTATGAGGCAGATTAGAGATGCAAGGGGCAGAATGACAGGCAGGGTTTGTGCAATCCCACAGCGTGTTGCTGGTCATGGAGATGGGAGAGAAAATTAACATACCTGGTAAAGAACCTTCCCACACACCTTAACTGGCGGTGCCTGGCTGATGCCCAGACACATTGGTCAAAACCTTTGCTGGAGATTAACAGGGGAGAGATGTATTAAGTGCTCTGCAGAGCTTGAACAATGAAATTAACCTCCAAGTGGGGAAAGAGCCTGTGCCAAGAGATCTTATCTTCCATGAATGAGCTGGATACAGAAGGGCTCCTGACTTTTATGAAAGGCAGGAAACTTAAGCTACTGTTTTATGAGCCAAGAGATTTGACCACTGTGAAGCAACATCTGTGTCATTAACTTGGCTAGATGGCCCAGAATGTGTCAGGACAAGGGCGGTGACTAAAGCTGCTAGAAATGCTCCTGAATTACTTGGGAGCAGCCGCTCCTGGAGCACCCACTGTCACCAACAGCAGAGCTCCCAGCCTTTCCCTGGCAGTGCTGCAGGTACCATGGCTCTGCAAGCACTCCCTGGCCAATTTGCACAGCGCCTTGGCACAGTTTGAAGTGAAACCCTGCCCAAACTTAGGCGGAAAGGAGCAGGCAGCAAGAGAGAGGAGCGGCGTGTTTCTAGGGAATGGGATGACTTTGCTGGTGTGGGTGTCTCTGTGGAACTGCACCCACTACCCTGCCCTGTCTGCTGCTCTTCACAAATGAATCAATCCCTTTTGATCTGGAAATGAGTTTGGCTTCTTGCCCCTGCTGTCCCGGTGGTGAGAGAGCTGCTTCTGCTGCACACCAGGTGTGCCCTGGCCAGCCTGTGACACTGCTGTCAGTGGCTGAATAACTGTTTCCTCTCTTGTGCCTGTTTTCTGGTCTGTTTTAGAGAGGAACGAGGTCTCCTCTGTTTTCCTTTTGCAGCTTGAACTATGCAGCCATTTAATCCTTGCCGAAGCAGGCTAGTCTCCTGGTGGAACCCTCTTCCGTGACTGTTGAAATTAAGGCAGCTCTCTTGAATGTAAGCAGTGAGAGCAAACTTCACCTCTTGTTCCAGAGACACAGAGAAAAATATCAAACTCAACGGCAGACCCTTCAGGACCTGTGATAGTAACTCCTCTTCAGGCTCAGCCTGCCTCTGTCAACACTGTTTTTCATTGCCTCCCTTGTAGCCAGTTCCTTCTGACTTTGTATCTTGTCTCTTAGCAAAAACATCTTCAGTTTGCTAATATCCCTTTGATGCCACGTCAGCTGCTTCTCTGTAGTCCAAAGGGATGAGGTCTAAGGGGCTTCCTTTGGCTTTCAAAGGAAGAAAGAACAAAGTCTGACAAAACTTCTCTTCACAAAGTTTGGATTCTATTTTTCATTGTCTTGTACTGTTTCAAAATTTGCTTTAGGATCTAGCTTTCTACTGCAGTTGGACTACTGGGTCTCGAGCTTACCTCATCCCTTCTCCCTTCTTAAGTATAGATATTGTTATGCATTTCCATAGTCAGATGGTAATGTTCCATATTGCTCAAATACTGCTATTTCTGTAGCTTCATGTGATAGTCCCCTCCTGTTGAGTATGTGAAACTGCTTTTTTTTTTTTTCCTCCATCTCTGGGCTGAAAAATGGCCAATTACAGTATGTATTTATCATATTATTCATCTTGCCTTTTCTTTTACCTCATATCCAACATTGTTTTTTCTATTGAAAAGTAAGGTAAAGAGTTAATTTACCCTGGGGCCATCCTGAGGTTAGTATTTACCCCATTTTCTCTGTAAAAAGACCCTCCCTTTTCCTTTCTTTGATCTACTTTTTCTCATATAGCTGACTAAACTTTTCTGTTTGTTTAATACACACTGTGAGGTGTAGTTTGGGCTGAGGGTTGCCAGAAGTGATAACCCAATGTTTTTGACCTGCTCTGTATTGGCACCTTTGCTTTTATTCCCTATTCCATTCCACTCGGAGTCTCTGCATGCTCTAACCACTTGTCTAAGGTAGTGGAGTGGGGACTTGGGCTTGCAGTGCTGTTCCAGACCTTCCCCCTTTTCCATGAGATACAAATCCCAGAGCAGTTTAAGAGCTTTGCTTCTATTTTTTGGTCCTTGAATTCCTCAGCCTAGCTAAGTTCTCATTTCTTATGCTGACCAATTGGCCTTTTGGAATTGGAAATTTGGAATCAGACCTATTTTTCTTAGAGGCTTGGTCTAAATTAATGTGCTAAATTTATAATTAATTTTTATCCATTCCCTTTTCACAAGCTCTGCCACTGACACTATATAGTGGAGCAGCCATCACCATGTGTCTCTCTCAAGGGTTACATATATCTTGTGGCGCTGTGGTCTCCTGTCTCTGCACTCTTTTTGCATTCCCTTCACACTGCCTTCATAACTGTCCTCATCTTTGTCTCCGCTTCCCAGGCAGATAAATTCCTGCTCTCCTGTTCACTGCTCTTGGCTGGTGACTGCTTAACTCCTTCACTCTCCTGCCCTTTCATTTAGGGCTCAGCAGTTCATGGTCCATCAGCTGAGAGTGCAGCTTAAATAGGAAAAGGCTTATTCACGCGGATCAGGTGATGGGACATTCCTGCAAAGCCTGGCTTGGGGAACAAAGCATTTTTGGGGCTTGCCAAGTTGCCTCTAAGGATGCAAAAGCCACCTCCTGTGCAATTCCTCCCCTTAACAGAGGGGATTCAAACTTCCCGATGTAACCATGGGGTGCACATGATTATGTAGACACAGTTACACGTTTGTGGCAGCTGTGCCCTTGGAGGGACTGGCAGGGGAGGGTCACAGCTGGTTTTAGCTTCCTCTCTATCCGTTTTAGCTAAAACTTAATAGCATACAAGCTTCCTCCATACCCTCAAAGTTTGGCAGCCAAAGCCTTCCCTTCTTGTAGTTTGCAGATATTCACATTCTGGTTAATTATATAATTGAGATGTTTCCAGTGATTTAAAAGACTTCTGACTAAGCTGTTGGCATAAAGGAGGAAAACTGAAAGCCAGAGTCAGGGGGAATCAAGAATTCAACAGAAGCCTTTGAACCAGCTTTTGATTTACATATGAATAAGGTTGATCTGCAAAGGGAATTGTGTCCAGCCATCCCCAACAGAGGCACCAGGCAAGAACCGGTTCCTTGCTGGGAGTGCTCCCCCAGTTCCTACTAGGATTATTTCCACTACCGTGCTTTCATGACCATGCATTTCCGCCTAGTGACATAGGATCTCATCCAGTTATAAATTCCCTTGATCTCAGGGGCACTGAACCACAGAGTCCAGTGTCTGTGGTGCATAGAACAGGGACAGACGTATGGTCCTGGAGGCCTGGGAGGTTCATGTGCTGATGCAGAAGCAGACGCAGCAAGGAAGATGTTTCAATGCCTGGGTGCCTGTGTTGGTGGCGGGATTGTCCTGCAGGGACACTAGCTCTGCTGCACTGGGACAAGGTGGTACTTCTGTGCTGGGTGCTGACCTTGTGACTTGCATCAGCTTCTTGTGTGGCTGGTTAACTGGTTATCAGTTCTGTTGCTCCCAAAGGTTGTCAGAGATGAAGGATTTTGCGGGTTTTTGCTTTACTTAGAGGAGGCACTCGAGCATAACCTATAGCCTATAAACTGCTTAGGAGACTCTAAGCTTTACTTACCGTTCCTTCTGGGGTAACCAGCGTCACATGCCTAGTCTGACTAATGCTTTTTAAAATACAGTAGATTAAAGGTGAATGTGTTGTTTTGGATTTAGCAATGAAGTGACAGCATTTCTCATCGCTCTTCGCACACAGCTCGTCAGGGAAGATGAACACTTCCTCTGCCTGAAACCTGCCAGTCATCCTGAACGTGACAACAGCAGCTCAGTGATTACATTTCTGCCCTCTTCACACGCATCTGTAAAACACACCTGTATGCTGTCACACTAGCTTCATGCTACGTGAGGATAGATAAGCAAGTCAAAGCTATGAATTTTCATATAAAGGTGGTTTTATTTTTCTATGATTTTTCTGAATGTCACTTAGAAGTTGTAGTCAGTAGGTTGGTGGTTTGCATTGTTCCTTGGCTGCATGAAAGGGGGAACTGGCCAAAGGTGTTTTGAGAAGTGTATAAGAAAAGACTTGCAAATAGTCTTGTCTGCCTCTCCCTGCAGGGGCTGGCGATCCCTCTCTAAAGGGGGTCCTGCAGCCACACACCTTAGCTCAGGGTGCAGTAACGTTAACATGAGTGTAACCAAGGCTTAAACTGTACTTTAATTCCCAAATAGTCTGTGCAAGCCTTGTTTGGATCTGGGTGTTCCTCCAGATCCCTCTGGCACCGTGGGATGCTCAGTGTTATGTTTTGGAGTCCCAGCATAGAAGGTGCCTGACTGCTGCTGCTACTGCTGCTGCTGCTTCAAACTTATCTTTTTCCACGTGCCCCAAAGATATTTTTCTACTCATAGCTTTTAACCAAACTGGGGTTTGATTTGGGATTTGTTGCTTTGGTTGCAGGGAGAGTTTTTACTTAGGAGCGCTCTGTGCCTGCAGTAGGCTGCAGGACATCTCATCCCTGTCTTGCTGGAGCTGGTTTAGACCAACCCTACGTTCACAGCAATTTATAGTTAATCTGCTGTCCAGATCTAGTGCTTCTGAGCCACTTCAGTCCACGCGCCTCCTCCTTCCTATTTTGGGCTCCTGGGTGTGCTTTGACGCTTCTTCTATGTAGCTCAGCCTTCCAAGCTTTGGCTTACGTGAAATCCCCAAGACAGCCAGCTTATGTCACCATCATCCATCAGGGACAGCCACAAAGAAATCTGCAGCTCAGTAGAGCTGCTCTTGCTCCCATTCGTCTGGGAACGGGCAATATAAGTTTAGCAAGAAGGCAGGCACACTGCAACATCGTAACATTTGAATGAAAGAATGTAAATGTAAAACACAGATTTGTTATAAATCCCACTTCCGAATGTGTTATATAAAGCATTTGTTTGCTGCTGTGTTAGAATAAAAAAAAATAAGTCGTGTCATGTACAGAAGTGGTTCTTCTCTTAGGGATAGGAAATTTATTCATGAGATGATGTGAAAGAGTGTCCCTTAGAGCTTGCCTGAGCATATGTCCGGAGTACTGGACATGGACTATGTATATCTCCTGCCTCTTTCTTTGGTGGAGCTTGGCCTCATCCCATTCCCGCTCTGTCTCCTTCTGGCAGGGCCAACAGAGGCTTTAAGTGAAGAATTGCAGCTTTCTCTTGTTCTGCCAGAATAGTGAAGGGCATTATCTGAAGAGCTGGTTTGCAGAAAGCCTGTCAACTTCTGTGTCCAGCTACAGTCCACTGTCTCTGCCTCATGGTGAGCTTGGGGCACCATTACCAGACCACAGTCATTCATTTCAATGGAGCTTTGCATGCTGATGGTCTCCTGGGTGACCTTGGTCAAGTCAGTTTGGCTCTCATGTTGCCTCTTGCCTGCTTCTTGCCCTGCCAGTGTACAGGGACAGGACTGCTCCTGCAGTACCAGTGTGAGACAGCCCAGCGGTTCAGCTGGCCCCACAGGCTCCTCGGCAGGTGCCAACAGGAGCAGAAAGAGAGCTTGTGACCGAGATGTTGTACAGTGACTCTTCTGCTGTGTTGCCCAGAGCAGCAGAGACCCAATCTTCACCAGAGCAGGATGCCACTGCAAAAGAGGTAATGGAGTGTAACACCTCATGTTGTTAATCAGGTACCTATTATCTGCTTTTCAAATTCTTTTGGCCCTTAACTGATCTATGTGCTATTTGTTTCCTAAACAGCCTTGTACCATGCTGTTAAATAATGTGATAATTTTGTGCTTGAGGAGCTGGATGCAGGGCTGATCGCTTAATGGCTGTTGTTGTTCTGCGTTGCAAATTAACGAGATTGCATTGGGTTTGTAATCAGCAGAAATTAACTTGCCACAGAGGTTGCAAGAGCAATCTTCAGCCCACATCACAGGCTTTCCTGGTCCTTTTCAGAGCACAGAAAGCCATAGCTGCCAATGCCTTGCACAGACACACACGCTCTCAAAGCTTCTTTCCATGGAGCAGTGGAGCTCGAGGTGTCTGCAGGGCTCTGTCCCCTGAGACAAAGTCGCCCATTGGGAGTGCAGAAGGGAATAGCCCAGGGTTAATGGAGTCCCACAGAAACCTGATCTGTGCCCTGCCACCTTTGCCTGAGGACTTGGTTCCCACCACCCTCAAGCCAGGCTGATCTCCCATCACCAGTTGGAGCCCCTCACTGGGGCTGCTCTGTAGCAATGAGGTGCAGCCAAGCCTGAACTCCCCACAGGTCCCACAGGGATGATTGCAGCATCATCCCACTGCCTTTTCACCCTCACCTGACATTTGTCTTATTTTCCTTATGATGGAAAGAGCACCTAGAAACATGCACTGGACTTGAGTCTCCATCCAGGAACCTATTAAACTTGTGTTGAGTTTCCTTTTAAAAAAGGTTTGACATCCCTTCTGCCCCTCCAATTCTGCCCTCCCTGGGCTGTGGTGCTGTGGTGAAACCCTTCTGTTAGATCCACATTTGATCAAGGAGGTGTCCACACCCTGGGCTGAAGGAGCTTGTCAGGCTTGTTCCTTAGGGAATGTGCCATCCTTGGAGCAGGGCTTGGTGCTTTGCCACTCTGATGGTGGCAGGGACCCAACTGACCAGTCAGCTGCTTGTGCAGATAATTGCAATATCAGTGAGATATAATTAAGTTGTGTCTATTTCATGATCAGTTATGCTCAAGCTCTTACAGAGACATCTTTATTACGTTAAATTAAAATTAATTAATTAAATCATTGGTTCTGTGGAAAGATTAGCATCTAAAAGCTATGTAAGACTTACAGGGCTTGTCTATTTAGTAGTGCTTCACTTCTTTGAGAAGAGTTGATCTTGCTAAGTCAGGAAAGAAACGTGAAGTGCATCAACCACGACTGAACTGGATGCAAGACCTGCACGGAGTTTGTACTTGCTTCGTACACTGCTGGTAAATGCCTGCTTCATTTTTGCTGGTGTGCCTGAAGTGTTCTGGATATAAGCTGGCTTGGATGGTGGATGACTGAAGACACTTGTGATGTGTCTGAGAAGGGCAGCGAAGAGGCAGTCCTGTTCGGGGCAGGGCATTCATTTTGGTACCCATGACAAGGGGTGCTTACACTAGTGGAAGTGGGGATAGCTCTAGCATCTCTCTCCCATGTCAGAAGTATTCCTGCAGATGAGTACTGGGAGACAGGTCCTGTCCAAGCAGATCTGGCAGATTTCTGGAAGGTGAGAAGATATTTCCATTTTTGCCTTAAGTGTCCTGAGATTTCAAGGTGTTTAGGTGTCATAGTCGTCCAGGGTGCGGAAAGAGACTCTCTAATCCATATTCTCTGCATCCAGTATCTAAAAGACAGAGCAGCACTGCATCCAAAGACTCTAGCTAAAATTGTACCAGCAGTATGTTTGAAAGCAGATAATGTTGCTCCTGCAGAGGCCAACAGGAGATAGTGGATGAGCACCCTAATCAGCTTCTGAATGTGGGGCTCACTGTTCAGCGTCCATACTTTTCAAATGGTTTTTGGAAGCAAACTTTCATGGTTGATCATTGTTTTTGTAACCTGCTCTCCCTCTGCTGCTGTCTTCTTGCCTGGTCCCGTATCAGCATAGATGTTCTGACACCTCAGAGACTAGTGTTTTATATCTGTCATTCCAGGTTTTCTCATGTATTGTTAGATCAAGATGGTTGTCTCTGTCTCTTTTCCTTCATTGAATCTGCTATACTATAAAAGCAGCACTGACAGAAGGGTATTACCTCATCTACAAGAACTTATCAGCAAAATTCTCACTTATCCTGAAAGCAGAGTAATTTTCTGTGCTATTTGTGGACAACTCCACTGTGGTGAGAACAGGGTTTTCCACCACTGTGAAAGTCACAGACCACAGGATGTGCCCTAGGTCAAATGGCCCAGAGTAATTCTGTCTTTAAGCACAGATCTCAAAAGGAGATTGGCATCCCACTACACAGGCTTTCTCCAGGATTTTGATGCTTTCAGGTAAGCAGTGCCTATTTTTGGTGGAAGTTTTCTTTGGAGAGGGACTCCAAATAACACCTGCACTGTGCAGAGGAAGCATTACCCCAGCTCTGCAGCAGATCAGGTTTGCTGTGAGCATGGGTAAGATCAGCTCAGTCCCATCTCCAGACCCCCAGCACCCATGAGATCCAAATCCAAAGCAGGATGCTGTCCTCCTTAGGTACCTTTGGCTGAGGAACATTAATCGATTCTGATTTCTTCACCTGTCTCCTGCTTGTGTCAGAGTTGAGACTGAAGGAGCTGCAGGAACCAAATGCACCACATCCACCAGATGCTGTGTTGCATTGACACTGACTTCTAACTAAAAAAAAAAAATCTCCATTTGAGTCCCATAACCTGTGACTGTTATTTACCCCCTCTTTTTCAGTTTCTTTATGGGCCTTGAAGTGGGGAAAGAACTTCCTGTAGAAAGAATAATGGGGGGAAAACATACACTCTTTTCCTTCAATTTACTTTTGTTTTGCAGGAAATAAATGACAGGCTGAGACTGTCAAATGAGAAGGGGCAGTGTGTATTTCTCATGTGAGGTTCCCCTTTGATTGTGTCTGCCCTGGCTCATGCTACTCATGTAAGGTCACAAAATCCATGTCTTGGTTTTACCTTCTTGTTTCTTCCCCCTGAGGGAAAACGGCCTTGTAAATTCTTGTGGCTCTTTTTAGAATATTGAATTCCCTGCTGGCATAGCAGCTTTTCTGACTTCCCTCACCCTCGACGGATGGTGGGCCTGTGTCCTGTTCAGTGCCAGGAACTGACAACTGCAGCATGCCCGTTCTTTGACTGCAGAAGTTCACCTGAATATTTAATTACAGTATTTAATAACATATTTAGATGGGGCTGAGCAGGTTCAACTCCTTCAGCTCTTTGGGGTAGGTGTCTTGCTCTGGATCCAAGCTTGGCTGTTCATTTTTAAACATTATTAGAGTTCAGATGAAATTGCTTCCAGCTGCTTTCACAAAGCCCAAATATTGCCAGGGTCCCACATGATGTCCCTTTTCTGCCAGACTGTGGCCTCCTATAGAGAGTTCTTCAAAGACCAGCTTCAACAAAAACAAATTATTTTGGAATATAATTGCCTCTCACCCCCTAAAATTTCATTGTGCTCCAAAGAGTTTCCTGTAAATGGATCCCATTCTTTAGAAGAGCTGTGTTATTCTGCAGTGCTGATGGAAGCCAGCCCTCACCAGGCTCAGCTCCATTAGCAATTCTTGGACAGGCAGTGCTTAAGTAGCTTGTTGTGTGATAAAACGTCACATTTCTTCTCCCCACCACCACCGCTTGTGCTGATATTCAGCTCCTGCAGGAAACCATATGGCTTCCAGAAGCCTACCCACATACCTATACATGCCTACACACTCCATGAGTCACATTCACTGTTTGGATGCCCCCTGAGTCAAGCTGAAAATCTGTGAAATTTCCACGTTTATTTTCCATGCAATCTCTTAAGAACTTTAGGCAGTTATGCACAACCATTTGCGTATGTATGGTTTTTCCTATTCTGCTTTTAGTTTCATGGGTGGAAATGCAATGGCACTTCTTATTTTGAAGAAAATTGAATCTAGATGATTGCAGAGCACTGGCTGCAGCTGTCTCAGGCTACGGGATCAAACTGGTAAAGTGAGAACCTCTTGAAAGTAGTGTGGGGATTTAGGAACAGAAAGTCCAACACAAAAAAACCCCAACCAAACAAAAAAACCCCACCAAAAAAACCATGAATGGGGTCAGGTTCAACTCCAGTTGCTTTAACCCTTTCTCACTGCTCTGGAATGATCCTTGCTCAGTGGGTTCCTGTGTCTGAAGATAGCTGCTCTACTGCCTTCAGTGGGATGTGGGTACCCTAGAGCCTTTGCTGCTGTTTCGCTGCACTAAGACCCCACTAAGTGTGTGGATAGAGCACACTTGGATGACTCCAGTGTGTCCTGGGGACCACTGACCTCAGGGCAGTTGTCTATTTTCACACCATCAGCTCCTCAGCTGCATGGACTCCAGCCTCAGACAAGTCTAGCTTCCCTTTATCACTCTCATTAGATGTTAATTTTGCCTCCTCGGCACAGAATAGGCTACCTGTAAACTTTGCCTATTGCTTTTTGCTGGCGAAAGTTGAGAAAAGATAGCTCTTCCACTTTCCTCTAGAAAGGGCCAGCACTGGAGATGGATTATAGTCCAAATTAAGAACAGGAGCCCTGATGTTCACTGCAGCAGCTGTGAATGATGTAACGAGCCTGCCAGAAATGGAGCTATTTTTGCAGCTGTACCCCAAATGCCAGCAGTGTTAGGTGTTAAGCAGCAAAATCCCACACCCAGCCGAAGGGGAAGGAATGTGTAGATACGCTATTCTGCTGCAGAGCATGTGAGTTGGCTGCTTACATTAAAAACATCTATGTCCCCTTGTAATTGTTCCCCAACCTAATGATAATTCTGTGGTCTAATACAGCCAGAAAAAGTGGTAGAAGCCACATGTGATGGTTTTGAAGAGCTGGAAGAAGCAACGTGAGATCGTAGAGAAATTCTGGCTGTAATTTAGCATAGTAAAATTGCCAGAAATATTCATTAGGGCAAAAAATCTCGCTGCCTCCCCCACTGTGAGAGAATGTTACTTATCTGCCCAAAATGTTGCTCAGTGGAGGCAGGGACTTGCCTAGTGTTAGTGTGCTGTTGTGAAGTGTGTCTGACCTGGAAAGCCGCACATGGGCACATAAAACCAGTGCTCGTTTAGACCCCTCTCATCCTCCATTCAGATTTGTACTGTTTTAAAAAATTCACTCTGTGGAATTTAAAAAAAAAAAAAAAACTCAGATATTTTGAAAGTGTGCGCTAGTAAACCTGGGTAACTGGCTATGTAGTATTTAATCAAATAGTATTGATAACTGGTAGTGACTGAAAGGACTTACAGTCTGATGGCTGCTCTGGAATGAGTTTGTTTCTGCCCATTTCCCAGAGGGCAGGTGTAACGAGGGGAGGCAGTTTTGGTATTCCTTACTGGCAATCTTATTGGAGACCCCGAAGAGGAAATGTTTGCATCCTTCCATGGCAATGTTCAGGTGCCTTGCAAGAGAGCTTGAAGAAAGCTGTATTTTTGTCTGCCTGCACAGCACCTGTCCGGGGAGATTACCGAGTTCAGGAACGGCAACACAGAGTCCTTCCAAAACTTTACAGGCATTTTTATTGACGCTAAAAGATCAGGTTTAATATTGTTTCAGTGAACCACAGGGGATGCTACATACAAAGAGTTATAAGGACCACGGGTGCGTGAGATGACAGGAGAGCTTCAAGAGAAGCTTCGCTGAACCTGCTTTGTTGCAGAGGGTGCCGGGGTGCTGAACCCCCATCCAGCACTGCCAGGGGAACCATTCTGCCTGCAAATGGCACATCACCACTGAATGTTTCTGTAATGACCATTTACAGCAAAGTAAATGCTGTAGTAGAGTGCCTGTGTCCTAGGAAGCCTTCTGGTGGTCCCTGAGGAGCCTTGCTGCCCTGTCAGCCCCAGGACAGCTCTCTAGGAGAGCGCATGTGGGAACAGGCAGCCCTGTCCCCACCACTGGGGCTGTTCCTGTTCCCAAGGGGCATTTCTGAAGCTGTCTCTGGTTCAAGCTCAGAAAGCTTGAGTGATCTCAGCTGATTGGGGGAGCTCGGTCCCCAGATGAGCCTCCCAGTAACTCCAGGTGTTCGCCCTGCAGCCTTTCAGGATGAAGAGGCCACCAGGAGCAGGAGCAGCAAGCCTGGGACATGCGTGATAAGGCTGGGCATCCCAGATCCCTGCTGGCTTGTGCTGCTCCATCAACATGAACTAGCAGGGACTTTGCACTTCCCACAGGCCACCTCATCTTTCTCTCTAGCTGAGTGGTTTTCCTCAAATGGTCTATGGATCTCTGTAGGATGGGCTGCTTTTAAGAATATTGTAAAAGTGAACCAAGAAATTAAGGCTATTGTTTAATGAGTCTAAAGGTGATTCCCCAGGTCTGCACAGACACTGAAAAGCTTTTAGGGGTCTGTAAAATGAAAAGCTGCTGTTGTGCTTTCAAAATATATATATATATATTTTGAAATATATATATAACATTGCTGAAACTGTCATGGTATGAGGCTGATGATTTCATTCTGACTGTGGTGATTGTGGGGTGATTTCCCTGGCTTTAACAGTGACACTGTTGTGAGCGACTGGACTCCAGCTGCCTGGGCTGTCAGTCCGCTTTCCATTGCGGGCACCAGCAATGAAATGGAGTTGGTCCATGTGTCAGCTGTTAAAATCCGCAGGGCATTTGGAGGAGTTTTATATGTTTTCTTCATTTTCAAAAGTACTTTCCGCTCAAAGAATTTACAGAAATAACTTGCCGCAAAAATATAAAAAGCAGCAAGTGTTTGTATTGTGTGGAAACGTTAATTTAAACTTACTGGGGCTAGACCACATAGTTTACTTACTAGCACTGACTGCAGGGGTAGTGACATTTTTGAAGCACCACGAGTTAGCAGGGGCTGAAAATCAGCTGAGCCTCCTTCAGTCCCCTCGCTGGTAGGACTGTGGCCGGGAGGATGCCACGGCCCAGCACAGAGAGTACATGGACGCTGGGGCACGTGGAGCAGGGCAGCAGCAGCATTGAACACTTCTTGACTGTCTGCAGAAACTCAAATGAAGTCCACATGAGGAATCAAGCAAGCGAGATCTGAGGGGGCTGCTTTGTTCTCATGCAACATCCCTTTGACGCTCACAGTTCCGTGGGCCTGTATAAAAAACAGACACAATGGGTATCGAACAGCTATTCCAGCCACAGATAGAAATTAGCACACTTCAGTTGCTAATTCCTTGAAGGTATGAGCTGTTTCTGATATAAATATGAGCATGTGGCTCACTGTGCAGGGACTACCCACAAAATTATCATTTTTAGTTACATTAAGCCAAAGCAGAGAAAAATGAAATCTGCAGAGATGCATCAGAAATTCACTGGAACTATGCCGAAGATGTACCCTGCATAAATAGCCTTAACCAACAATAATTAACACAGCCAGCATGTTTCATCATATTATATTGTTAAACAGAATAGAAATAGAGTTAGTTAATCCCATCTGAATTGTAACATAATGCCATAAATAATGATATAGTTGTTTTTTTTTCTTTGGACTGCTGGTTTTGTTTTAAATGACGGAACATCTTTGGAGAGTCTAAATTAACTGTTCGCAATGAAACCGGATGCTTCCTTCAGCATGTGATAGAATCATAATCAAATGAGATTTTAATTAATAATTGAGTAAATCCTTAGTGAGTTTCTGAAATGTGAGGCGTGCTCTACATCTGCATGATGCCAGGAGATATACGAGAATACTGAGCTGTTTCTGATTAGGAAAGTAAGCAGGAGTCCTTGAATCCAGACCAACGATGGTGGACTGAGCTCTCTCAAGTCTACCCTCAGTGCACAGTCCAGAGAGCTCTTTGCAATCCTAGAGCAGGAACGTAAATATCTGGTGTTTTACCATGCTGGAGATGTCCTTAGCTATCAGAATAGTCCTCAGGACTCCAGGTTTTCAGCAGCTTGTTATCTTGAAGCTGCTTTACCTTACAACACTGTCCAGACCACCTACCAGAGGGCCCAGAAATGTCAAGAATGAAGGCACAAGAGAAACTGCGTGAGAGACAATTTACTGGAACAAAGCAAACCCAAAATCTACATCTTTGTATGCTCTTTCCCCTCAATGTAGAGCGATGTCAATGCGAACGCAGCCCAAATCTTACTATGAAATCTAATTTTCTATTTAAATACATGGTATAGTTTGTGAGTATCTGAGGTGAAAGGCACCAGTTCTCTAGGACATGGAATTGGAAGGACACCGTGTGCAGTTACAGCAACGTTTTATGGCGTTCGGTCTACCATGATGTGTGGCTTCATGGCTTCATCAATTCCCACTGTGAAACTAGCTCAGTGACTTATCTACGCTCTTTTAATTGGAAAGCAGCCTGAAATCTCACTGCTTTTGTCCCTGGAAGCTTTCTGCTTTCTGGGGGAACCTTGTTCTTTTTCCTCAATAGCCCTGCTAATAGACCTGAGGATATCCTCTGAGGCTCACCAGTCCAGTCATCATCCCATAAGCCCTTCTCTGCCTTCCGATAGCATGAATTCACCTTCGTTGAACACAGATGGTCATGGTTATATACCACTCTCGGTGAAGTCTCACTAGTGTTTTGTACAGGGCCATTAGGATAACCCTACCTGCTGAAAATCTCTCTCCTGAAGCCCACATCAATCATTTTCCCCTTTCATGGTCATGTCTCAGCAAGGGGTCACAGTGGTCCGGTGTTGAATACCTGCATTTCTTGCCTCTCCCTCCTGCCTGGTGTGACTTTGATCTCTACGCTATTCAACTTCACAGCATTTCTTTTGCTGTAGCTCTTCATGTCACCCCATGCTTCTACAAGTCTGTCTCTGCAGAGTGTAAAATATTTACTGATGAAAGAAAAGGGGAAATATTTTACCATTACGTCCTATTCCACGTGGTCTCTGCAACCAAAAATAAATAAAGGAACTTTGCTGCTTTCAGCATTAAGCAAATACATAAATGTAAACCATTCCAGAAGAGGGACCTGCACATCACCAAGTTAATGTTTTCTTCTGACACGTTTCTAAATTATCAGGGAAATGGGACCAGAGCTGCAAGCATACACCTGTCTTCCAACTTTTCTTGTCCTTATGAATCAGTCTTGGTATCGGACAAACTAGTTACTCAACGCGCTCTGCTGTTGCAATAGCATAGATCTAAGAAAGAATGTGGTACAGCCTCTGGTGATATCACTTTTTACCTTGCAAAAACCACAGTCATGGTTAGTGGAAGACTTTTTTTTCCCCCTGTAATGAATATCTGAAAATAAGAAAGATTGATACATTGCTTCCGGATAAGATTGCTGTATTTCAAGGACAAAAAGCAAATGGAAGGAATAGAAGCACTGGAATATTGGTAGTAAATAGCCTTACAGTACTTCTTGTCTCTGTGTGTGCGTGTTTGATTATTGCAGCCAGCTTCCCTGTAGCTTTCTGGACCGTATAACTGGATCCTTGGACCCAGCTGAAGAAGTTAGCTGTCTGTGCAAGCCTTTGCCAACAACAGCAAAAGGCTTAGGTCAGCGTGTTCAGAAGTAGTTCTGATTCTGAGAGTCTAATACAAGCTCCTCAGGAGCATACCATCAGAAACTGTTAAAATTTCCATTGACCTCAACTTGCAATGGTATTTGATCAGGGAATTGAGGCAAGATAAGTGATATGCAAGCTACGAAGCTTAAATGAACTATCTATCATAGAGGATTTACTGAAAGGACAAACTGGAATCTGCACATGAATCAGTAACAGGTTCCTTTGGACTCTGACAACCTCTTTTTATATTCAGTAGACACAATACCACTAGGATTTAAAGGGTGTTTTTCACAAAACCCACATGAGGGCTCTCTGCAAGGTTTCTTGAAACAGAGCATGTTTACAAGGACTTTCTGCACCTAAACACATATCAAAATATAACAGAAAAGCTGTGTAGGCACTGCAGAATCCCCAGTTCACCTGGAGTGAAGGGTGGGATGCTTGAACTGTGGGAAATTTCTGCAGCCCCTGGGTCTTCATCATCAGTAGATCCTCACATAACTGGACAGTTTTCCAGGTTTCCTCACACTGTTCATCCCGAGTTGCTCCAGCTCTGCAGCTGTTCAGTGGGACGCTGGAGGACTTGCCCCTCAGCTTCTGTCACTGGCAGTCTCTCCCTCCTAGAACGTAAATTATTCATAAAATTCTAAACAAGACAAAACTTTTCTTGAATTCTCTAACTGCATTCCTTTTTAGCACTGCTCTTTTCCTTTGCATAGCTGTGGAACACACTCACCTTTATCCTCCCAAAGCTTCTACACAAACAAGGAGGAAGAAAACCCATTAAAGGGAAGGTGTGCCTGATAATTCAATTACTTGCTCACCACCAGCAGTAGCCCTGAGGGCCAGCTGAGCGTGCTGGCTCCAGCAACTCCTCTCAAATGATCTTTTTGCAGAAAACTTCTACAATCTCGAACAGCAGGGAGTGAGGAGGGACAGGAGGGAAGCTTGTGGCTTGGTATCCATAGCGTAGCCTGTAGCTAGTAGCAGGCAGAGTGCTACAGATGGAGCCACCGTTTGTGAAGGGCAAACCATCAGTCTGCTGTCTGTGCTCTCGTTAACAGCTCTCAAATGTGTATTTCTCCAATTATCTGGTGAGCTGAAAAGGTAGGTGTTAGCATAGGAAGAGGGAATTTTAAACAAGCTGTCTGTCAGGCCAGGAGAGAGAGGGGATACAGTAAGGGCTCCGTGTGCTCAGGGTGCTCCTGCAGTGTTTAGGAATACTCAGTGTCTGCTGCAAAACAGAGTATCTTAATACCTTGCAAGAAAACTATTTATTTGGAGACTGACTCTTAGCTTTTAAAAGAAGGTACTTTCTGACAAGTATGATTTTGATTCCTATAAAAATCCCCTGGCAAGATCCCTTTCTAGTTTTTTCCAGTCACCTAATCTAGCTATGTGTGCCTATAATCCCAAAATACAAAGACCGCTTTTTTCCTCAGGTGGACAACGTGGTGGCAGGAGACGTACATAGATCTCGCTCTTGTGTAAGAGGCATAAGGCTGGGCACAATCCCATGCTCTCTGCTACAAATAGCACATTGTTTGGGTTGGGAAAACAAAGGTATTTTGATGTGATACACAGTGATGTCATTTTGCTGCGTGCTACGGGACCGCATGGTTCAGGCTCACCACTTTCTGTACTCCAGGGGTGGCTGGGCTTGTACAGATGTCTGAGCTGACACTGGGACAGTGCAAGGACTCTGGCTGAGGTAGATCCTCCAGGGAGAAGCTGCCTGAAAATTAGCACAGTATAAGCAGAGCCATGGCAGCAGCTCCATTTCAAGGGATGCTGTGGACTTGAAAGTCCAGAAAGAAGGAAAAAGCACTAGAGCAAAAGTGGCTTCTGTGTTTTCTGGGGGAAGGTGCTACTTTGCATAGCCTGTGTCTGAATCCAACAGTGAAGTTTAATAGCACTTTCTTATGTTTTGTCTGAATTAGGTAACCTTGCTATTTTGGGGGGAATTTGTTGTATGTTCCTATGATGTAAAGAGTTAGATTTATTTTGACTAGATTTTGTTTTAATTGGGTAACACTTGATCATAGAAAAAAATTCCCAAATTGACTTTTTAAACACACCTGTCAACATGTGATCAGGCAAAACCCAAAGCGACGGTTGCAACTCCTCACGGGGAAACACTGCTGAAGAGCACCTAACTTCTTGGGTCGGGTTTTCACACAGACAAACTCATTCCACAGAATTCACCAACCTCTCTGCTTAATTTGACTGGGAAAGTTAAAATAGGCAGGTTATATAATGATGTTTATCTTTCCATGGGGAAGTCAACTAAGAAGCTGTTAAGCTGATATTATATAACATGGCCCCGATTATAAAAAGTGTGGAGGAAGATGATTTAGGTTGATGCACGTCATATTGGCAGTAATTGTTAATGGTTATCATTAACGTTGTCTTGTACGTTTTTGTTTTGTTGTTTTGCAGCCTTCTAGAGGGTGTTGGGGCATTAGCAGCCAGGCACTGAACTTTAATTGTTTATAGAAATTCTGATTACACTATTCTATACATTAGGTAACTACATTTAAATAAAACATTCAAAATAATGAAATAGAAGTCACACGTAGGTTGCTGAGGTTGCTGAAATAACAAAACTCACTCTTTTGTAGGATGGTGAACTGTCCCAAACGGAATACATACACCTTATTACAAGAGCAAAAGAAAGATGAGATGACTTTATACACATGGCAGACAATCCCTAATTGAACAAGAGCTCAAACAACTTCAGAGCACACAAACTGCACAATGATAGGGGAAAAAAAAAACATATTTTTTTTTAATTAAAAAAAGACCAGTTCTCGCATACTCTCCCTGTAAACAGGAATATGTTCATCTACTAGTCATACTCAGCTGGATTCTCTAACCCTAAGAATAAAGGCACCCTTGTGTCCTGATCAGGATCAAATTAACATAAGACAAGTTTCATTTATGAGGACAAACACTGGATATAGAGCTCACAAATTAAAAATATGAAGCTTGTATTACCGGGGAAACCGTCTTGTCTGTATAAGAAAGATTAAAATCAAACAGAGATGTGTAAAATGATCCCATAAGAATTCTATTGAGTAGGCTTAATTAAATAAGCTAAACTGTGATTTTTAATAAAAGTTCGGTTTTAACAACTGCAGTAAGATTGGATCCTTCTGTGTGTGATAGGCAGCAACTTATTTTACCCACAAAAATGAAGATAGAAAAGAGTGAGCAGGTATTTTGACTGTTAGCAGTATATATGACAGGCACGCGACTCACTGGATTGTGTGACACAGTAATTGCACAATATCATGAAAAGAGTAGCTTTAATCTTTAGTAGCCTCATGAAAATTAGCTATATGTAGTAGCTCTTGCAGAAAAAAGACACCTGCCACCATGCCATGCTTTCTTTCAAACAGAATGCCTCTATAAGAAGCTGTTTGCATCTCTTATAACCCACAAAATTACAGATGATAAAAAAAGGGCACTCTCCTGAAAAGACAGCTCCTGGAAGGTAAGGCCGTGGCACACGATCCAATCTTATCAGATGTCAGAGAGTCCAGATGAGTGTAGGCATAATAAACAAGCTAACTTCACTCAGGCTTCATTCCTTATTAACCAGGGGAAATTAGGCTTCATTAGTTTCATTCCTTCTCTAGTTAGCTGTGAAGTGAACGCTTTTCAGCAGCTGTCAGAGATCCTTTTATGAGTAACAACTTCCAGTTCTGTATGAAAAAGGGAAATCATCTGCTCTGTATACTATGTGCTGACTGCTATACTATACGGTGTCTTTGGGCATTAAACAGATGACAAACGTAAGATAGAAAGGATCCATTTTATTGTTCTTGTGTCTTCATTTATTAGTAAGCCAGATATAAAAAACTCTCGAGTTTTACTCATTGGTCTTCAACAGGCAGCAATTCTTTTGGCTAAAGTTAATACCATCAATTCTAGTAATATGCTACCTTATACACTGCTGTCCAACTTGAAATGAATATGACTACGTGCACCAGTATTTATTGAGTTATCTACCCCACCTTCTGCTGTAACAGACTTTGTCTGAGCTCATTACTGTTGTATTTTCTTGGCCATACTGATAACTGCAAACTCTTGCAATGTGGTGATGTCTGCTGTCCTTTTTGTCTTGGTTTTCAAACGGTTGTTGCTGTGTTGATTGGTGTGTCATGAGTGGATCTAGTGAATGTTTCCTGAAGTCGCCTGTTCTGAGCTCATCATACCTCTCCAGTTACTGTGTGGGGCACCAGCTGCAACACATTTACTTATATTACCATTTCGAGCAGTCCCTGTGGTTGTCATCTGCTTCCAGTGGGACTTAAGGGATCCACCAGGTAGCTGGCATGAAGCGAGACCCCTTCATGTCATGTTGCCCCGCCTGTGGTCCAAGTGTGACTGCTGCAATATGCAAGAACCTGACAGCATTCCTGTTCACCGCGGTGGGGTGCCAGCTGTACAGGTGACATTTCTAGAGCATAATGAGCTGTTTTCAAAGTGGCATCTGGCCTGCCTTGAGTATCGGTGTGTGATCCAGTACAAATCCCTGACAGGGGTCACTGTGGTGGTTGTTCTCAGAGCAGGTGGCTACCAACAAGCTCTGTCATAGTTTCTCAAAATGGGAAAGCATCATCTCTGTTTCACTATGGGTTTGTAAACTGGGTTTATCAGCCTCTCCCACAGGGCTTGCTCTTTCCCCATGTGCACACATGGCATGGGCTGGGATCAGGTGGCTGTTATGGATGTTTCTCCATATCTGGGCAAGATGCTTGTTCTGTGCTGACCTCCTTGCTGCCAAAACCCACCTGCTTCCGTATTGCACGTTCCCCCTAAGCAGCATCTCCTTGAACAGGCGGAGCACTACATGCGTTGTAGCTGCCTGCCCCTGCCAGAGGTACAGTCCCAGACAGTGTCCCACGCAGGCTGCTGCCAGCAGTCGCAAAAGAAGGGATTTTAACAGTGAGATCTGCAGGCAGGGAGACGGGGCTGTGGGTCAGATCCCCAGCTGCTTCTGGGGCCAAGAGGGCTACAGCTGCCACAGGCTGCTGCTTTGTATAATTGTTCCTACGCCGCCAAGGGTCATTCTGGAGCACAGCCAGGAGGTGTTTAGCAAAGCATAATGCTGACTTGTGTGGTGACACCACCACTCACAATTTAAGTACAAGCCTTTCTGTACGCTGCCTACAGCGGTTTGATTTAAATGATACTGCTTAAGCCGTGGCACAAACGATGCTCTGGTTCTTACCCAGTTTTTGCTCCTCCAAGGGAACTATACAATTTCCTGAAAACTGAAGCCTGAAAAAGATGATGTGTAATACAGGAGAGTTTTGCAACACTGACTCTTATGGCCATGTGCTAGTAAAACTACCATTTTTCATTCATGAGGTGTTTTCTATATGCACTGGAATTTCAAAACCACTTTAGATACTTAAGTTTAAAACTGTGCTTTCTGGTTCAACAACTTTCAATCAACAAATACACTCCTTGAACTGAAACAGAAGTGCCAGCAACCAACACGGCTCTCTGAGGTACAATAAGGCTCACCTAATTGCTTCCTGGCTTGCTGATCCGTCATCCTGATCCCCTCTTTGATGTTTCTTTTTTTTTTTTTTTTTTCCTGGAGCATTAGTAACAAGTGAGAAATGCTATCTCAGGGTGTTATACATAGGATTATTTCTCTATCCCCAGCACAATGACCGTATGTAATGGGATTATCTCTTATTTAAAATAAAAAAAAAGCCTTGGAAACATCAAATCCTGTTTATGAAAAAGTAGTTTCTTTATGGTGGTTCCTTTAATTGCAAAAAAATTTTTTTTTTGCTTTGTAATAATACATTTTTGTCAGTCAGCAAAACCAACCTAACTGCTGCAGATGTCTCCTTTCTGCTAGCTAAATTTAGGTTGCTCTTCCTGTATATATATTCCTCTGACATCAAGAGGACTATGGCCCCTTTAGAGTACATTTATTGCTATTGTAAACAGTGAAAACTGACGAGGCCAGATGATGAAGGCTTCTGCCAATGTCCCTTCTTAGCATGCTTGCACTTCAAAATATAGGAACTGATACCAGTTACTGCCCAAACTCTGAAAGTATGAAAGTACAACTAGAAAGGAGGGAAATGTGTGTCAGCACTAGATGTATATTCTGTTTCCTTCAGTGAGGTATGTGAACAACTTTGCAGTACATAGCTGTGGGAGGAGGAGAAAATCCTGGTGCAAATCTAAGTACAAAACATAGAAGTATCGAGGAGTGGGGGAGAGACAGGACTTTTCTAGGTCTGGGTTAGATTTGTTGCAGTGTTAAGTTTTCTTTTGGATTAGGACTTTGCCACAGCCAAATCTAGTCATGATTTTTAGACTTCAAATTTGCAAAAGTTGCCCAGCAGATTCTTTTTAGGTACCTGGGGCAAGCTCTTGTACATTTTCAGTCGTGTCTAAATCAAAAGAGTGTAAATGGAGATGCAAACTTGGATCAAAAAAACCCACATCAGCAGGATTTGCTTTGAACTTTGAAGTCTCTCTCTGCCTCTCACATGCACGTACATAGAGTTTGAAGTGTTTCAGATCCAAGGTTCTGGCTGATTGTTGATCTGATTGAGAAATAAGTAACGTTCCCCCTCAGTACAAGCATCTGAGTTACCTCTGAATTCACCAATTTTAATATACATTTTCCCTTTAACAGCACCTAGAATATGCTGCAAAGATCATTTTCCTCATGCGTGTTTCTATCCAAGTCACCCATTTCTATGCTCTGTCTCCTCTTTGCTATCATGCAAAAAAGCAAGCTATTTGTATTGCCTTTGAAGGCACCTCATTACCATCTCCATGCCAGTTTTGAAAAAGTAGCTTTCATAACTCTGATCCGTCCATGATGTTAGCCTATACAGACCATCCCTTAGATTTTCAAACAAGCAACGCTTTTCACGCTTTCTCCTGTGATGTCCTTATGTTAACCCATGTCCTCTGCTAACCATAGCAAAGCTATTTCTTTATCCTCCTTCAAATAAGCCCTTCCTTTCCGTCTCAGGGTGTTCTTCTCCAGGAGGACCGAAGGAAAAAACACCCAGCAACAGGTGGATGCGGTGCTCGGTGTACCGCTGCTGTATAGGCTGGTCATGTCTGTCAGGTACCTGTCTCCCGTGCCTGTCCCACCACCTCCTGATACGGAATCAGGCCACCAGCTTCCTGGCGCAAGGAACATCTCCAGTCATGTGTTACAACAGCAGCTGATCCACACAGAGACCCTCACAGCCTCAGCGCCCACACAGGCGTTTAGGCCATTTTTACCCCCCAGCCCCTACCAGCTGCACACACACCGGGTAAATGGCTGCTAAAGGGGGGTAACCGGTGCCGCCAACTAACTTTGCCGGCACACCTGTAGCTGTCCCACCCTCCCAGGGCACACGCCGGCCGCCACCGACGCAGCGCCGGGGACAGGGGCCCCGCCGCGCCGGGGAGCGATCAGCGCCGGGGGGACCCGCGGCCGCGCTGTCTCGGCCGGTGGGAGGAAGCGCGCTACGGTCTGCCCGCCGCTGAGGGGCTGGGCGGAGCGGGGAGCCGGGCCCTCAGCACCGCGCAGCAGACGCTCCGCTCGGCGGCGGCGGCGCCGCCCCGGTAGCCGCGGGCGCCCTGAGTGGCCGGGCGGGACGGACCTCGGGGGCCACCGCCCCTTTAAGGCGGGCGGCGAGCGCTCACCTTGCCTCCTCCCCCCCCACCCCACCGACTGAGGTACCGGCCCCGGGCCGAGCCGAGCCCTGATTGGGCGGCCGCCGGGCCCGGTCACGTGGAGGGGGGGGGACGCGCTCCCCACAGCCTCCAGGCCGCCATTTTGGCTGGAAAGTTTGGAATTTCCGAGCGGTGCGAGCGAGAGGCGGCGGGTGGCGCGAGCGGCCACAGCCCGGCCCGCCCCGGCACCGGCCCGGCCCGCCCCGCCCCGCCCGGCCGCACCGGCCCGGCTCGGCCCGTCCCTCGCGGAGGCGCCGCGGCGGACGCCGGTGGGACTTCCCAGCGGAGCCGTTTGCTCGCCGGCCGGCGGGTGGGTCGGTCGGTCGGTGGGTTGGTCGGTCGGTGAGTCAGGCGGGGCGGCCGCCCCCGCGCCCGACCGGCCGGGGGAGCCGCGCCGCCGCCCCCGCCGCGTCGCCCCGAGTCGGGCTTAAAGTTTGTGAGGCGGAGCCCCAGCCGGTGGGGGAGCGCCGCCGCCCCGATCGCCATGCCCGTCAGGAAGCAAGGTGAGCGCCGCACGCCCGGGAGCCCCCGCTGCTGCTGCCTGACAGCTGCGGCGGCGGCGGGACGGGCGAGGGGGGGCGGCAGCCGGGAGCCGCCGGTCCGCGGGTGGTGCGAGCCCGCCGAGGGGCAGCGCGGTCCCGCCCGCGCTCTCCCGGCCGCCGAACAAAGGAGCCGCTGGGCTGGGCTGGGGCGGTCCCGAACGCGGAGGCTTGTTGCGTGGCCGGTGTGGGCATCCCCGGTTCTCCTACCCGGTGCGGCGGGGTCACCGGTGTGTCTGGTCTCCGCTTGCAGATACCCAGCGAGCCCTGCGCCTCCTGGAGGAATACCGCTCCAAGCTGAGCCAGGCGGAGGACCGGCAGCTGCGAAACTCCATCGAACGTGTCATCAGCATCTTCCAAAGTAACCTCTTCCAGGCTTTGATAGGTAAAGGCTTCTCTCAGTTTGCACTCGAGCCGGTCGGTTCTTGCTTATGCTGTCACTTGCAGTGTTAAGAAGAAAAGGTATTTTGCCCTTACGTGACAAGCCATGTGCTTTTTGTCCGTGTGTTTATGTTTTGCATAGTAACACACGTGCTGCTACAGATCAACAGTTCGCTTGTTTCATGTACTTACTTTATTTGAGGCTTTTGACTGGCCCAAATTGCTTAAAACTGGTGCAATTTTTTCTTCTGTGATGTGTTATTGTAGATTACTCTATGTAGACTGGTTTTCTACATATCTTTATTCATCTGAACAGTTCCTAAAGACTGCTTTTTTTTTTTTTTTTCTGAGTCCGTATGTAGCAGGTCAGTGAATGAGTTGAAATAGTTTTAGTCGGCGTTGGGCAGATATTCCTGCTGAAGAGTCTGAAAACATGAGAAAGTGTTTATCTGAAGTGCAAAGTTAACTTAAAGTAAATGATAAGATGCTTCTAATGCTTCAGGGGATGCTACAGTGATCTTTTCTCCTTTGTTTGTTGCATATTAAAGTGTTGTGGAAACACTATTAATTCTTAGTTTAAAGTATTTGTAGTGGTTCACTTAAAATGTTCCCATAAGTCTTGTTGAACTACTTACACGTAATTTTGAATTTCCTGCATGTCTGTTTGGAAAAAAATTGAGCATAAAACAACTTGCAGAATCCTGACTTTATTTGGAAACTTCTACTGGGAAGCAGTCAGGTGTGGATTCTCCTTGACTGATTGTCATAATCTTTATGACAGCTAATGAATGAAAGGGTTTTATTAGTTTACATTCAACTGTAAAATTTGTAAAGTTCTGCATCCTTGTCTTTTAACAAAATAACCTGCATCTGAATTGTACTAACAACAAACACTGTAGCTAAATTTATTGTTTGGCTTACTGCATGGTTAGTGTCATACGGGTGTATGTCTTCATAGTACCACAGCTGCTTTGAATCTATGTTGGGGTGGAAACATAGGGGCAGGCAAAACATAAACATGCATTGCTGCATGTGGAATGTTTTCTTCTGGAGCATTTATTTCATCTTCTTGTGTAGGCTTTCAGAAGATAGTAATCTTGCTGTGTTTTTTTTTTTTTTTTTATCACGTAAGTTTATGAAAGGTAGTTGTGAAAATAGGTCAGTTACAGAAATCTTTTACTTGCAGGAGCTCTGCGTTTCTCTTCAGTACTCAGTTGATGCTAACCAACTCCATGATGAAAAGCTAGACATAACCTTTGTGGGACATGTGTGAACAGGACTCACTCATTGGTGCATCAGAACGCTGAAGTCTTGTATCAGAAGCTTAATGTACTCCAATTGTGCTTTTTATTTTCACGCAGCAAATGTCAATGTTGACTACCACTTGTCTTGTTTTGGGTGTGTGTATATGTGTATTTGTTTTTTTTTAAACTGTCTTGAAGATGCATGCAGTACTCCCTTGTCTCCACTGAGTAAGATACCGATCTATTAGCCTTTGGTATTCTAACCTGCAAGCCATAGTTTATTCTCATATCCACATCCAATCATAGCCTTCATTGCTTTAGTAACTCTACACCTAGTAGTAGTAAACTTGAAACAGCAGGCAACTTTGTGTCTGCTGGCTTCATTCTGCAAGAGCAGAAAACAGGAATGTGTGGTTGCCTGGGTGGGCTACATGGCCTGTTCTCTGGTCCTGTGTAAGAAGCTGCAACCATGTGACTCGTTTTTGTTGAGTTCAGTTTATCTGTATGTGCACAATAGGTGTCATGCTCCTTGGGTGTGTTACATCAACTTTGCGTTTACTGTAGGTTTGTTTATTACAGAGTGTATGCATGCGTTCCCAAAGTGTTTGTCTGAAAGGTGATAATACAGAAGAATAGTACTTTCCAAGCCATTTATGCTGTAAACTCGAGTCTCTCTCCTTTAACCTGCTCCTTTCTGTAGAAATATGTTGGGGGAGTTCTTGTTTGTGGCGGGCTGCTCCTGGCTGTTGTTTTCCTGGAAATATCCTCTTATGGTGTGACTATTGCATGATGGGGGTAAAGAGTGGGAGGACTCCCTGGGAAAGATACAAACTGGAGGGTGGCTGCAGTTACTGGGAAGACCTTGAGTCTGCTCCTGCCTGTCCTGTTTCTGTGAAGATTTGGGAGCAGGCTGAATGAAGTATTCGGTTGTACTGCAGGTTCCCATTACTTCATAGAGGATTTTTAAGTGTGTGTTTTAGAGGAGTTGTGGCACGTCCCCAACTCAAAAAGCCAATTCTGCTCACAAAGTTTCAAGCTTGACTACAAAGTCATTTCTCATATAGATTCTTCTTCCAGAAGGCATTCTACTTCTAGTTTCTGTTTTCTTTTTATTTCTTTATATAATACTAAAAGAGGAAAAAACTTCATCCATTTATTTTCTACTTTTTCTGCCAAGTTACTGCACTATATCCAAGACCTGCCTGTCCGTGATAGGTGAGAATGTTTGTGAAGGCTGCAGTCAGGAGCTGCTGTCAACTTCGTGTATCTTTTTTAGTATAATTTTTAACTTGGCAATCAAATGCTGTTCTTTCAAGCAAAAAATAGACATTACTTTATGCACAGAAATGTATCTTGAGGTTCATAACGGGGAAAATTAAATATTCCTGAAAACTACACATTTTATCAGTGTTTCATATATTTAGATACATCTGAAGAAATGAAAAGTTCGGGGGTTGGGTTTTTTTTTCTTTTTTGGTGAATTTCCATTTGGATGCTGAAAAATAAATGGTAATTATTTTCTCATTTAAGCCTTTTTTAAGCCTCCTTTTAATTCTATCAATAAAACATTAGTTCAGCAACCTACAAACTTGACCCGGTTCTTAAATATACAATTATGGCTTTAAATGCTTTGAATTGGAGCAGTGACTAGTCAGTATGAACAACCAATGTTATGAAATTGACATTATTACAACAGTGTTATATTTGAAGTGAAATAAATGTAAGAACTTCAAATTAGTAAAAAAATGTGACCTCCTTAGAACAGTCTGTGAAAAAGCCTATTTTTGTGATTTTTCTGTGTTTTCTGTTCTGTGGTATTTCCCATTGCCATTGCTTCAACCAGCCAAATATAATGATGCTTAGTATTTTAATTAAATGGATACCACTGGCCTGTAGTTGGTCAGTTTGAGAATAGTGTAAATAAGTAAATTTCCTACTGTATGGTCTCAGAATTGTGTGGTATCTTTTCTAGCTTTTGATTTGTTGGTTGTCGTTAAAATAGCTTGTTATTGATATTCTGATAATTGGTGAGTCAGTTTATTAAGAGACCAAAGTAAGATATCCACATATGGAGGCATAGGATAGACTTAATTTCACTTTGATAAAGAATTTGATATTTATCTTCAAATAGTGAGGTAATAATTCTGAAGATAAGTTCTGCTTCTACTTTAGGCACTTTTTTACCTTCTTCAGAAGGTACAGGTTCATGTAAAGGTACAGATATGATGTATATATCTTTCTGAAAATGTAAGAGGAGGAACACTTGCATAAGTCTAACACTTCTGAGGGGAAAACATGTGAAACAGACTTCTGTTTACACACAGAATCTTTTTGTGTAATTAAAGTCTGTTTTTAATCAGTTGTGTGCTGCAGTTGACCATATTAAAATAGTCTTCTGAAATATATTTCTAACTATAGCTAGAAACATGAAGTAGCTTACTACTTTAAAAATATTGCTTTTCCTGACAATAACTAGTTCCATTTGCACAAGTGTCAGAAAAAAGGAATTCTGAAAGTCTCTATGTACCCTGGCAATGGAGTTGGTTGCGCTGCCTTTTTTGCCTTCTTACTTGCCTTGTCCATCGTAAGTGGTTTTTTTTCCAGGTATTATTTTATAGCTATGCATATAAAGACTTTTTGGTATAAAATGGAAAATTTGACTAGGGAAGAGTAAATGTGTTGAATTACATATGTGTAAGCAGTATAATTTATTTCACTTGGAGTCCTTTTGCATGAACATCTGCCTCAAGAATTGTGCTTATGCACTGGCTTTTCCTAACACTAAATATCCAGCGTGGGAAATTTTGAAAGAAAAAATTGCAGTGGTTTTGGTAATCCTTATTGAACCAAAGAACAGCTCCCCCCTGCTAATCATTAAGGTTTTATAACGATAGTTTGGATTCCTGGGCTTTACTAACCTAAATTTTTAGGCTGAAGTAGACTGGATTGGGTCAGCACTCGTCAAAGTACCCTTTGGAGTGGATTGACCACGCTTTTGCTAGATGCCTTGTGGCCCCTGAGCTGTGTGTGGCATCTCTGTAGACATTCTTGCTCTTTTAGTTCCCTCTCAATTATCTAGCGTGGAAATATTTTCTGTACTTGCTGGCTAAATTAAAGTCAAACGCAGTTAAAGCAGAAGCTCTTCTTCATAACTGAGCACAAAAGTACTTGCTCTTGGGGAAACCAGTATCAGCTTTTATTTCAGTGACATAGTTAATAGCATGTGGCATAATGACACAGTTAACATTTGAAATCAGCTCAGGCCTTGGAGAATTTTAGTTGTGGGTATGTGTCACTGTGTAAGACTGTTCTTCAGTTAACTTCAGGAAGGCTACTTTGTGACCTGCATCCCGTTTTCTAAGTGTTATTGAGGCCCTGGTACAAGTTCTTTCAGACTCAGTTGAATAATATTTGCATTAAAAATCCAGAAATTCTTGACTGTAAGTTGAGGATCTGGTTAGTGAATATTTTAAATTTTTTGTGTGTGTGTGTTTTTTTTTTTTTTTCCTCTTTCATTAGAGGAAAGTTCAGAGAGATTTGGATCTTCTGCTATATTGGATACTACTGGAATTGTTGTAGATGCAAAACAGGGTGTTTTCACATAGAAATCTTACCCTTGCTGCATTTTTGTGAGTTTTTCCTCAGATTACAACTTCTCTAAGGCAACGTCTTTGCTCATGTTTGAGGCTGAAACATCCATGCATATAATTCTTGTAACTTCGAGGTGTTTGTCTGCTTTTCTGGCGAGTTACTTAAGTATATAATGTGGTTATGCTTACTAAAGTCTCCTGAAACTTAGGCAAAAGTTGGTCAGTTTCAGAGAGATTTGACCTAGGGTTGTGTCTTCAAAGGTAGTTAGGTAATTGATTATTTTCATGTATTTTTCTTTTTCCAGATGGAGGGAGGATAAAACATTTTTAGTTGGCATCCAGATTAACTTGGATGTTGTGGAGTGGAGTATTAACTTGGTTGTTGTTAGGATGCTGTCTGCCGTGTAGTTTGTCACTGCTTCAGAATGTCCCAATTCTTGGAAGAAGTTCATGTCTTCCTCTTCAAGGAACCTAATAATGAGTGAAACAGTCTTATTGCTCCTCCTTTTTAAAGAACTACTTGTTGTTTTGTATGTATGTAATGCAGTTTGGAAGCGTAGGATGTTATGGGGTTGTTGTGTGCTTTTTAAAGTATTTTCCATGTTGTATTAGGGGTGTGTGTGTGACAGTGCAATGCATTGAATTTTTGGGATTAGGTGCTGCTTTTGGTAGCCTAAAATAGCAAGTAAGACTAGTGTAAGTTGAGTAGCTACTGGTATGCAGAGAAATAGTATTGTGGCAAAAGATTATCCCTGTGGTTATTAAACTGACTGTATATTCAGTGTTGAATAGCTACACTGTAGGATTTATCAATTACAGTATTATTCTCTTCACAGGGTAACCATTAAAAGGGGCTATTGACAAGAAAATTGTCAATAAATCTGCTGTTCATCTAGGGGCTGAAAAGAAAGTCAAAGTTGGGAATAATTGGCATAGTTTCCAGGTTCTGGGGATGTTTATCTTCTGTCGTGTTCTTGTTTCGCTTTCTTTCCTGTGTTCTTTGACCTGTGTTCCCTAGTTCTGATGCCTGTCTCCTCCCATGCTGCTGTGTACCTGGCTGTGCTCCTAACCTCCCTCAACATTTTCTGCAGTACTTGGGTACAGTGTAGAGGAAGAGGGAAAGCACAAGAGAGCATATTGGGTCTTAATATTACGTCTACTTCCATGGTAATCCCAGCAGCAAGGGCAGAAAATCTTGTTCAGCTCTGCAGCTGGAGTGCCTTCAGCCTCCTGTGCATCTGATTGCCTGTGTTTTGAGTGATGGTGCTTGTTTTGGTGCAGGTGGAATGAATCTTCAAAGAAACTCAACTCTAGCAGCTTACTAGTAGTCTCCTTGCACAGATGGCTTCTTGAATTATAACTAGGCCAAATTTACAAGAATGTTAAGAGACTGCAGAAGGTGTAGGGCTGACACTAGAATAACCTCCTTAGCTCCATGTTCCTTCTCCAAATTAGGGGAGGCTCTAGAGCTCTTGGGTAAGCTTTTATAGGAATCTTGTCATACGCAAATATCTTCCCAGTCATGTCCTCAAAAAAGCTGTTATTTTGGCTTGGAATTAAAAGGTCAGTCTAAGACAGAGATGCAGTAAGGAAAACCCATGGAGAAATTGTAAAAGCATTGCAAATTTAAGTCCTGTTTGCAGAAACTTGTGTTAGAATTTGGCTGCAGGAAATGTACAAGTGTGGAGATGCTGGTATGTGGTGCCACCCATCCTTGTATTGCCACCAATGTTGGATAATAACCTTGGAGTCTATGAGCTTACTGTTGGTAGAAGAAACCAATGCTTATGCCGTCTCCTTTAAGCAGAGCTACGCAGCTGTATGAAAGCTCAATTTGGAGTCTTGAGTGAACTCATCCCCAAACCAGTTTGTTTTTTATTTTATTTTTTTTTAAATGCATTCATCTGCAGAGAAACCTCCTCAGTCCTGCAGTGGCACTACTTAGGGGACATCCTGCGTCCTACAAATAAGACTTGCTAGTAACACTCCCTTTGTCCCTGACAGGTTTTTGTTACCTCTAAAGACGGTAGTAGATACATCCTTTTAAGGAAAAAAAAAAGTACATTGTTATACTGGCTGCTGATTTGCTGCTGGGGTTGAGTTGCTACTGGGGAGAGGGTGGATAATTAGGAGTTCATTTTTAGTTTGGGTTTTTTTTTAGGCTTAGATTGATGACAAAGTGTGCATGAGGTGGTACTAAACGGAAAAGAGTTTGGACAGCAGAAGACTGTTGTGCCAATTTTTGGCCTGTTTGATGACAACTTTAATTTTTTTCAAGTTTTTCCTACCTTAGCTCTGAAGGCCTTGTGGGTTTCTGAAGGAAAATTGGAAAGAGAGTGTATGAAGATACAGTGAAAGAGTGACTAGTAAGCAAAGAGGAAAATATGAACAGTTTGGAAAGCGTAAGTGAACAGGATGGCAAGGAGTTGAACGTGTCTGACTAAAAGCAGCCAGAGGAGCAAAAGCAAACAGCAAACAACTAGATCTGAGGTTAGATGAGGGCAGTTTCAAGTTGAGCACAAATTAAGGAGCATTTGTGTTAGAAGTGGAAAATAGCATCTCCTGGAATTTGAGTTAAGCAAAGAAGTGTGTGCATAAGTGAGGTTAAAGGGTAGGACACAGGTAATGAAATTAGTAGAAGGGCTGAGGATGAGTAGTTGGATGCTGTGGCTCGTCGCAAAGGATCTTGTAGAATGGAACATGTGTGACGAAAGCTCCACTGCAGCTTGCATTTTTTAAGAAGTCTTGATTGTGCACAGCAGTAGTTGGTTTAGACTTTTAAAGAAGAAAAACAAACCAACCAAACCTACCCTGAAAGGGGCTTGTGATGAAACTGGCTTTCACTTTTCATAGTATGAATCCAAACATTTGACTGAATACACACACACCGTGACATGACACAACCAATGAATTCACAAAGAGAATACTTAGTTGACTCTGGTCACTGGCTTAGTAGATGAATATGAATCTTTTCTTTGTTTTTGTACTTTCTTGTTGATCACTAATCATATACTCTTCAAGTCTTGGTTTTCTTGTTTTAAATAGATATTCTTAGCTTGACATAGCAGGTGAAATAAGCGTGCAGGATTGAGAATTCATTAGAATTAGCAGGACTTACTTTACAACTAAAGGTAGAAAGTCTGTAGCATTACACTCTTGCCTGTTCTGACAGTGACTCTACTTACATTTTGTCTATACATTCATTATGTAGGGTTGCTAAGAATTTGGCAGATGCCATAGATCTCAAATTGCCCTGAACTGAAATAACATGTTGACCTTTGTTTTCCTTTCTAGTAGTTTTAAGACTAAAGTTTTCAGTGCTCCAGGTGCTTTGGCAGGAAGCCCTAAGGAAGAAAGATGTCTTCCCTCCTCCCTCCCCCTCTCCACTAGAATTAGAGAAGTTCTTAGTTCATAATGGGATGACACCTCTTCCTGGACAATGTACAGGTAGTCAAATTCTTAACAGACCTGTTTGTTTATGAACTTACCCATATTTAAAAAAAACAACAGGCATTTGCATGTGCTTTATTTGGATGAGCAAATGTCTGAGAAGAGAGACCTATGAGAGGTGACAAAGGAATTGCTCACATGGATGGATCTTCAAGTGAGATACTAAACTGAAATAAGTCAATTTCTGAAAGAATTCATAAGCTCCTTGGTTGCTTGCAAGCCTGAGGACAGCATGGTTGCTCTGAAAGGTTCTTCTGAACGAAGCTGCTATTTAAATGCTTTGTGCTGTAAAGTCTGTATGTTGATGCAAACTTATGTAGTGGTTTTCTGACTTGCTGACTTTGGCTGAAATTGGTTTGTTCTGCTGCTGAACATCTATCAGAAAGGAATATGTCATCGATGTCAGTGCAGAATTAACTGTATAGCTGGAGCACACAAATGCTGGTCATGCTGCTGTGCAGAGGGACCTTGACAGGCTGGAGAAATGGGCTAACAGGACCCTCATGGAGTTCAACAAGGAGAAGTGTGAAGTCTGGGGAGGAACAATCCTGTGCATCAATATAAGCTGTTTGCCACTCAGCTGGAAAGCAGTTTTGTGGAAAAGGACCTGGGGGTCCTGGTGGACATGAAGTTGAACATGAGTAAGCAGTGTGCCCTTGCAGCGAAGGTGGCAAATAGTATTCTGGGCTGCATTAGGCAAAAGTATTGCCAGCAGGTCGAGGGAGGTGACCCTTCCTCTTTGCATTTTAGAATGCAAAATAGGAATTTAGAGCTCATTAAAAAAATGAGCAAACAGAAAAAAACCCAGGAACTTCAGAAATTAACAATTCCTCATGCACAAAGCAGTTAAATGTAATAAAATTGAAGATCTTCAAATGAGGATACAATTAATAGAGCATATACAAATGTGGTTGTTAACTTTGTGTATATTGTGGTAGCAGTTTGCAACTTTGTGTAATGTATGGTGTAAGGGCAACAGTTGACTTTTACATGCACAGTGTCCAATACAGTCTGAAGTAAATGTGTCAGTGTTTCAGTCCTTGAAATGTTAAGCTTGTGTGGAATTTCCTGGCATTTATTTAAGAAAAAACACCTATAACCCACAAATGGTCAAGATGCTTTAAGCGTAAAAATGCTAAGCCTAAAAAAAGTAGGTTACTGTGATGATCAAAGGACTGCTTTTAATTTTTTTAAAAAATACTTTCAATAAGTACTAAATGCCAATGGAATTTTAGTGATTCCCTCTATACCATAACATTAAAAGTCCTATATCAGAAACCTAAAGAACTTAAAAGTCCTACATTAGAAACCTGAAGAACATCATCATGTAAAAAATTAGTGAGTTGCTTAATACTTATTACAAAGCCAAAACTTAGTGAAATACGGGCAGGGAAGAATGGGGAATGGGAGACTGAGTGGCACATGGTATGGTGTTGATGGTTTATTCCTCCTCACTGTTGTGTTTTCTTGGGGTTATTTGCTACATACTCTGTGCTTCCTTCTTTCTTCATTACTTTGCAGTTCCAGGTTACATTTGAATTCCTTGTATGTATGGAATATATGTGTATATGTGTTTTTACATATGCTGGTTGCTGGTTCTTTGTTCTGTTATCTCTTAAACTGCTTTTGCCCAGTTTTGAAGGTTGGTTTCCTTAGACCAGTAATTAGCAGTTGATGAGTTGTTCATAGCCTTGTGGCCTCTGATACCATCCTGTGCCTTTATTTTTGAGGCCTTTGCTGTCGTTCCCTGCTTGTGCTCCCCTGTGCTGCTTTTTATTCTGGGGTCATAGGTAACTCATTCCCTACAGAATAACTATTTGTTATTGGTATCTATTAGTTATAGAAATACATATACACAGGCTCTTACTTGTATATACACTCTGTGTGCGTGCATATACTTATGTATAGCGTTTACTTAGCTTTGGACAATTGTGTGGTGTAACATCTATTGGTTTTACATATATTTATATATAATATATATGGAATATAATTTTGCATGTGTTATATATATTTAAATATTATTCATTTTTGTATAAGGTGTATTTTATATATAAACATTTATAAAAATAGGGTTTTACATCACACAATTGTCCAAAGCTAAATAAAAGCTATACAAATTAGGTAAGTCACCTGGTCTTTAGATAATTGCTGTTAGAGTTGGACAAGCTAAAACAGAGCTCTGCACAGGCCAAGACAAGTCCAGAGGCCTGGTTCTTAGCTTAACATGAAGCCTGTGGCCTTTTACAAGCATGTCAACACCTTGTTTATGGGGTGACACCGTTCTCTTAAGAAAATGCAGTTACTGGTGTCCCATCTTTGACTTGCAGTTACAGTTACCAAAAGGTTCATGCATAAGTGAATGCAGAGAATAATTCTGCTCAGCTTTATTTGACTAACTGGCTATAATAAAATTACGTATTCCTTTCTGCAGGAAAGGTGTATGTGGAGAGTTTGGCTTGACAATGAGATTTTTAGAACATGCACTGATCTTTAGTTATCCTGCATACAAGTGTTCTCTCTGAATACATAGCAAAAAGTATCAGACACTCCACATACCAATAGAAATGGCAAGGAGAGGCCTTATGTCCGATTTCTAAGGAGCAGGGAAGAAATCTATCTGGAGGAATGGCGTCATGTTGCTGGTTGGAATCCTTGTCCTCAGAGGCAGATCCTCTGGACAGAATTGATGTAGCTCTTGAAGTGCCATCAAATATACTTAATTTAGGAGATGTTATAAGAATTTGTTTGCTTCTGCAGTTCTGCTGTTGTTTTAATTACTGTGTTGTGGTTTTTAATGAACCTGGAACTTCCTTGTGAAGTTGATTTGGGTTTCAGTTTATATTCAGTAGATAACTTTCTTGTTTGCTTTGAGAGTGAGCAATTTTAGCTTCTCGTGTATCACGACACTGGTGAATGAGCCTGTTCAAAGAACAAAACTAAGATGACTGGAGAATACGAGAAGGGAAAAGAAAATAATACACCAGCAAACTGCTTGTAGTTGGTTAACTTCTACTGTAATGAATAGTGGGAAAAATACTGTGTGCGTGTCATCACTGGTTAGCTTTTCACATTACTAATAATTTAAGTTATTATAAATACTAATACATTATTATAAATACTAGTAAAATAATTTTCTTTTTCATGATTAGGAGTTCTCCGTTTCAGAACTGGTAATCTGTCGCTTGCTTTGTACAGATTTTATTCTTGTTGCCATCAAACATACTGCTGATTTCGCTACTTAATGTGGTTTTACTTATAAGCTGACAAAATTCCAGGATTTTGTGTTGCCCACCATTCATCACTTACTGTCACTTTCACTTTCCTGGAGCCTTTTGCTCCTATTTTTAAGTGTCAGTCAGCTGTTCTTTTAATGTTCCCCCTCTAGTTAGAAATGTTCCCTGTCTGCATTTTCTCTTACTGCTGTGTGATACCTGATTTGAATTATTTTTCTGTAGCTTAGTTTGAGATGTAATTTGTCTTGAAATTAATATGGGAGGAAAGGGCTGGGAAATGAAAAAAATACCTCCAGCTTGAAGAGGGAATCTAACCATAAATGTAACAAAAAAATTAATGTTTTATTACCTGGTATTTCTAAGAATTAGGAAAACTTTTCATATGCTAATAATGCATGCACAGATAATTATAACTTCAGAAGATATTTAAGCATGTTCATGCAATGAAACTTTTTTTTTTTTTTGTGAGCTGCTGATACATAGCGGTAGACCAGCAGAAGAAATTTATTAAGTTAGATTTGGTATGGACTGAGTTTCTGGCTTTAAAAAAATGTAAATGTTCAGCACTCTTCATTGTGTACCTAATGCATTCAGGGTGCATAGATGGCTTGCCTATACTGATAAGTACTTAATGTTTGCATTTTGAGTAGTGAAAATGTAATTTTATTTTTTTTTTTTAAAAGGTAGATATTATATAGACATCAAGTTCCTAGAAACTTTTTTTGTGGATTTGGAGCAAGTTTAGGATAAACAGAAACTAATCCCCTTATTAAGTTGTGTATGTATTTTTGACATCTTTCAATAGTAAGTCTATTGTGGTGTCCTTCATAGAGAAGGAGAGAAGATGTATGGGAAATAATGTGCTTTTTGAAATAGATTATTCTGCAGTATGAATAAATGGCTACCTTTGCTGGCACGGACTTAAAAGAATCATAGCAGAATGGAGAATCAGTGCCCTAGATTTCTGTTGCAAAACAGTTGCACAAATAACCCCTTCCCATAAATAATGTAATAGTCTTCCTGGCTTGGTTGCTGTGGATTGCAGCTGTAGAATCAACTTAAACCACTGCCTATTTTAATATACAAAGTACTCTCTATCGAGGGCGCGGCGGGGGGGGGCCGGAATCTTTACTTGGTGTGCTTGATTGATCTATTAGTGTTAATGCAGCTACAAGACAAACGTGCAACTGAGGGAGCTAATGTGAAAGATAGATTTAAAAGCAATTTGTATCTCTTAGGCTGCTTTGCTCCTGTATATCTAGGTCACTTAACATCTTCTGCAACCCTCACTGCTATTTCTTCCAATCAGCAGCGCTGAGAGCAAGTATAACTTTAAAAATTAATGTAAGCAGTTGATAGGAATTTGACTCTTGCACAGAGAAAAAGATACAAATGGAACTTGAGAATTGCAGTTTTCTGAACTGGTAGAGAGCAGGAATGCAGTGTCTATATAAAAAAATCTAAGAGTGGAACACCAGCAACAGTAAGACTTCTCTTATTTGCGTGGTCTTTCTTTCGTGGTGCAGCTTTATAAAGGAATTGGTTATTGTGCCTCTTACTGACTCTGGGCAGCTGCTGAAAAGCTACAAGATCCAGCAGATTAGAGTCTTCCTTATTCATGGCTGGGTGTTACTTACTTCTTGGGCTAACTGTGTCTGTATGTTTGTCTTTTATGAAGTTGGTATAATTAAAAGCATGAGTTTACAACTCCTGTTTAGCAGAGTTTTGCTTTGAAGGAGAGACTAAAAGCTTTCCAAGACAACTTCATTTTTCTGCCCTTCCCTTAGCCTATACCTTTTCAAATTTTTTTTTTTATGTGTTTACAGAAGTGATTACAGTTGTGGTAGCAAGTTTCATATGCCTATACATCTTTAGAAACACAATTGTTGCTTCTTTAGATTGTGTAATTTTTATTGTTGCTTCATGTAGTTGATAGGATGTCAATAAAAAAAATAATGCAGCCAGATTCTTGTTCCCCAGAGTTTTCCATTTGAGTCTTTGGGTTACAGGAAAATCTGTTTATTAGCTCATAAGTATGAGTTGTAATTCATACTGTTAAAGTTTCATTCTATTTCTGTTACTTAGACTGAAAAAGCAGATGATGACCCATCCTGATCAATCTTGTTTTGCGTAACTTCTTGCAACTTTTCTCTCTTGCTGATTTCGTCAGTATACTTCTATTCCTGTGGTCATCTAATTAAAAAATATACCCAAAAAACCCCTTCTAATATTGCCCTTGAACAGGAGATTTCAGATAATCAAAGGCTACATTAGCTGAAGTTACATATACCATAACTTGAAGCATTGACACCCATCCATTCCGCTATTCCACTGCAGTTATTTCATATGCTTCTGCTGTTCCTGCTGCAGATCATTCTACCAGGGTGGGTGGCAGAAGCCCAAAGTCAACAGGGACATACGGGCTCTGAGATACGGGGCATAGAGAGTGAGTTGTGTATCCTGTGGGGGAGGTTCATGGGATCTTGGTGATACAGCTTTGTCTATAATAGGTAGATAAAGTAGTAGGTATCTAATTTGTTTTGCAGGAGGAATATGTTGTTAAAATTGGAATGTTACAGAAACTATGTGGCCTAACTTCTCTTTTTTTTTTTTTTTCACATCTTCAGATATTCAAGAATTTTATGAAGTGACCTTATTGGACAATCCAAAATGCATCGATCACTCTCAGCCATCTGAACCAATACAGCCTGTGAATACCTGGGACTTCTCCAGCCTTCCAAGCACAACAGTGACATCAGAAACACTGCCAAGCAGCCTTAGCCCAAGTGTAGAGGTATGATATAGAAATCTCCATTTTATTTTTCTCGTTGAGACTATTGGCTCAACGTAGTTCTCTACATTTCCTTTATTTTATAAAATATTTATTTCCATAGGAAACTTACATTATTAAGATCAATAGTCATAGGGGACTCAGTTATTGAAATGTTTAATGACAAATGCATGCATTTTGCTTATTCAAAAATTTATAAACTTGTTTGTCAAATGTACCATTAAGTGACCATTAAATTGGATTTATGCTCTGAATTTGGAACCTCGCTGACAGGCTTAGTATGCTTATACTCATCCATACTGACAACTTTTCGGTCATTACTTCATTTATAGTTTGGGAAACCAGAAGCTATATCCTTCTGATAGTAAACTTTTCAGTCTGTTCATAAGAAATTCTCCACTAGTTACACAGCTGTGTTTTGAAAGGACTGTTGTTTTTTTTTTTTTTTTTGAAAACTACGCAAATCCAGTTGTCAGTAGTGAGTGGTGAGGAAACCAAGCAGGGAAATGCACATTCATGTGTATTTTCACTTACGAAGGTCTCCCTTCCCAAGTTAAAGTTAAAATGTTGCTTGAATTTTTTTGCATGTTGTTTGTCCCCAAAGAGGTGAACTTTGTTTCCAGTGTGCCGTCAATACTGACAGCATTGGAAAAGGTGTGTCAACTTCTCAGTAATAACTGAAGGCAGTGTGCTGTGCTGTGCTGACCCGTTTTCATGGTCCTAGAGCTGAGGAAGAGCGTGGGGGGATACCAGCCAAAGGACTAATGCTGCAGCCTGGAGGGGAGCTCAGGAGCTTGTACTACCCAGCAGATGCTGTTTGGACTGTGTAAGGAAGTCCACTTAGTGGCAGAACATAAGCAATCATTTGATGTGCTAGTGAGTTTATGCAGTTTAAAAAAAAAAAAGGTTTGTATTTATCATAGGTTTTCTGAAATTTGTCATATTGGAGTTAGTATGAAATGTGTCAGAAATGCCTTAAAGGAAACTATAGAGGAAATCCAAGAGTTGAGTTGTGTTCTCTCAGAAAGTAGAAAGTGGCTAGTAGATAAAAGATCAGCTTTTTAGCCTAGCCAGGGACAAGAGTTATATATTGCCAAGAACGGTCATTAAAATCTCTTTACATGAAAAAAAGTGAGCAGCCTAGGTATACCATATTTTTCGGGTTTTTAAGTAATTGAACACTGAGGGATTAAAAATTTAGTTGGACTTGTCGTGTAGGAATGGATTATTTTCCCTTGATTTTTGTGAATCTTGATTATACACTGAAAAGCTTAAATTATGTCTCTTTGGAATTTTAGTTATCTGAAATTGGATAGAGAAGGCCACTGTCATCACAGTCACCTTAATGAAAATTTTCTTTAAGAATTATCATCTTTGGAGAAAATGGAGTAAAATAGGTTATATGAGAAATAGTACAGAAAAGCCCATTGTGCTATTTACTTGTACGCTATCATCTAATTCTTAGGCTTAGAGCTGTAAAACTTCTCTTTCTGAAGGTATGGTGGAAATGGAGTCTCTTAGAAGCAGGAGCAAAATGGACTGTAGATAATAGGGTAGGCAAGGATAGGCAAAGTTTATTTTGCCGACTGAGGTGTTTTGAAATAAGCTGGTTCTAACACATTTCGTGTTTGCATGTGCAAAGAACTTAATGAGGCAATTTAAAAGTCGTTACAGTTGCTCTTAGTCACAGAGGATGGATGAGGTTCAGGAAAATAGCAGATGGGCAAACACTATCTTTTAAAAAGGGTGTATAGAGGAGCAAGGCAGGAAAGGAAGATCCAGATTTAACCGGTACAGGGAATGATTCTACAGTCTTTTTGTAGCTCCTTGAAAGTGATGAAGGAGCCAAATAATAGCCATCACAGTTGTTGATAATAGTTTTGTCAAACTTAATTTCTTTCTAATGTGGTAATAGTTCTTTTGGTAGGAAGAAACAGTAAATGGGATAAATTCTGACTTCACTAAAACTTTTGGCGTGTTTTAACAGGCTATCTTTTGAGATAATAGAGTTTCTAAAAAAATGCATTCCAGTTTGAGTTATTAGTGAAAATATCCTGGTTAAATTATAAATTAAACCATGGGATGGGAGTGGTGTGTTGTTGCTTCAGAAGCTAAGATTAGAATGAAGCCTTTAGCAGTTGAAGTAATTAACGGGCAGGCTGTAGTTCAGTAGGACCAAGTACAATGTCCTGCACTTTGGTTGTACTTCAGCAGCACCCATAGAAGTTGAATAGTTAAGAAGTGGTTTCTCAGAAAAGATCTGGGTCGTCTTTGAATCTCAAGGTGAATCAACCATGTCATGTTAATACATGAAAAGAAACACCTTATTAACATAGGAGCGTGTGGTGTAAAACTGTTCTGTTCTACTTAGTCTGCATCAGGCTTTGCCGGAGATATTGTCAAATTTAAGGTACTACAGTGCAAAAACGATGTAGAAGAATTTCAGTGCTTAGAAGAGATTGACAAAGAAGATCTAAAGCTTGGAAAGAAATGAAGGCCAATGGAAAGATTTGATGCTGCTTAAAAAGAATTGAACACTTAATTAGGAAACAGAATTTTCCTGTGTTTGTAGGTAAATGTAAAAAAGGACGATAATCTTTCATGCTTATACAAGATGTACTAGACTTACACTATAGTAATAGGCTTAGCAAACATGTTTTAAATGTTTTCTTAAGCACCAGAATAGCTGTACATGGACAGTTGCCCTTATTGAAGGCCTTTAATGGCAGCATAACTGTCATAAATGACTTACAGGTTTGGAGTTTTTTTTCCCCCTCTAATACACCTAAGAACAGTGTAATGGACTTGAGGATTTATGTCCCTACCAAACTGTTTTGTTTTTAAACATGCTCCTAATTCCAGCAGCTGGGATTGTGACGCAAATATCTGCTTCTATGATTTTTGTGTCACAATGTTCCGACTGTAGCAGAGGTTTCATGCTTCCCCCATGGGGGAAACCTGCCGAAATCTGAAGTGCGGAGTAGTGTATACTGTAAAATCCAGGCTTCGTGATTATTTTCTTCCTGGACTCCTCCAGAAACTGAAAAGCTTATCCTATAAAAGTTTGCTTATTTTGCTACCAAGAAGTCCACAATAAGAAAGACTGGCTTACCAGTTTAAAGGGTAGTGTTGTCCCTGTATCTTTCTAAATTTTGCATAAAGATGCACATGAAGGTATGATTCAATTAAGAAGTTGCATCTTTAGTTTTTGTGCTGGTAGACTACCAGTAATGCAAAGACTTGTCCATGGCACTGTAGCAATGACAACAGGCTAGATCACTAATGTGTTGAAAGGAAGAATGGCCTAACTTGGGAATTCTCACCGTAGAAGTTAAGTGTATGTTCTCAGCTGAACTGTTTGCTGGATAATGCAACTGCTGCTCCAGTACAGTCTGGTGATCATGGTGTATAGTGTTACCTAACAGAACTTGATATGGTGTGGGTTACTCCGTTGTTTTTCAGATTTGAACACTTAACGACAGTCACGTGCCTGCCTTCAGATTTTTTTTTGTCTGAAGTGTCATGTGAAAATATATGAAGGTCATATTATTTATTTACTGACAGTATTTAAAAGCACAGTTGCGTATATTGGTGTTGACGCTAATTTATGTGAAAATGAAACAAAACTTTTCTCAGTCTCTGTCACCTACACTAAATGTTACCGTGCATTTCATTAGTTAGAATACTGCTTCCACATTATAGTTGTAAAAATAAACAATTTTGCAGAGTGGTAGTTCATTGTTGGCTTCGTTTGCTTTTTGTAGTATATCTGAATGTCTTAGTTTAGCTTTCAAATAGCTATGAAAACTTTTACAGTAAACATATCATCTTGTATATAGTATCGGTCTTAATTCATTCTTCAGTGACTGTTGTTTTTTTCTTCTCATACCTGTAAAGCAATACCTTTCCCTCAATATTTTGAAATTTAATGAAGATTATGAGGAGAAAGTCTTATGTATTGACAATTTATATTCCACATACTTACTATGTGTAGTATGCGAAAATGAATGTTTTTATCCTGTAAAACAATGCATTTTGGTTTCAATAATATGCTTCTTTTTTAGGTATTTGGGGTTTTTTTTATATTTGGTTTTAATGAACCCAAGGGCATAATGATTCTGGTACAACATGTGTTTTATCTGGTGATTTGTTTTGCTTGCTGAAATTTACTAGAGGTTGGAGGGAATTTGAGTTTAGTATGTCTGATTTTGTTCATAGCCAGCTCTTTTTAACAGAAACTGTCACTTTTTAGACTTGTGAGGCTGCTGCTCATTTCAGTATTAGTTCACTAACCAGATCAACATGCTAGATGCACTTTGGGGTTGTTTTTGTTCTATTCTGTTGCTTGCCAGGCTGGTAGGACTGTAGGTGATAAGAATGGGGCAGTTTTTTCTTGTTTGCAAATTGTTAGCCTTGGAAGTAATATCATTCAACCCTGTTTCTTTTACCTTAATGATACATTTTTGCTGTAGTTACTCTGGGCCGAATGAGTATTCTTCCAGCACTTTGATGGTATATGTGAGAGCTGCTTGAGAGTGGGAATATAATGCTCCCCTAAAGTGATTAAGGATTGTATTACAAGAACTTTCTACACAGCTGACTTTGGGAATGACTTTTTAGCAATGTGTGCTTGTGTATATACATAGAATAGTGGTATACAAGCTTAGGTTGCCTGAGGATTGGACATAGCCTAGTTCTGCTTTTGCCTTTCCGCTTCTGGATCAAACGACTGGAGTTTTTAATCCCCATAGGTATTGTATTAGAGAAAGTTAAAGCTACAGATTGCAGTTTTCCTGTTCACAGCAATCTGCTTTCTGTGCTTTATTTTTCCTGGAACCTTATTTGACAGTTTTATTTGTTTTAATCTTAAGTACAAAAAGATGATGGGGGAGGGGAAGCAGGGGGAAGAAAAATAAAAAGAGATTCAAGACAGTGATAAGCAGGAAAGGAATGTTAATCCTTTCAGTACTAGGGACTAGCAAAAAAGAAGAATATAGTTTCAATTTGAAAAAGATGAAAGGTGCATACCTTTTTCTTCTGTGCATTAAATACTGAGTTTCAGGTGTGTATTGGCAAAGCAGCTAACGAATCTAAAGCAAGATCTCTTAATTCTGGTAATCGTGTGAGAGAAGTATGTACAGGAGGCAGCAGTCTTTTAAGCTGTTTGCTGTGATCTGTAGTGCCATCTGTAGGTGGGACAGTTTGTGTTTGGGAAATACGTGGTGAAACTTGAATCACTGGTAGAAATCTCCTTTGACCTAATTGAGTAGTGTATTGCTAGGAAATAGTTGTCTTGTGACATTCCTTTTTTTTATCTGTGGGATATGTTTTCTTATTGTGATCATTTTAATTGAAGCTAAAGAGCAAACACTTTTTAATTTCTTAGATTTAAAAGTAGCCACAATAATTTCACTTTAGATGTTGAAAAAAGTCCCAGTGAACGCTGTCTCAAGAGAATGGACCTCAATCTGGAGTGTATTACTTTTCCTTACAGTTGGGCTAACAGATCTCTGTATTTAGTGAGTAATGGGTGGCCAAAGTACTTCGGTCTGATCTGTGGTTTCCCCATTTATCTGCACATGCCCATGTGCTTAGTGTCTGGCGTGTAGAGAGACTATCTGGCTCACTGTATTCTAAGGCCTTTTGCCAATTTCTTTTATTAAAAGAAAGCAAATGAGGAAGTAAGGAAAAGAGCTGAAATTATAGACACGTCAGCTAAATTGATGCCAAGGCAGAGTGGAAATGAAACTCTCTAAACATCTTGGAATTGTAAAATAATTCAGGCTCACCTGTGAGGTTGGTCAGACTGCAAAGGGTTTCAACCAGCTGAGCCTTGAAAACCTCCGCAATACAAGGATGGGAACTGCAAAACCTTTTTGGCCCATTGGTTCCGAAGCTTGACTAACCTCATGGTGAAAAAGCTTTTCCTTATTTCTGATTGAAATCTCCTTTTCAATTTATTTGCAGTTTCTCATGTCTTTCCATCATGCAACATGCACTTGGCTCTGTCATCTGGGTAACCTCATTGTAGGTACTGGAAGGCTGCTTTTAGGTTCCAGTGAACTTTATTCTCAAAGCTAAAACAAGCCCAGTGCCCTCATCCTTTCTTTAAGGGACAAGTCTTCCAGCCCCATCACCATCTTGATGGCCCTCTGCAGAACTTCCTCCAGATTATCAACATCCTTGTTGTGTTGGGGGGGCCCAAAACTGAATGCAGTATTCCAGATGCCTTATTAGAAGTGCCAAGCAAAGGGGAATAATAGTTTTGCTTGATACTACTGGCTGTTTCTGCTACTGCAGCTTCCATTGGCCTCCTTTGCTATTAAGGCATATTGCAGGCTCCTGTTTGGTTTGTTTGATATCTGTAAAAAGACAAATAATATTCAATGTGAAAAGGTATAGAGTTAAGCTAACTGAATTTTCACCTACAGTATGGGAATGGTTTTGTTTACAAAGCAAGCGGTAATATCTTTTTAAACTTCGTAAGATTTTGAGAGTTTTGCGTAACTTCTTAATAAGAAGAGGAAAAGAGGAAAGAACTTTGGATGTATGGTTTCTAGGGGAATGAAAGAACCTGTTTAATCAGTAGCAGTTTGTATTCAAAATAGAGTGGTGCATCGAACACTTAATCGGGATCTTAGAGGAAATCTTGGAAATAGGTTCTTGCATATGTAGAGCGCATATTAAAGCAGCAGGATACTCTAGTTCTGTTTTTCTATTTCTAAATTGAGTTGACTGCGATATCCTCACCTGGCCTTTACAAATGCAGTCAATCATAGCTGTCATAAGAACAAGCCGTTCCTGGGGAAAATCCCAGACCTATTGCACTGTCTTCAAATACCGTTTTCAAATTTATAAAGATTCAGCCCTGGCTAGCTTGGTGATAGCTGTGTCAGATTGTTGTACTCCCTGTTTTCATGCTGTTCCTTTATGCTTGTATCTGTATGTGTGTTACCCATTATTTGTATCAGCTCCTTTTCTGCAGAAGTGGTGTGCTTGTTGTATTTGAGCACCTAATAGTGTATAGTCTTGGGTCACTCAGGAGCCTCATTGCCTTCTCTGTGTTAACTTTAGAGTGGGCAAATTATATTTGGCTTGCTATGTATTTTTGCCTTCGATTCTTGAAATCCAGGCTGTTTGTACAAATACAAGGATGCGAGTCTTGAACCAAAGCTTAAATTCTTCCAGAGGCAACCTGAATGCAAAAGCAAACAAACAAAACACCCAGTCTCGGTTCAGGATGCAAACACAAGCAATAAAAATCTGCTCTTTCTAAAAACTTACCTTTCTCAATTCAGAAGTAAATAGAGAATTTCCAAAAAGCCTATGTTAACTTGGTATCTCATTATGTTTTTTTTTTAAATCCTAATAAATACATCTTGCAGACAGGTTCAAAGGTAGCTAGATAAATTAGGTTACAGCATGTTACAATTTTAATGCTTTCTTTACTAGAGGAGCTGCGAAAATTCTTGCAGTGATGATAGTGCTTGATCTTTACCGAGTCTTTGAAATGTCTCCTCAAATATGCTGAGGTTGGGCAATTGACATACCCTTGCAAAGCGGAGCTGAGCCTGCTTCTCTGGTTACACCTGGGACAGCTGTGTGTGTTATGCAGGTTTTCTCATAGAATCTGAGAGCAAATTAGCATTTAAATAACCACATGCACTTTTAAATTTGTGGGTAGATGAAGAAGTTATTTATCTGTAAAATCAGTATTTTCCAAAGTATTGTTTTCATTTGCATGATTTATTTCTATGTATGGTTTATCTGTGCACGAATTTTCCTTTATTTAGTTATCTGGTGACTTTGTAGATAAAATCTCTCATGCTGGAAAAAGAATAAGGCTGTGAAGGCACAAAAAGTGACTGCCAAAAATAACCCGAAAGAATTGGTAGATAATTCAAGGCAAGAAAAAAACATTTCTCTCCTTTGTGTTTCGCACATGAGATTCATCCTTTGTTTTTAATATTAATGCCACCAATAGTGGTGAATGAAAATGCACTTTTTCCTGTGGGCCAAACTATGTAGAATTGTTGTTGCTGATGGTTACTGAGATCACTTGGGGCTCACAGGACAGAAAGGTTTATTTTCAATAAGCATTAATGATGTGAGCAAATTGCAATGCTTCTCACAAATTCAGTAGAACAATAGTGATTTTAATGGCTAATAGTATTATGTGGAAATGTCTAACTTCATTAAAAGTTAATGCATTAAACTAACTGCATTAAAATCGGGCTTTTTGTGCGTTTCATGATTTTGATTCAAGTTTTGGTGTGTCCTTTAGTATTTTTCTGTTGCTCCTCACAATAGAATTTAAAGGAAAGAAGGTTCTAAGTTATTTTATTAAATTGTTTAATTCCAGTGGTTTTAGTTCTGGTTTCCTTACCTAGCCCTCACTTCGGGGGGGTGGGAGGGGAGAACCCACTGTTTCTTCTGAGCTCCAAATTTTACAGATGCTTGATTATTCAAGGAGTTTTAAAATTTGTCTTCCAGAAGCTATAGAATTGTTTCTTATGACAATGCTAAGCCTCATGAATGTTTGAGCCTTGGTCAATCTTTTCTGAATCTATTAATTTCTTCAATGTGCAGAATTTCCAATGAAAAGTCTGCAGAAACTGCTTTTGGGCCAGGAAATACTTTATGTACAGTGCTCTCCTCCTTGGGTGCTTATCCATCCGTGTACTATATCTATGAAAGTGTGTATTGGTGTTTCCTACAAAATTTTTTGCTCTACCAGTATGGTACATGTGATTGGTCTCTCTTTTTCTGGGTTTGTGGTTAGCTGAAGACGGGTTTTGGGAGAACTGTGCAAAGAGTTGCCAGGGAGGGCTTTTAATCATCATAATGGTGCACTGATTGGTAAAGGGCTCTAACGTAGCGGGATTGCCCATGCTATTCTGATCTGTGCAGTGGGTGTGTTGGGACTTTTCAGGCACGCTTGTTATGAGACTTTCTCTGTGCCCTCTTCTCTGACATGTTCAGTGTGCCCGCTCACGATGAGCAGTCTAATCCACAAATCCTCAACTGAGAGGTGCCTTTCCCCACCTCTCTGGATTGGTCTCTTTCCACTTCTCAGTCTGCACTGGCAACCTCAAGTAAGTTATGTGCTTCCTGTGGCAAGAGTAATGGGCCTCAGGTCTTGGGAAAAGGATGATAGCGAGTGGGAGGGGAAAAAAAGGTGTGATGATGATCCTTAGTTCTGAAAGAGTCCCAGAGAAGGCAAGAGAATAAAAAGTTGAGGGAAAAGAAGGAAGTGATTGGCCTTGAATGTAAGCTGGTTGTAGCCAGGATTAGTCTACGGAAGCTTAATCTAGAACCAAGGTGGCTGAGAGAAATTTGAGTGATGAGAAAGAATCGGTGCTCTTTACCCTTCATAGACAGAGTATGAGGGACAAGCAGAGTTTGGTGTGCTACTGGGGTTCCTGAAGTGAAGTTTGTGCAAGAAATGTACATGTGGACTGACTGCATGTCTTGGACTAGTCATTGAAGATGTTTCTGGGCAAGACACTGAACATCTGCTAAGCCACCTAAAAATACATTTCCTTGGTTTCCTGGTACCTTTTTGGATGCCTGCATTTTGTCGGTTTCCCTGAACTTTGCAGTCTTCCCAACAGAAGACTTGGGAAATTCAAGGATAACTTCTATATGGGGTACCTTTTGTCCATTCAGCTATGAGAGTAAATTATTATCTTTTCTTTTTCTGACAAAGAGGACAAAGCATCAGCTTAATGGGTGCTTTGCTCTTCTGCTTTCTGAAGTCAGAAATCAGACTTTTGTCTTGGTTGAGCCTTATCAATCTGAAAGATGCATTTTTTTCCCCCCACTGATGCTTTGCAGCAGCAAAAACGTCACCTAGGTGTTCATAGTAGAAATTCTTCACAGACTTTATAGACAATGTGGGAATGAAAAGTTTCTCAAGCTTGACTTGGACACACAAGGTAAAAATCCTGGTCTTGGTGGCTGAATGGTGTAAGAGATACCTTTAAATTCTGTTCAGGGAGAACAGGGTAGTTTCTACTAGTGTGCAATCAAGCTTTTCTTTAACGGTTTGGGGATGTGGTTTGCTTTTTGGGTTATTTTTTGGGAGTGTGTTTTTGTGGTGTTTTTTGTTTCTTGTTTAACTACTTCTATTCTGGGGGGAGCTTGGGGGTTTGTCATCATCGCCACTCCCCATCCCCCCTCCCCTGTATGTATGACAGGGCCAGGGAATTGAGTGAAGTTGCAAAAAACTTAAAGGGAAGAGTGGGAATGCTCTAAATACATACTTGGTATATTCTAGAGTTGTTTGCTGATGCAACATATAATCGGTTTGGCTAGTTGTACATCTTGTGCTGAAAGCAAAATGATGCAGATGAGATTTAATAGTTTGCAAATACTTATATTTTTTTTTTTAATGTACTTCATTGTGTTTGTAGCAAAGGCATTGGTGGGAGACCTAATAGGACAAGATAGTGGAAACTGAGTTAACTAGTTGCTTTCTGTGCCTCTTGTGGGAAATTAATGTAATAAGGTTCTTACCAATGTATGAAACCAACAATTCAGTGTTTCATAGTACATAGAAGGTTTTTTTGTGCCCAAGTGTTTGACTTTTCCCAGCTGTGCTAATTAGGCTGAGAAAACAATGCCTGTGCATACAAACCTTGCCTTGTCACTGCATTACAGCCTTACAAAAGGAAATGAAATTCTAGGTTAATTCAAGGCTCAAAATAGCATTTCTCTTGCAATATGCATTACTCTTTCCTTACCACTTTCTTCTCTCCCTGTTCTACATGGAATATTCCATTCATTACTGCCTAAGAAATCAGTTATTTTGCAGTCTGCAAATGCTGAAATGACGTTAGAGGAGAAATACTTGCTTGCAACCAAAACTATTTTTGAACAAACGCTTCATTTTAGAAATTGTAGCCAGCTAAGAAAAGCTGGATTGAGATTTTTTGCTGTAAAATAATTTTGTATTGCATTTCATCAAATGATTCCCTGTGATGCTCATGTGTTAGGTAATCCTGAAAGAGGAGTATATGAAATAGACTATGAGGAGGTACTTAACTGGTATGGAATAGGATTTGACATCTTTTGTAGGATATTTTCAAGGACAAATTTAAGTTTTTCAGACGTAGATAATCAAAATAGATTAAGAATCTTTCATGAAACTTAAAGCATCTGTATTTTAGCTTGGTTTTTTTGGGGTGTTTTTTTTTTTTCTCCACCGTGTTTCTACCTCTGAATGAATCCAAAGGGGAACTTGGCACACATTCTGCTGTTTTGACTATTAAATAAGTGTGCTCTTTCTCATTCTGTTGAGATGGTGTTTAGCTGTGATTGGAAATAAATCTTTTAAATGTTTGGAAAGATACCTGCTATGCTGAAACGATGGATTGCTTATGCATTGTAACAACAAAGGTAAGATGATAAAGCTTTTGATTAATGCCTACAATCTTGAAAGTTCTTATTGAATCTTTCCTCCGGTTTTTGTCTATCTGTAATGAAAATGTCTTGATGGTTTTCTACTGTTGGTGTTTTTAACTTTAACTGCACAGATTGCCAAAATAAATTCTGTAGTTGTTGCTAAGATCAATCACAAATGTTAATTCTTCTAAAAGCTAATTATGCACATATTGAAAAACTCAAGTGTAGTAGAATGAGGAATTTTTGTCATTCTGCAGCAAGACTCTTCTATAGAAATTCACTCTGTCTAAATGTGCTAAAAAAGTAGTTTGCTTTTTATTCCAGAATGAGGAATTCCAAATGGTATTTTACATATCCTTTATCAGGACATGTTTAAAATAATTATCAAAGAGAATAAGATGAATCTGGGAAGTTCTTTTATGGATGGATATATTTCAAGATGCTTTGTAATTTTGACATCTTGCTGCTTTGAAATGAAGACACCCAGATAGCTTAGTCTTGTTACTTCTATGCTAGGACAAAGTTTTGTGTATGATTGTTTTTAATACAGTCCACTTGTAACTGCTAAAGATAAAATCTGATGCATAAACAGGATGTATTAGTAGTGTACTTGTGAAATATTTACATGGCAAGTTTGGTTTTTTTGGAAGCTTTTTTATTTTCCTGTATTGCTCCCTTTTCCCTGGATGTTCAAATAGTTGCAGGCATATTATTCATATTATTTTTTTTTTAACAAGCTACTTTGACTTCTAGCATTTTTCTGGATAAATTGAAACCATAAAACTTCTTCGTACAAACATCCTTCTCAGGAAGTAGAATAAAATTGAACATTTTTGAGAATATTATGTGGGTTTAGTGGAAGCTTTTATAAAATAAAAGGTCGAGATGCTTATCAGTCTGTTTGACACAAGGAAGCACAGGCTGATTGGAATGGGTGAAGTTACTTTGTCTCTCACCAGCAAAGGAGTCTTTCTGATGCCTAAATTGTTAAGTGGGTTTTTTTGGAAGTGAAACAGAAAATGAAAAATCGTGTGTGATTAATTACATTAATTTGTGGAATTTTATGCTTTTTCTTTTAAAATATTCTCTGTTGTACAGTGAGATTTGGATCTTCTATTAATTCCTTGACTTTGATTACATAAATATGTACCTTAATTTTGTTGTACTTGTATTAAAAAAGGGAGGGGCAATGCTGTCATTTTTATAAATGAACTGCTCAACTTTAGTTTTGTTTTGTACCTTTATTTACTTTCTCGTATCTACTTGTCTGAGAGCAGAAGGAAAACTTATATGGAAAGTTAAGCCCACAGAAAACACATTCTGGGAATAAAAGTATTGGTTTTTAATACGATTAGCCTGTCTCTGAGTGCTAAGCAAGTAAGAGTGCTCACAAAAATGCTGCAGGGGAGAGGAAGAGATAATCCTCTGCACAGCATAGTCTTAGATGAGCTTAGTGTGATTGTGCATTTCCACCTGGAGTCATCAGCACTTAATCCTTCCTGCCTGTTTCATGTGAAGTTTTGGCCTCATTTAACTAAATGCTGCTGTACCTTGTAGTGTCAACTAAAGCTGTTTATTTAAAGTGGGACTTATAAAAGGACTGTTTGCTTCCCTATGAACGTGTATACATCTGATGACTTGAATGTTGTGATCTAATGAAAAATACAGTCCTTAATTTTGTGCACAAATCTGTTTCTCAGACATAATGGAAAATGAATGCATAAAAGGCAATTTTGAAATCAGCATGAAAGAAATGTATGAGAGGATTAGTAATAGTGTTAAATGTTTCCCCTTTCTGGACCTCGAGGTAGAAACAATTTGAAACATTTGTTACTCTGTTGCCCAGTGAGATAAATTTTATAGTGAATTTGAGAAATCTTTCATAATTTAATCTTTGATAATTCTGTTTTACTTAGTTCAGAATTAAGATCTAGTGATGATAGGCAAACAGGTCCTTAAACTACTTTTTGTTCTGCTTTCTAAGGTCTAGCTGGTTTACTTTGCCCTATTCTAGTGCAAAGTGTACTGATTAATACAGTATTTTTTTTCCTTCTTATGTGGGCACATTTGGTTTGATGTAGGTAGGCAAATTTGCATCACTGCAACCATGGATACTATTAAGAGCAAGCACGTGGGCTGAGCTTACAGTAATGAGTTTTATTTAAGTAACAGTTTTAAATGAGTTCATGGCACTTAAAAATACAGAATATGAAAATTCATTAATTTTTCCAGAAAAGCAGTTTTTGAGCAGTCATTCTTAGCTTGTTTGTACAGTAGTGTACTTTCAGTAAAACAGTTGAATTTAAGTGATGTAATATTTCTTCAAATAGCATTTCTAGTAAGACTGCTGCAAAAGAAGCATTCTTTTATACCATTTTTACTTCAAAATACAAAGAAGCATGCTGCTTGGACTCTACCAGAGCATTATCAGTCTAGTCCAGTACCTTGTTTCTGACAGTAGCCGAAACCCAGTATCGTGGGAGAGGGGAAGCATGTATGATTCATCAGCCTATTACCAAAGGAGAAAGATGAAGAGTTTTTTTCCGAGTTGTTAAACTTAAAAGTCGTGAGCCCTCATAAATTCTGGGTCATCTCTGTTCTGGACAAGCACAGTGATGTGGCTGCGCAAGGTGGGAGGGTGCATGGTGCCTGAACACAGGAGCACAACTACAGCCAGTGCAGCTGAAGTTGTAAGATGACACTGGGTTTGTATGATTCCTGCACGCTTCCTCGCTTGGTGTGCGGAGTGTTGTAGGTCAGAGAGCCCTGTTGTTATTACTGTCAGTTTTTGGCATTTCCCTCAAGTGAATTGTGCCTCCTCACCTGTCAGTTGCAATTGCAAAAGGGAATGACAATCTCTTGCGTTGGAGGTGGGTCTAGTCCAACTACCTGCTTAAAGCAGGGTCAGCATTAAATCCAGACCAGGTTACTTAAGGGCTTAGGTTACTTAGGTTACTTAGGTCTTGTAAACCCCCTTGCCCTGTCTCAGTTTAAGTTTGTCTCTCCTGCTGGGCACAACAAGGGCCAAGCTTTGTTTTCTTGGTAACCTCCTCTGAGACATTAGAAGGCTTCTACTAGCTCCTGGAAAGCCTTCTCTTCTTCAGGCTGAATGAACCCAGTTTCCTGAACCTTTCTTCGTTGTGCTTCAACCACTTGACTATCTTGGTGGCTCTCTACTGTAGTACTTGTTTCTGTGTTCCATATATGATCTAAAAAGTGTTTGAAAAAGCATAAGGGGAGGTTACAATGCAAGTTTTAACCTTTTGGAGGTACTGTGTGCAAATTGTGTGAAAATGGAAACAATTAAAATCTAAGCCTTTATTTGTAAACTTGATGAAGAAATTACTTGGTGTGAGACCAAGTGTGTGAGTAATGTATGCCATAGGTGGGTTTAAACGGTATTTGATAAAAACAAGTAATACAAGCAGGGAGTACTGATCTTGTGGTCATACAGGAGAAATCATGTCCCAACTGTGTGTATTTGTGGTTGTGAACAAGTTTTTTAGAAGTTTGAAGCTTTAATACACAGAATGGTCTTTGGCAAGGGGTCACACTAAGCCCTGTGTGGCAAATAAAGAAGCCCATTGCATCACAAGATAGCGTGAAGTTGGTGAAATCCAGAAGTTGTAGGTGAAAAACTTAAGTACTGTATTTTGGATTTCATGGATGGAACTGGAGGTAACTTGTCTGAGTTTTGAAGATGAATAGGTTTGAAGATGAGTAAGGACACCAAGAGTGACTAAAAAGTTGAAGGTGGCAGAGTGGTGGTAATGGAAATGAGAAAGGAACCTGATATGCAAAATCTGAAAAGATGTATTAAGAAAGCCTGAGAAAATAGACTAACTTAAGGCAAAACATTAGTAACCGTTCACCAAAATGCACGTAAAATACAAAACAAAGGTATAAATCTGTGGCATGTGCTTCATGTACAGAGCATCTTTAGAGAGAATCTTTGTTCGCATGTGTTTACTTGCTCTTTCTAAATGACTGCAAGTGTGAGTCATACCATTGATAAACTGAAAGTTATTAGAATTGTGTTGTTTTTCAGGAAGAGACAGCAGTGAAGTTTCTATTTGTTCGGGTTTGCATTCTTGACAAAACTAGATAGTTGGACCACATACTTCCAAATACCCATATGGTGCTGATGAGTCTTACATGAAGTTCTTGAGTGTTGTATGCTTGTGCTTAAGTTCATACTTATTTCCCCTCCTGTTTTAAAAGTAAAAGCTGCTAGTTTATACCACAAATAAGTGACAAATTACTTATATTTGGTTATTGCACCAGTTCTGAGCATGTTTGGTTAGGAATTGATTGAAGAGCAGATAAAACAAATGCTTGTAAAATAGAATTATTTCCAGCAGTTGAATTATACAACTTGTGTACTGACTCTGAGAACATGACGTGGAATATATTTAGATTGGAGGAGATGCTGAATACAACAGTAAAAAATAAGAATAACTTTCTGAAATCAATCCTATAAATAAGACCCATACAAAGCATTTTCACAATTCCTTTTGCCCTCCTGGAACTGTGTGAGTTTATTTCAGAGAAGCTGATGATCATAACCTGAGTAATTTTCCAGGTAGGATTTACAGGAGTAGAGCAGTGAAGCATTTGTTCCTCATCAGTTTTGCATTGCTGTCCTTATTTACTGTGGGAGAAGAATTGCATCTGTGGCTTCATGTATAACAGTTAACTGATCTATTGAGTTGCTGCTGCTGAGGGTGCTTCTACCTCCTTTCCCCACTGCTCATCTACTAAGAACCTAATAGAACCTGGTGTGTGCATTTCTGCTGTGTAGTGAGTGAAAGCAGTTCATGGAAAAGGTAGCTGCTGGGATGGAGAGTTGGAAAGTATTGAGCAGTTAAATTGACTTGGCTGCCTCTGAAAAGGCAGGTAAAATGATAAGACTTAGCAGCTCAGCACTTTCGGAAGGAGAAGAGGAGGAGAGCAGTGATTCTCTCTTCAGCAGAATCAAAATGTTTGCTCTCTTTGAAACTGGACCCTCAGAGTGAACAGCTTTGGCATAGTTTCCTGTTGTAATGAAAACAGTGGGAGAAAACAGTGGGTGAATAAACGTAGGGTTGTTCGTAGTTGGACATATGGTCTCCAACACGATTCCTTTAGTAGGCAGAGGTATTTAGATTTCTTGATGGCAAAAAACCCAGAAGGCTTCCTTTCTTACTTGAAGTGAGATTTCAGGATGGCTGAGCTCACTGGCTGACTATCTGCTATGCCACTAGGCAGTTTGGTTTTAGTAGCTGGCATTGTGCTTGATCAATTCTTTTGTGAATGCAATAGGTTGCACCAAGGCTTTGTTAACATGAGGTGTTTTTACAGTTTATTCAAGGCTTAATCATAGACTGATTTATTGTCAGTGGGTATTACTCATACTTTCATAAGTGCTAATAACATTACTAGAATTTTATTGCTAGGTCTGGTATTTACCAGACCAAAAAAAGTGAAACATTGAAGATGTCTTCAGGTGAAGACCATCACTGTTTAAGTCATATACAGCCTTGTTAGGTTCTGTTGTGTTTTTTGGTGGCTTTTTGTTGTTGTTTTTGTGTTTTGTTTTTTTAAGAGATGGTTCTTTGAAGACCATATGCTGCTGCATCTTGGGTTTGGAGGAGGGAAGGACATGCTTTAATGAAATTCTAATACATAGTAGAAGTGTAACTGAGGGCTGCTGTCTTAAAGGTCAATGTGGGTAGGAATAATCAGCATTTTCTCAACTCATCTAAATGCCCAACAGAGAATGAACAGTCCTTTGGGTGTTTTAGTGACAAACCCATATTGCCTGGAAGAATTATTCCCTCCCCTCAGTTGTGTGAAAACATGAGAATAATAATTAGTTCCTTCTTTCGGTCTTCGTGTGTCCTCTAACAGTGGCTTTACTTGTGCCCACACGTAATATATGCTGAGGACATTTTTGCTCGTTCCTTATCTCGGCAAGGCCAAGTGTGCCAGCCACCATTCAAGTTTCTCTCAAATGTGCCATTGAGACGGAGCACTCCATTGCAGTGAATTTTCATTCTTCTGTGGCCTATTCTTTCTTTCCTATGTGAAAAATAATCAGTGTGATAGTTGCATTTAGCCACTCATATTTGGAGTGCCTTTGTTACCTGGTGAAGACACCACCACTGAGGAATGCTTTGTTTGCATGTTGTGTGTGTGATAGATAATGTGCATGTGGCGTAGCTCAAGCTCCAGAGCTTTCTCTGAAGCAGACTACAAAGGCTTTTCTGACTTGGGCTCTCGCAACTGGGTGGTGGGTTGCCCAATGTGGTAGCAGTGAATCTGGAACTGAACAGTCGTGCTTCTTGCATTCATGCACTTGGTTTTTATTTATCTTTGTAATAACTCTGAAGTCCTTGGAGTGTTATAATGATGAACTTGGTCCATTTTTCTATTGTAATTAAAAGATGGCCCTTCACTTTTGTACACTCATTATTTCCCTTTGGCTAGGGAATACTTTAGCTAGCCATTGGAATGTTTTGTTGAAGTTTGACTTTTTATATGCTGTAAAAATTTCAGTTAAGATGAAGAGTGGTTATCTTAGTGACCCATTATCAGTAAATGCATCTTAAAAGCTGATAGTAGACAATTTCCTGGAAATAAGCATCATCTCTTGTATAGTGAGTAAATGCATCAATTTTTCTATTTCCTCACTTCCTAATAGTTATTTACAGGATTGAATGTACACAACTGGTCTTATGCAAGTAATTGGAATTCAGGTGACTGGAGAAAAGTTTGAAGTTGGGCTAAAAGCAGCATGGCCTTTATAACTCTATTCCTGATCTTATTTTAATTGATTTGAAATGCTCTTTGGATACAATCAGGATATTTGGAGGAGGTGGAGAAGCACTGTTTTATACAGTGCTACGTAAGTGCCACTCCAAATTGTACATACAGAGCTGGAAGTACTATTAGGGCGGTGAGGGGAGTGCTGTCTGGGAAAGAGGGGTGGTGGTAGGAAAGCTGGAAGAACTTGTCTTGATGACATAGGGAATATTTTTCCAAAATCAAAAGATGGGAATGACTTTTCAAATGAGATGATGTTGAAACGGGAACAATAAGAGTTAAGCCAAAATAAATGAAGGCTGGAAATCAAAAGCTTCCTTGCTGCTAAAGCAATTGGTTCAATAAGCCTTTTATAACAATAATGTAGATAACACGAGCTCATTATGATGTAGCTGGATGATTTTAAAGATCATGTTAAGTTATTTATTAAAGGCTTAGGTGGTTTGAAAGAGCTAGCAGAAAAATCATTCTCACTTTGCATAATTTCAAAGAAAAAGCATCAGATTGGGTTGGATCCAAAAATGAAGATTGTTACTCACCTAGAATCATGTAAGTACTATTTGTAGCTTATTCTAATATAACACTCCTGTCAAAAGGATTGTAAAAGTACATATATGATAATGTTAAACAGGAAAGTTAATTTCAAAATAGGATTGTTTCAACTTCCTAAGTACTCGCTGGCAATCTAAAGCCCTTTACTTTTTCCTTCCATTAATTAAAAGGTTTTTTTCATGTATTCCTTCAAAGAATAAAATCAAAACGAGTTTTTGTGCATCAGTTCACCAGTGCAGTGTGTTCGAACAACTTAGTTAGCAGATTGTGACTATAATGAAGGAAATGAAAAACTTTCTGGCAAAATCAACTTTTGTTTTCTCTGGTTTTGTCGTTGCTTCAATTCTAATGCATGGATATCATAATGGATTTTTTAGTTTGTCTTTGTAGGCCTTGGAGTGTATTTCTGTAAAATAAAGACTTTGGAAAAAGGAATATAATTAACTATAGACTCTGGTGTTTTACATCCTTATCTTTAAATTCTGCTATTAGCAAGCAGAGAAATGCTTTTGAGTGGAAGTAGAGAAATGCTGCCCTCTACTGTTTATAAAAGTTTTTTTCTCAGATTAACAAAATCGGGACAATGCGGGTATCTACGCTTTAGAGAACTTGGCAAGGCTTTCTCAGCCCTCCGGTATTTGAAATATGTGAGGAGGTCCTTTGAAAAGTTAGGGGAGATCGCAGAATTGTAGTATGAGCCTACAGGTTACAGAACTAGAATTAAGTTGTCAGTTTACTGATCATGAAGCTGTAAAATCTTGGTTGATACTGTATTTTTTTTATATTCCTATATTATGTTGGAAATTCCTTTATACATTTAGTACCCTTCCACATCCACTACAAAAAATGTGTGTGGTTATTTTTGTTAAAATTAGATTACCTCAGCCCTCATTAGCCTAGGTGATGATTACTTGTAATATGGGAACTGGCAACTTCGTGAACTTCTGCGTGTACTGTTTATATCCTTTTCCTTTCTTAATTTAAACTTGTGTGTCCTCAGCAACCCAAGTACTGTGAAAGTGTCTTCAACTCTGTATGATGACTTCCCTTATAACATCAAATAAAGATACTAGAAATGTGAGAACTGTCTGACCTGCCTTTTGTATTGTATGGCTTATGTAGACGCTATAGTGCACAAGTGTGTTAAACCTTGTGTAATTTTTTTTCCCTTTCGCTTTTGTTGTTCCTGTTCATCACTGTATTAGCATCTCTAACCAATACTCAAGACACCCAGGGGAAGCCTTGAGTTGATCTGAGCTTCTAATGTTCTGCCAGTAGTATGTGATTCAGAGTACAAATACTCTTTAAAAATGAAGAGCTGTCAAATGCTGTGAACCAAAAGTTAAGTGCAAGTTCAGTTGGCAAAGGTCTCTCCCATCGTGAACTAACTACTCTCCAGCTGATTTGGCCTTGCTAAAAGGGGTGAGTGTGCTGCTGCCCATAATGTATGTAGCAATAATTATGCCTTGGTTAGCCCTTTCTGCTTTCCTTAATGTTGGACTGTTCTCCAGAAACCACTGATATATTCCACTACTCTCACGTGCAGCAATGCATTTCCTCCAATTTACTGCTTCCTATTGGTTTAGTTCAGTTGTACCTTGTGTTAATTTGGGGCAACGTGTAGCAGAATTTGCAGAAATTCTTAGCTGATTTCATAACAGCTTGTACAAGTTTAAAATATGCTTCAAACAAACTACTTTTATTTTTCTTTCTCTCTCTTAGCACTGGTTTAGTTGACAGAAGTCCTTCTTGCATCTTGACTTTCATGGTTACGCTCAAATGCCAAGCATTAATAAGACCACTTTGATTGGAGTTGGAAATATAGTTTGAAAAGAAAATTATAGGACTTGGCTGGACATGAGTTTTCCAGGTTCAAAGTTGCTCTTGAAATTTTTTTTAACCTCTTACCTGAAATAAGGTTAGTATCTTTGAATTCCTTGGTTGCCTCACACAGCCTCTTTTTAGTGGTGGCAGTGGCATAAGAACCAAAGTGAAAGAAACAGAAGTTTGCTTTGTTGTGACTTGACTGCTTTATTGATGGGTCACATTCAATGGGGGGAGTGGGGAGAGAGGAAAAGTGCTTTTCTGCTTCCTAGGTGTCAAGTGCTCATACTCCTATAAAAAAATCCCTTCTCTGTTAGGTTAGCGTGAGACATGTTTCTTACGTACTACCTGAGGTCACCTTCAGATATATACAATCTCTCGTTAATGACTAAAAAGGAATTATTTTGGCAAAATAACAACAATGCAAAATTCTTCATTCCTGCTAAACATTTGGTGCACAGAAACTGAGGAGAGTATCATGTATAGAAAAACACATATAGCATGAGACTAAAAACTTCACATAGCCTAGGACTCTGTTTCTGAGTTTGATGTTGTAAATAAAGGACAATTGCCCACTGCAGTTGCTGTCCCGCTCCAGCAGGCAGCGTCTTAAAGATTTCCTGAGATAGTGATTATACTTGTACCTTTTTATTAGACCTTGGTCTAAATTTGATTTACTATTTTGTAGTTCCTTTTTGAGTATTTGATGTCCTTGGCAATAAGTTCTACAGTAGTTTCTTTTGTTTGCTTTAAAACATCTGCTAGAGAATTTAATTGCCTGCTAATGCCTGTGTTGTCTTAAATAGTTGGTAATTGCTTTTATATGCTTTTTTTTATGCCGTTCATCTCTTTAAAGATCTCTTATCATGTTCCCATGCTCAGCTGCTTTCTTTATAAGGTGAAGAGCTTTGTCAGTTCATTCTTCTCAAATGGAAGCCACTGAGTATCTTTAATCTTGCTGTTCTCTGTGCTTCTTAGATTTTGTTTGGTTTTTTCGTTGCTACTTTTCTCACATGAGATGATCAGAAACGTTTTCAATATGCAAGATTTGTGAACACCTCAAAATTATACAGAGAAGTAATACTTTCTGGTTTTCTCCAAGTTTCATTTTTGAAAATTGGAACTCTATTCTTCTGAGCTAATAGCTTTCCTCCACTTAGTGGTTTAAAAACTGCTCTATCTTTTTAGTTAAGGTACTATTTTCTAGGTGTTTCAAAGGCAACAGAGGGGAGAGGGAAGGGGAGAATGACCTACATTTGTTATAACATGCTGTCACTTTCACTCAGTTATTTGGGTCCTAACTCTGAAGTGATTTCAAAGCTGGAGTAGGGCACTATTTTCTGTAGCAAGGTATATAAGAAGCAAGGAAGAAGAAATATTCAGTTTTGAAGAGCTGTGCAATTAGTTTGCCAACAGCTGCTGGTGTTTCTTAAGGACTGGTGTGTGCGTTGCCCTACATTACTGCTGAAGTATTGTGGTTTAGAAATATGTTTTAATATGCAGAGGCTCCAGGGTCGATAAGTAGGATTGAGTCTAGGATCAGTATTTTGAAAGTTTGCCTTAATGCAACTCTCTCCTTTAGCTTTTAGGTTCCCAGAAAATGGCAGGAGGGTCAGTGGCCTGCAGTCAATAACAGCCGCCTTTATCTGTTTTTAGTTAATAACAAAGTGTAGATCGCCGGTATCCTTCCCATCTGGACAGAGATGGCAATCTTAGTCTGTTCTTGTAAGAGGATTTGCATTTTAAGATGGAGAAAGTGATGGAGTTGCAACGAACTGAAACTGTAGGCTTTCTTTTATCTATTGGAGTTGCATAGTAGCATTATGGATCTTTTCCCTTTTAGAGGAAGGAGTCATCTCTGGTTTTGAAATGTTCAAATCTATGAGAATGACAGAAGAAATACACTATGGGAATTTCTTCTTTAGGCAATTGCACCAACTTTGTTGCATGAAGAAGTCTTTTTGAAAACAGTTGTTTCTTATAGAACCTAGTGACAGTCCTCTGTGTACTTAGAAATGTGTGGCAGATACAACGCTTACAGAACAATATTGCTGCCTAGATTCTGTCCTGCTCTGAGTAAACCATTTTATAATTGAGACGTGATCTGTTTTCACTATGTTTAAAGCAGTGGAACTGGAGGACTGATTTGTGTTTTGTCTCTTGGAACAACCTTCTCGCTGTCTGCAGTAGGGAAGAAAGGAACACAGTTACTGGTATTGTGCAAGCACTTCATCTCCACTGGTTATGAGAGGCTCTTGGCCTCTACTCTGTTGGCGCTACATCAAAGCAGTAGAGCAGAAACATGTCAAATTACAGTCTCTTCTTGATGTTGTGTTATGGAAGCATGAACGGCTATTGAAATGAATCTGGAGTAGTATGGGGCTTCACCAGATAAGACATGTATTATTAGTGTATTTTTTCTCCCTCGTTTTCACTTTTTTTCTGTGTGCACTTATTTTTCCAGTGGAGGCACAGATGCTTGATTAATACTTTGAGAGTTACTCAGCAGCAGAGCTACTTTTCTTGGCTACATTGCACGGAGCATTTAAAAGGTATTCCACTGATGAAAACTGCTGCCCCAAAAGCAGCTCTTTCACAAAGATAGGATGGGATGACTCAGATCCTGAGCAGTCTTTCAATAGCTGAAGGATTTTCGTATGTTATCCCTTCTGGAATAAACCTTGAAGATGTCGTCTCTCTTTCCTCCTGTGCACACCCAATAATTCCTGCATGACAGTCTGAATCAAGCTAGCCTTCTGTCTCAGCCCAATAGATGCATAAGGAAAATGATGTTTTGGAGGATAGACTTAGCCTAGTCAGCCTTGGTCCTACGGGGAACAATCCAGAGTGACAAACTGGATCCTTGATCCAGCCTGGTCTTTACACTGGGGAGAGCAGTCCCAGCTAATCACACCCTCCTGGACTCAGTTTTTCCCGCTGAGTATAGCCTTGAAAGGTATAATTCACTTGGCTATTAATCTTTACCACTTGAATTTAGAGTCCATCCACTTCAAATACAAACTGGGTGGAAGCTTCATTGAGGGTGTGGGGAAGGGGTGAAACAAGGGCATAAAGTTTTTGTCTTTCAGAAGGTCTGTTACTTAATGGGCTCTTATAGTTTATCAGTTTTATCTTTGGGATTCAGTGTCTCGTTCATTAGAAATCTTTTTGAGAGTTGGGTGGAACTATCTGGGGCTAAATACATACACTTTTTTCTTCTCTGTGGACAGATGGGAGCAACACTTCAAAAGCAACTTTAGAATAATCACATACTTCTCTTTTAAGAGTGATCTCAGCAATGTTTCTGAATGCAAAAATCTTGCAGTTCTTAATTGTAAAGGACTTTTCAGGTCAGGCTGGTACTGGGTTTGCCTGGGATGGAGTTAGTTTTCTTCACAGGAGCCCATATGGTGCTGTATTTTAGATTGTGACAAACTGTTGATTAACACACTAATGTTAGCTGTTGCTGAGTAGCGCTCGCTCAGTGTCAAGGTCTTCTCTGTTTCTCACTCTACTGCCCTAGCAAGTAGGCTGGGGGTGGGCAAGAGGTCATGAGGGGACACAGCTGGAGCATCAGACCCAAACTGACTGAAAAAATACTCCATATTTTTTAACATCATGCTCAGCAATACAACTTGGGGGGGGGTGGGGAGGGAAGTATTTCCAAAGTAGCTGTTCTCAGGTCAGCCATCGGTCTGCTGGTGGGAGGTGGTTAGTGATTTGGCTTGTATCACCTGTATATGTGGTTGGTTTTTTTTTTTCCCTTCACAAATTTATCTTGACCTATGAGGTTTTCCCCCCGCCTTGCTTTTGCCCTTCTTATTCTCTCCTTTATCCCTCTAGGGGGGAGTGGGCAAGTGACCGGATGGGTGCTTACCTGCCATCCAGTGTCAGCCCACCACCGACTGTTTCTAGGCATGTTAAATATGTTTGAAGTTATGTAGTACTTCTTGATTTTAGGGATTTTCTTGTTGAGTTATAGTCTAGTCACAGTACAGTCTATTCAGAATAGAGTCACCCTTTACTTCTTTTTCCCACACAGAGATATTACTAATACAATGAAATTAATTTTCTGCAGTGAATTTAACAGAGGAGGTCAGGTAGGCTTCAGTCTATCTGCTGCATTTACATTCTCTTTATTGGGTCAAATTTGAAGTCTTGCAATAGGAACCGTTCATTTTCAGTCCTTTCCCAGTCTGTTCTGAAGGTGTTCTGATTCCGGTGGTTTCCAGCTAGGAAAAAGTAACGTTGGGTTTTGGATTTCATAGTAGTCATACTAGTTATTTCTGTAACCTCTCACTAATTCTCAGGAACTTTTTGTGTAGAAACTAAAGATGTAAAGGGATGTTCCTGTAGTGCTGAAATACTTTCAAAACATCAGAAGAAGGGGAAGAGATTCCACTCTGGGCCTTTTTAATTCCAAAACGCGAGATGGTCTCATACCTGCCTTACAAAACATGACTTCCTGTAGCTTTTTGTCAAGGTGTGCTACCATTTCAATATAAGCTACTATAGAGCATTTTACTATACTTCCCCCCCCCTTTGATATTCTTAATATCTCTCTCGTTATATAAGTTCTGCCTGTTATTGCTTAGGCAGCCTTCCCCTTCCCCTCTCCCCCATCCTTTGGTGGGGATTTCTGCCTGCTACCTGTTTGTAAGAAACTTGCAAATGATTGATACCCTGAGGCCTCTATCCCTCCAGTAAATTTGGCTGAAATTAACCTATAGTATTGTCCTGGGTTGAGAGACACAGGACTAACTTTTCTTCTAATGCTGGGGAAAATTGCACTTTTAGGAGACTCTAGTGTCTGAATTTGTGAAAATATTTACTTTATAGCCAGCCAGGCTCTATGGGATTCAAGGTTAGTGTTTTCGAGCCTTGCCAGGGGCAGGGACAAGGAGGAGCAAGGCCTGGGCGTTTGACCCAGGCTGGCCAACAGGAGTATTTCATACCATGAACGTCACATTCAATATAAATTAGAAAAGTTTGCTGCGTAGCTCTCTCTCCCTGATGGCGGCAGGTCCAGACAACTCCTTGCCCCAGTGCCGGAGCCCTGAGGCCTTCCCTTCCTCCTGAAGCCATTGCGCTCCCAGTGTCCGATACTTGCTATCCACTGCTGGGAGTGCACAGCTTCCCACTGATATAGTTGGCTGAGTATAATTGCTGTATATCTTATATCAGTATTGGGATTAATACTGGTTCTTTAGTATTATTGTTCATTATTTAGTCTTCGTCTATTAAGTCTATTTATATTTCAACCCTTGTGTTTCTTTGTGTTCCCCAGTTCCCCTTTCCGGGTGGGGAGGGGTCATCGTGTGATAGAATAATTGTCTAACGACAATAGATTATTATGGGTTCTCTCAAACCATAACAAATATTAGAATTGCTAAGAGGCAGGGGTTGACACCTGAATGATATGATTAAATACCTTTTGATATCACGCCTTGAATACGTAGGACATCTATCCAATGGTAATTGTCAGGAAGGGCTGTTTTTTGTGAAGTTTATTATCTGAACACTCTTCAGTCTGTCATTATTTTGCAGGTTATATTTTGAAACCTGATTATTTTTGCTTATAGAGGACATAATAACACAGACACCTCTGGGTTCCTTCTCTGATATCGTATTATATTTCCCTCCTCTGTTCTGGACTGAAGAGAACTCCAAAAAGCAAGTTTATAAAAATGCCCATAGCGACGGTCACTCAGTTGGGAAGGAAAATATTCTTGTCTGGTTTTTGGCTTGACTTATCGAGGCTTGAGAAGGACATCAGAGTGATGTCCCAGATCTGTCTTGTATGTAACAGTTTAAGACTTGGAATAAACTGGGAGAAAAATCACAAACACCCACTGAAAAGTTTCTATTCATAGGGCTTGTTCTTGGCTTAGATGCCATTGCAGGGCAAGTTTTAAAAATGCAATTATTAATCAATTTCCTTTTTCCTAAGTAATATTTCACCTTCCTTCTGAAGTTAATGGGGCTGTGGTATTAAAGATTTTGGAAACTGAAGGTACAGACAGATGTATTTACAATATGCTAAGTTTCCTAGAAAATATTTTTCTATTGTTGGAGTCAAAACAATAGAAACAATTCTCTCAATTTTTGAGAGTTCAGTGATGACTATTTTTGACACATATAGGTCAGATTGAGGGGGCACTGCAAATGTTCTATATGAGAATATTAAGCTTCTTTAAAAGGGCAGATGCACATCAGCATTCTGAACTGAAGGTGCAATGGGGGCTCCTGGTTTAACTCCTGCAGATACATTTACCTGCAAGCTAATAAAACCTTACATTTTACCTGTTAAAGATACCCTTTAGAAGGGGAATTTTCAGCTGATAGTGTTTTCAGTAAATAAACTGGTTTCCCTGAAAACTCTGTGCAAATGATTTTTCTGGCAACTTAGGAGCATGCAGGAACAAGCAGTATACTTTTTTGTCTGCTTTCTCAAAATTAGCTTTGGTCATCTGATACTTCGGGGAGCAAGAACTGCAAAGCCAAAGAGAGCTTCATGGGTGCTAATGGGTGCAGTTTGCCCCAGACCTTGGTTGTTATGAAATTAATGTTCAAATTTCATTTACCTTGTAGGACATGCTTATAAAATTATGAATTATTGAGTAAGGAATCGTTACAGCTGTTATGTTAGAACTCTCTAATATGAGCTAATCTTAAACCAGTGTCCAGGCTTCTTTATAGAGACTAATTTTGGAATTCTGGGTAGTCTTTCAAGACCATACAGACTAAGGTTATGCAGAGCAGAGGTTAAAATAAGGTTGGTTTGCTGGTTTTTTGTTTTCGTTGTTTTTGTTTTTGGTTTTTTTTTTAAATTGGATTGTATTAAGTATCTTGGAAGTATACCAGTTCAGGCTTCTAGGGAAGAGGGACCTAAACTAGAGTCCCACCAGCTTGACAGGTGCCTGCAGTGATACTGAAGGGAAATGTTCTGTCTGTAGGGACACAAAGGGTACTATAGCCTTTTCCTCTTTGGTTTGGCAGTATGAACAGTTGGTACATTTGTCCAGTTAGACCTTTACTTACTCACTTCATGAAAAGCTCCAGGTCTTACTGCCTATGAGTTTGCCGTTTCCTAACCTGTGTTGCATGAGGATATGGGGGGAACACATGGATCGATGAAACGGGTACCAATATGTGTGTTCAATCAAGAGTAGTTGGCAAGTGCTGAACAGAAGCATTAAGCTTCTGAAAGTGTTGTAGTGTGGTTTTTTGATGCTGCATAACTCTTGTTTCTCTCTATCTGATATTCATAGTGCTTGGGGAGACTTGGAAGTAGGAGCTTTCTTATTGTATGTTAATAACAAAATCAGTCTTGCTCACTAATTAAAAATCTTAATGATGTTGATATTTTTATTGTGCACATGGGAGCCGTGCATAGAGATGGGTTATTGCCAAGTAAACATTCAAACAAATCTTGAAATAAGGGCAATTCATTTTATGTAATGTTTTCATAAGGATGAAACCAGTCACTGTTACTGATAACACTTTTGACTAAACCTGAGTTTTTAAAAGTTTTCAATTGATTTATTTAGATTGTTCTGTTTAAAATTGTATAATGTCAGGTGAAAGAATCCTGTGCAAGAAGAAAATTTAGGGGTTTGTTTTTCTGTATTCAGTAAGTGCTGATGTCGTCTTCACTGTATATATATGGCAGCATTGGATGAAGCCCTGGCACTGTATCTTGAAATCTCCCAGTAACCTTCATTAGAGTTAAATCTCTGGATTTAGTCAGCAAAATATATAGGAATATATTTTAATTTTACAAGCATAAATATTTTATATTTAAACTTGTGCACAGCAAGATGTGCAAAAAGTTCCATCTTTTTGTATAAAGATGAAGACAATTTTGCAGTGTAACCAATTTATTTGTTTACAGCTGCAAATATATGTCTGAAAGATTCGGATGTTTTATGTAGCCTTCATCAACAATCTAGACGTAATTGCCTGAAGTTACTTTAAGCTTTCTCTTCTTTATTGTATCTTACTGATGGAATCCTTTGTAGATGTGTAGGCTATATCTTCCTCTTCTTATTGATTCTTCTATGCCCATGGCACATTAGAGCTTATATTTTCTGCATCACAAAAAGCTATTTCTGCAACATTCAAGAACTGCTTTTGGCTCTTTGACTTTATTTGTTGTCATGAAATTGCCATGCATTTGACTGTGTATTATTTTAGCAAGAAATTATATTATTACAATGGGATTAGAAGTATGGAAGTAAGATGGATTGTTGATCTGGTGCATAGAAAAGGTGGTTTTGTGGGATAGGAACATTCTTGTGTTCTTTTGGCCAGAGACAGTAGTCTGACTGTTTCCTTCCCCTTGTTGATTTTTTTCCTTTTTGATGTGTGGTGTTTGAGTATGCGCTCAGTTGTGCTTTGCCCTATTTCTTCAGATAAGAGACTGTACACTGTGACCCCCAGCCAGCTGAAGGAGAATAAAGGGGGTTTGAGTTTCTGTCATCGTTCTCTTTTACATGGGGCTACTCTTGGATTTGGAAGTTCTTGCAAGAAAAACTTAACCTAATTTACCTAAACAAAGAAGGGTGGTGTTTTTTTTTTGTTATTTATAGTTTTTGATTCTTTTTCCATGATGATTAAGCAGAGTGTTAGAAATTTTTCTTTGGTCCTGCCCCTACTGCTGTACTTGCATGCAGAAGATGACCTACTGTGGGAAAATATGTCTAAGGCTTTTTGGTAAAAAATTGTAGGTCATGGCATATGGTGGAAAGAAAACTTACGCCTATTAGCATGGAAATACTAGTCCTTGGATATTCTACCAGGAAAGAGGTCCTTATGCAAATGAAGTTTATTTTGAGGTTTACTGTGGGCCGAGTTACACATTTTTCTCCAGACATCTTGCCTTAGTTTTGGTTTCATCAATCTGCACATTTATATAAAGATGACTGTCTCGGTATAATTCATGAAGTTACTCGTTTCTGAGCTGTAAGTGTGGATGCCAATTTTACACTACATTAAACTTCCTTCCTCAAGGGGTGCTTATCAGGTAAACCAAATGAAGTAAAGGGGAGATGACAGAAGGCTGCTGCAGGTGTAAACTTAGGTCAACATTCACATCCTAAAGAGGTGGGATGTAATGAGACTTCTCTGGAAGTTTTAAATGCTTTTTTACAATACCGTTCAGTACAATTAACAATAGAAATGATGGCGTAACGTTATTTCATTGAAGCTTTTTGCACAGGTTTGTTAGCTTATGCTGTAAGAGTAGAGAAATCACAGAGGATGTGTTTTTGATCAAATTCTGTAATGCTATTTGTTAAAATATATAAATACATTAAAAACCTACAGGGACCTCTGCACTTTTAAAAAAGGCAATAAAGTTTGAATCCTTATAGGGCTTGATTGCAAAAAAAAAAAACAAAACAAACAAACCAAAAAATAACCCAAACAAGCCATTTTAAAAAGAATTTTCTGATTTAAGACTTGTTAGCACACAACAAAGAACAACAAAGCTTAAGGCGACCATGACCGTATTTACTTCGGTTCTAAGAAAAAAAGCTTTTTTCTTCAAACTGTTTTATTTAAATGTTCGCACGTACAGTTGCTTGAAATGAAGTATTTTACTTGAGAGATCCTCATAACCAAATGGACGTGTAGTCCAGATTATTCATGATTTCCTAGAGACAACTAGGGAAAAAATAGCAGCTTCTGATTTCATTGCATGCTGAAGTTGGAGAATATTCATGTTTTTCCGTAGCTGGTATTTTAATGCTTTTGGTAGACCATTAGGAGTTTTACTCAGCAGTTAAAGAACATTTTTTAACGTGTCAAATAACCTTGAATTTTTAATGCCTGAAAATGAGGATTAAATATCCCGTAGCCATTCATTTTGTGGTCTGCTGACGTTTCCTTGAAAAAGCTAGCGTGAACTGCAGCTCAGCAAATTCCCCGCTGTTAAGCTTACAACTTCCCCGGTTTTATAATTAGTCCCAGCTGATGCCCAGAGGGGTTTTCACATGCCCGTTGGTGCAGTGCGAAAGCACCTTGCGGGCAGCGCTGGGTTTCTCTTCGCCGGTCCCGCTGCTGCAACATCTCGCCCCTCCCCTCGGCAGCCGGCACACAGCGAGCGTGTGGTGGCTCTGCCCGAGTTGCTTCTGTTTTCATGGAGGAGACAGCAGACCTGGCACTGCAGCAGGTGGAGCTGCCTCGGTGGATCTGACCCTGGGTTCTGGCTGAGAGGATCCGAGTGTTACTTTGGGCCGCGAGACAGTCGTCACTTCAAGCTGACGCTAACCGTAATTAAATATAAGGCTGACTCTGAAAATTTTAAAAATGGACACGGGATTTTTTCTTTGCTTTTTTCTAAAGATCTGGTTTCTAACGTGCAGCAAAAATTTTTCTTGAAGGATTTGACCTATTTATATAAAGGCTTATTTTTGAACACTATGGACCTAGATTAAATGTCAGAGACAGGCAGCAAGCAGCGCTTACAGAGGCATTTTTCTGGAATCTCAATCACGGATCGATTGAAGTGCACAGGGTCTGAAAAAATGTCTCCTAGCATAAAAAACTTGGATTGTTTTTCTCCAATGCTATGCCACTGTAAAGTAGCATGTACCAACAACACAATATCTTTAATGTTTGGATGTAAGGTGGGTCTATAAAAGGACTTTCCTGGAAATGTAAGCTGCATTTAGTGAATGATTGTCATTATGTCTAATGTAACTGTACCTTAAATTTCTGATTAAATAGTGTGTATTTTGTTCCATGCCTTACTTGGTTATCGGAGCTCGTGGTGATTGTGACAGAAGTAATGAATTATCATGCCTACTGTTTAAAGATCCCTTTGAACAACGTTTTGAATTTACTGAATGCTGCATGTAAAATGTCGTCATTCTCCATTAATCAGCATTAATCATCATGTAATCAGTTTATTGCACTTGGCTTTCATTTTCTTCAGCTGTAGAGAATTAAATACACAGGAGACTTGCACTGAGATGCAGGGCTGGAAATGCCTCCTGACATCATATTGATGGAAGCAATTGTTAGTGGCAGGTTTGGGTTTAACAGTGCCCTCGGGCATTTAGTCATTTGAGGACTACATCAACTGTTTAGGTTTCAGAGTAATAAAACATATAATTTGGTAAACCTCAGAATAGTAAACAGAATGTATTCAGTGTTGTGTCAAAACTGCTTTTTTCAGTAAAATTAATGTGCAATGTGAAGGATATAATGAGAACACGAAGTACTGGAAAGCCCCTTTAAAATTAAAGGGATATGTACATGAAGTTACTTTTGAGACTGAGATTCAGAAATCTTTCTCTCCAAAAGTAGCTTTGCATATCCGGTGTTTCTAAGTCAGCGTTTGTTATTTTTAACAAAAAATAGTTGAACTGTATTTTATTTTATAAACTTGGAACAGTTCTCTGTGTGTATGTATGTATATACATACGTACACATGCATATATGGGTAATACATTTTTTTTATATGTCTATCACAAAACGTTGAATATATGTCACCTAGCTTGGAAGGGAGGAGTCTAAATTTTTATGGGTCTTTTGATAGTGTGAATGATTTATTTTGAAACTTTAAGTTGAATGCTTTATTTCCAGAAGGAAATAATTTGACTCTTTTTGAATCAATCTACTTATGTTTCATGTGTCCAAAGCATTTTTCAGTTGGAATTATGTATATATTTATTGCTGCAATTTGGAAACTATTTGCTATAATACTAAGATTTTTTTTTTCCTTTTTGTGGAACTGCACATCCCTGTTTTTTTTTATAAAATATTCCCATGTTTAAATAATAAACTTGGAAAGAAAGCCATAGAATGAAAATACCATCGTGATTTTAGTTTTTGCCGGTTGAACTGCAGAGGAGCGATGCTGTTCACTTTAAGACCAAACTAAAAATATCCAGCAAACATCCAGAATCCACTTTAGGCATTTTGTGTGGATCTGAGCGATGGCGGCATTTTCTACCATAGTCACACGTCACGCATCAGCAGCTCTCTTGGTCTGTCCGAACGCCTTCGTGACTGCTTACTGTGCTCTCCTTCAGCCCACCCTGGGACCCCCACCGCTGGCACCTGGCTGGCAGGGAGAGATGCCAGGGGTGGGAAGAGGGAGGTAGAGCACATTGTACAAAGTAGTCAGCAGAATTCTTTATTATTATCTTTATTAATGCTATCGTATGCTAATAAGTAACATATCTTGCATACCAGTAGTTTCTGAAGTGCAATTAATTCAGCACTGTTGTGTTTTAAAATATCTTGGGCTATGTGCAGGCTTTAAATAAACATGTATTGCTGTTAATACAGAGCGGATACTCCACACCATCTGCATCCCAAATGAACTGAAGGATTTAGGTTTAAACAGCATGAACTGCTGGTAGTAAAGAGATTTTTGCACCAGGCAGTTGAGGATTTTTGAAGAAAAGTTGCAGGGTTCTATTGCACTGAAAATAAAATACTCCTGTCCTCTGAGAAGATACCCTTTGAATACTGCAAGAGTCAATATTTAAGTGACAGTGTGAAACAGTAATGCAGGATTAGCTGTTCAGTCCTCTACATAAAGAAACAATTCATCTCACACAAGTAATCCGATGTAATACAGTGCTTTCCGTTCTCCTTCAATGTTTTTTTGAGCCACATATGAAAAGAACATCAACAATCTGACTGTTCCTCCTTCGGTCTCTCTTCCTTGGTGTTCTGGAACAGGCGAACTCTTCACTAAAAATATTTTTTCTGGTTTTGTAAACGTTTATGCGTATCTTAAATTGTATTGTTTCTGGATATCTCTGACATGAAGCATTACGTAAATACTTACATTTAACACTAGCTGTGCATTTTGACATATGATGGAACACTGCGACCTAAATAAACATGCTGTAAGCAGTTTTATTCAAGATACAATGTCAAACTGAGACTGTCCAAGGGGGGGAAATGCCATATGTTTTTGTCTTAGCTCTAATTATTAAAAGACACCTTAGTGCTTTTATTTGAGAATGAAGCAGTTAGTTACTCAAAGCACTGAACTTGTGTTTAAAAAAAGAAAACCCAAAGATCAAAAAAATCTGTTCTAATATTCCAAGTCATTCAGTTTATCGTATGTTGAGGCCTAAATTGAAAATAATACTGAATGTCCTATTCCATGATCAGTGAAGAGGTTCTGAAAATACACAAACACATACCCTCTTTTCTTACATTACCGAAGTTATTGTTTTGCTATTCACAGGATTTTAGCTTTCTGGTGTGAATTGCTGTTCACCTGCAAAGAGACTTTATTTGGCTTTTGTAATCTTCCTGGCTTTTACAAATGAAAAGATTCCAAGTTAACTTCGGTTCTGCTGTAGTGGAGCATACCTCTTACTTTGTGTCCTTTTCCTCCATGAGGAGGGCGCTATTATTTTCCTAAGCACTAGTTACTGGTTTAGTACTTTCACTAGGCTACAGGGAAAACTTGTACAAAATGCATTAGCATCTGAATATACTATTCATTTCGGATTAGTTTTGTTTTAGCAAGATTATGCAAAATTTAGCTGTATTGTTGTTCTTGTTGTTAGAGTTGTTGGAACTTATTTTCTGCTGAATGGTATCTGGACGTCAGAGTTGTGAAGGTTGATTGTTGTGGAGATGTGAGGAGCACTGAGGGTATTTAGATTTTTCTACTCATCTGCTTTCGACGTATTGCATCTAGTCCTTTTATGCAGGAGTGGAGATGTTGAATGTCAAACAGTGTTTCCCAACAACTTCAGTCTCTGGAATGATCTTTTGAAGGGTCCTTTCAGACTTACTTTAACTTCTAAAGTGGAGCAGTGACGGAACAAGGACAAGTACTTAAACTTGGGCGGTTAGGTGCAAATGGTCTATAGCCACTTTGTGTTATCATGCTGCCTGCTCATACTTCATCAGAGAGGGTCTGACCCTGTGAGCTTCTATATATTTATCGAATTCCAATTATTAGATTCACTTATTAAAATCCTCGCTTATTCTTAACCTCTTTCAAAAATTGCAAAATTTCACACTTGTGAAAATTAAAACTTAACCAGGGACAGACTGTATAAGTCAGGTTGTGTGTTTTCCTGGGTTTTAGTTGTAGTTTTTGTTGTTTGACGTGTGCAGTAAGTTGGGAGTCCTGTTGCTGTGTGGATGAGTGAGGAGAGTTAAAGTCTGGAGGAGAAGGGAAGTGAGTATAAGAAGGTCAATTTAGGAACTTCTAAATTGTTTCTTAAGCACCTTTTCACTCTTATATTAAAGCTGCTTTAGCACTGATTTTTTTTCTTTGTGTGTAGAGAAGACACTGTGCTTGCAAACTTCTTTTCACGTAAGACAGTGTATGTCTAATATGAATTAGACTGTGACACACATCCCATTTTGCAGAGAACTGTAGTTACTGCTGCCTTGTCAGTTGCTAAATTATTAAGCCTTTGTCATTAAATTATCTGGTAGTTAAGGATGTTCTTGTGTAATTAATTTTCTATCCATGAGCATGGCACTCTGTATAGCTTGAATCTCTGGAATAACAGCATTGCATGCTGTTGTGGATATGGGTCACCAGTTCAGGGCATGAGATTGTTTAAGTGTTCTTTAAATAATTTCCTTTCATTTCTTTTTCAGTAAGATTTCTCATCAGAAGATTAAAAAAAAAAAAAACCAAACACAAGTTAATTGTCTCTGGGAGATGTATGATTCTGTTTGAAATATCTTTTTAAAATACAGGTATGAGTTTAGGCAGACTAAAGCGAAGATTTTTTAGAATGAGTTTCGTAAAGCGTTTCTGTGCTTATTCTGTGAACAGGTGATCTGTATTCTGACAAACGGTGCTATAAAGTGCCCACAAAATCCTTGTTTGTCCTGCACATTGCTGCAGATACTTTGTTCATCCTTAGTTTTGTCTAATTCTGCTAGGCCAGCGAGTTGAAGCGGGGAGGCTGTGGGCCTAAACAGTTAACACAGGGATTGATTTCTCTGTGGTGAATTTAGACCATCTTCTCATCTCATGTAAACTAGCACTGATTAATTAAAGTAAGTGGATTTTACAGTAGTTTACACCAGTAAATAATTTAGTCCATAGGGTTTGATGAGAGTTCAAAACTCATTGAAGGTGTAATCCAGCCTGAAGAAATTTTGTTAACTATGTTGCATCAGAAGAGAGATGTTATTAATTAATTCTGACATACCTGCATCTGAATCCTTTGGGGCAGTATCTCTCTCAGAATTATGTGTTAAACGTTTAGCACTTAGTTGCTTTAGGCTTTAAATTACGATTATAAATTTTACAGCAGTCCATAAAGCTTCTTAAAAATAGTTAAATTGCTTGGCTGCTGCCTAACTGAGTGCTGGGAAACTTTGGAGGTGTGCGGCAGAGGCGATCTGTCTGCCAGTTCAGAGCTGCTTTGTCACACCTGCCTCTCTTCCTTTCATTTGATCTTTGCCCATGGCTTGGCTGACTCTTCTATGCTAAGGTCTCCTTGGAGCCTGGATTTGGGTGCAGGATTGGATTCTCTTGGTTGTAATCAGAGAAATGGTCTTCTGCTAGCCACTATGAGGTGGGCTGGTTCTGCTCTCTACCTGTTTTTCTTCCTATTGTGCCAGTACTGCTGCATGTCTTATCTTGTCGTGAGTCTCTTTAGGGAGTTAAAGGAAATATAATATTGCTGGAAGAGTGAACAAACACTCTGCTGCATTAGCTTGCTGAGTTTGCTCACCATCTGAAGCCAGATGTGTACAAGCAGCAAGGGGCAGGGAGACATGGTCATACAGCTCGACCAAGAGGGATGGAATGGGTCGTGCTCCTTCAGACAGTAGCTGCCCTTTGAGTGAGCTGGGCTGGATTGGGAAACCGTATCTTTAGACTCCTGTGGAGTGTAACTTGCATGGGATTTCACTTCAGTAGCAGCAGAATTAACGTGGCATGACTGAAACAGTCAACTGAATTCTTATTCAAGAGTTGGCAGCTCCTGGGAAAGAAAAGGCAGTGGGCAATTTTGAATTGACTGTTTGACTGTTTGACTGTGCCAGATCACTTGAATGTGCTACCTCAGTCATGAAGCAGAGTATTTCAGAGGTGATGCTCCATAGTAAAGCAGTACAAACCACTTCCACTCCTGTGGAGAATTAGCTGTTATGAGATACAGTCATTTGCTTTACTTGAAGCACTTTGCTCAAAAGTAATTTCAGCAAAGGGCAAGGACAGTGTGGTACCTTTCAGAATAAGTATTGTAGATATTAAATTTTCATGTACTTTACATCCTTGTCTTCTGTTTACACTTTGAAACATTATCCTTTAAGTATTTCAGTTACTGTATTTTAAACATTAATTCTGGTGGTTTTTTAGTAGTTTCAAGTAGGGAAATATTTTGCAAATAATAATAAAGTCAATCTTAAATATTGCATCACTATCCAATTATCAGTTCACTTTTAAGATTTTTTTTTTTTATAAGCTTATAGCCCTTGTCAGTGCCTTGTATGGGAGAGAATCCTTTACCACAACATTTTTTCATTTTTAATCTAAATAATGACATACTGATCTATTAAAACTTCGTATACACTGTTATTATAAGCACTGATACATTGTGTAATGTAAACATATGGTTCTTAGTGAAATCTAGAGCCTGTTTACACTCAGGCATGTCCAAATACCATTTTCTAATAGTGTCTGGTTTCAGGAAAAATATCAAGGTATTTCTGTGCTTTGCCTAAAGGTATTGACTGTTCTGTAAAGGAAGTTAATTTGGATTGACCTGTGACTATTTTATTAATTTATTTTTTTTTTAGTAAAACTGGAATGATTCACTTACAGCTTTCCACAGGGTCTTGTCTGAGATGATTTGGGAACTCAATTCACTGTCAGGTCTCATTTTCCTGTATTTCTTAGTCAAATCGAACGTTGAGATCTGGCAGGGACATTTTTGAATGGCAAGTCCAGCCAAATACTGCCTTCGCCAGCGGAGCAGGCTCCTTTAAGCTAGTAGGCATCCTACTTTGATGTTGCAAGACGTTTTCTGTGCTTTTTGAAGCTCTAATGTTTATTTTCTCTAATTTCCAGTGTGGTCTTATTTATGTTCCTATAATGTTCACTTGTATTTTTGGATAATGCTGTTCTTTAAAAGATAATTCTTCCCTATTTCTGGTGTTTAACATGGCTGTCCTAGAGAGTTAATGTCAACTCTTTTCAGGGTTTTGTTTTGATAAGTTAAAAACAAGTCAATCTCAGAAAATAGATGAATGGCAGGAGTCTGAGGCTGAGCAATCCTGCATCTCACTGCTGCAGGGAAAGAAAGAAAAAGAACTTTTACTTTCTGCTAGTAGTAAGCTATTAAGTTGGCTTGGTCATCTCATGAAACTTCTCTGCTAAAGATTTGAAAAATGAGGGCTTTTTGAGTAACCAATGCAATTTTTCACAGCTATCAGCATTCACCCTTTCTCCTTTGCCATCCAGCTAAGGAGAAGGTATGGAAGCATTTAGAGCTTGATTGTTGTAATAACAGAAGTCTTCATGCTCTTGCTTTCCTCTTTGGAATTACTACTTCTGCCTTGTGCTTCTCTGCTAACCATTGGTATTTTTAGTAGAAATATACTTGTATTGCTTCTACTTTATAATTTCTAATACTTAAGAAGCATAATTTCTCTCATATAGTAGAACTTGATCTCGTATGGTCTCAGCAGTGAAGGGTTGAATTGAGTAGGGTGGATAAAGATTTTTTTTAATTTATTTTATTTTATTTTTTAAGTGCAAAAATAAAGCGGGGTTATAACTTCAAAGATCTCTGACATCTCATCAGTTACTGGCTAAAAGAAACTGTGTGTCTTTAGTGTATTGCCTGTATGTGTGTGGTCGGGTGTGGGTTTGGTGCTGTTGGTTTGGGGTTTGGAGGCGGTATGGGGATGGTGTGCTGCAGGGCAGGCTGTGACAAGGTAAAGCGCAATTGGTGATGCAAGTGTAAAGCCGCAAGTTGTTCCTTCTAAGTTAGTAAGAGAACTTAGCTTGTCTCCCAAGGAATCTTAGTGTTGGCAGAACAACATGACAGGGAAAAGAAGAGCAAACAAATCCTTCCTCTTTCAGCATGAGTCAGTTATGTGACTTCAGCTGCCCTATTTAACCACTTCTTTACTGGCAAACCTCTGCAATATTGCTATATGACGAGTCTATAGAAGACAGAGTAGACTGATGTGTAGCTCACTCCCAAAAGGGAACGGTCCTGTCCTGATTTCCCCTCTCCTTTTGCACTGTCTGGTATTCCTTGAGTCCCTGCCTGAATGGAGGTCACTAATGCAGTATGAATCTAACCCAACAAAGGAAAAAAAAGTGGGTAGTTCTTTGCTGATTTGAGTACCAGAACCAAAGAAAGGAAGGGGATATGGTGCCTTCCCCAGGCTTTGGGTGACAGGGAACACTAACAGATTGCTGTTGTTAGGAGATCAGCTCTCCTGTTTGACCATGCTTAAAGACTGTGTTTTGCTTAATAGACAAAAATTTAAGTCTTCCAGTGAGACAAGCACAGGGGGGTGCGTGAGCAGGAAATGAATGGGTTAAGCATTACAGGAGTCAGTAACTGATGGGTCATTTCAAGCAGCTTCTTTGTAGTTTATCCTGCACCCTTCAACTTTGTCGTATCGTAGGACTTTTCTGTGAAGGGCAGGGATGTTGTGGTAGCCTGAAATACTTCCATGTAACTGTTAACAGGATTAGTTGTCATATACTGTTTATTAGGTACTGCCTTGGTATAGTGCTCACGTGCTTATAGACACATGGGTTACTTGCAGTAATCTACGAGATTAGGATGTAGAAATAATTTACCAAGATGACAATTATTTTTTTAATTTAAGTAGTAGTATGTACATCTTAGAATTCTGTTAAAAAAACCAAACACCTCAAGGAAATGTCTTCTATCCTAAATATACTTTAATAATAGGAATAGCTTTTTCCAAGTTTAAAACCATTACACATTTAGAAGGTATTTCTGTTCATTTAGTGACATGACATGACATACTTTCCCTGTAAACTAGTAGCAACTATGTACTCCGGAGTACAATAACGATGTGTGAAAGTGAATGTGGTTATAAAATTTTGGGGTGTATCTTAAGGACACAGTAAACCCTGCTGGAAAAGTTACATGACTTCAGACCTCAGCTTTAGTTTTAACTAGCAATAGAATGCACAAACTACCTGAAGTGCCCTGGAATTGGCCAAGACTACGAAGGTGAAACTGGGATGAAGCTTTTATTTAAGTATGTTTGTAATATGAGCCCATGTGAGCTCTGGTGTTTGGAGGTGCTGGGTAAGCAATGAAATCTGCAGTCCAGAGAACAGGTGAAGATTATGTATGCTCCTGATTTCATTAATACCTTTTAGTAGGGATCTGGAAGTGTGGATACAGCACAGTCTGACTAGAACTCATCCCTAGTGGCTAAGTAATAGGTTCTGGGGTTTGAAATTGAATGCAAATTAATAAGACACAGACTGAATAATGTCTTGTGTTCCTGTTTGAAGACTTACTTGTTGGGGAAGCTTAATCTGTCTAGTAGCAAACCCACATTTTATTGTTTCATAATCAAGTTAGCAGTAGTGAATTGCTATATTGATGCCCCAATATGAAAGCTGAAGCTCTTTAGCTGACAAAAAACGCTTTTGGCAGAAGGGCTAAATTGGAAGCATGGAAAAAAACTTTTGAGGCTGATAGTTTTTAAAGGCAGGACAAGGTGATAAACGCAGTTGGTACTGAGAGTTTCTGCTATTACAGAATAATGTAGTGTTAAAGTGTTTGCAAGAAAAAAATAGTAAAGGGAAAAGTTTTTGGAAAAGGTTTTGGGGACATGTCACTGTATGCAAATAGGCAAAGAAAATTAGCTAGATTTGTAGTAGTTCTAGGTGAGACTAAAAAGACTGGAACCTTTTTAGATAGGATCAGTCTTTAAACTATAAATACTATTTTAAACTTTTATTTCTAGATTTTATTGCCTTGAAGTCAGCAGGGTCAGAAAATAACTATTTCTGTCTGACCTAGGTTTTCTGGATAATCTTTTCACACTTCTGTAGTGGATTGATCTTTTTCCGTAATTGTTTCCTTCAGAAATACCGCTATCAGGATGAAGATACACCTCCACAGGAGCACAGCTCTCCACACATTGCCAATGAGGTGACGGGTCCAGAGCTGGTTCATGTATCGGAGAAGAATCTGTCACAAATTGAGAATGTTCATGGATTTGTTTCCCATTCTCATATTTCACCAGTAAAGGTAGGCATTTTAAAAGTTATTATAACGAATGAACTCTTTTGATATACTCCCCAGGGATATAATTTTGTGGGGAAAAAAATATGTACGTTACACCTACTTCTATTTTTTTTTTAAATAGAACTACTAATTTGTAAAATTCACTTTGTAGATGTTAAGACATTAACTTAGTTCCACACATTCTGACTAAAAATGCATGATAGTGAAATGCTCAGATAACAGATGTAGCTAACTTAAGGTCTCAGGCATAGTTTGATGGGCACTATGGTTACTGCTGTCAGTTGCATTTTGGTTTTTCTACCAGGATCCTGTAGAATCACTTCAGAGTTTGTTTCTAGTAAATATTTTAATTGAGGACCTACGTGGAAAATGTAGTGAGCTAAGTATAATATGTGTCTCTGGAGCTTTTCAGCATACAGTGCTGTTATTCTCAAGACAACTCCAGTAACTTCAAGATAGATTTAAAAATTAAGAGGACAAACTGAGTGTGAGGTTTTGTGGGGTTGGGGGCTGTAACAGGCAGTTTTATGTGCTGGGGTAGTAGGGAGATGTAGCCAAATCATTTTTGGAATAACATATTACTTTAGTGTGCCAGACTAAATGCTGTTTTCTGTAGCACTTCTGAGTTTTTATGGCTTTCTGAGCAAAAAGTGGAAAAAAAATTTGATGCTGATGAGTATTTGGGCTTTAGAATGATGAGGTGGGCTTACATTGAGGTAGGCCTACGGTTTGGTATTTTTTGCATGCATTGTTGGTTTGTGGTAGTATCCCTTGTGACTGAAATTGGCAGTGTACTGTAACGCATGCAGCTAGAATTTAAGAAAAGAGTTGTTTTGAACTTAGTTACATTTCCAGAATTTTTTTTATTGTGGAGAAAAATCTTGTTGAATGGATCAGCTCTTTATAATTGACTTGTAAGGATTCTGCAGAGGAACCAACTGTAGTGGGCAGGTGTGTTTAGTAATTATGTTCCAGCTTCTCTAATATTTTTTATAAAATGTATATGTTAGTATTGAACACATTTATTTTTACTTAATAACTCCATGAGGAACTTTATTTATTTCCATAGTCTTCAGGAGCTAGGCAAGCTGAATTCTTTAAGCCTTAATGAAGAACCTTTTTGAAGTGGGCTATATTAACCTCTGAAAAGCCTTATAAGAAAGCTACTATTACAAACCTTTCATTTTGAGAATGGCTAGGACCTCGATCTTCTGTTCCTTGTCAAGGTAGACATACAGTAACACTTTCACATGTCTAATTCCCTGAATTGATTGATATTCAGAAAGTAATACATCACGCTTCCTGTGCAACCATTAGAAATAATAAAATAAAAAAATCCTCTGCCTCTGGGGACTTAAGGTCAACTCCGTTTATTCGCAAGCTTTTCCTAGTTCATAGCACGGTTAGTCTTGCATTTCAGAAAGCATAAAGGGACCAAAGAGGCAAACTGTAAAGCTGTCTGTAATAAGTGGTCATGTATAATGCATTTCACAATCCAGAAATTTGGAAATAAAAAATAAAATTCTAGAATGGGTATGTGTTGTGGTTTAACCCCAGCTGGGAGCTAGGACCATGCAGCCTCTTGCGCAGTTCTCTCTCTTCCCTACCTCAAAGAAGAGCAGGGAGAAAAGGAGGGGAAAAAAACCTCACAGGCTGAGATAAAGACAGTTTTTAATAGAACACTAACAGAAAAAGGAAAATAACAATAATAATAATAATGGTAAAAGAATATACAAGAGAAAGTAATACAACACAAGTCACTCTTACTACCTGGTGAATTGGTTGCCCAGCTCCTCCTGAGCAGTGATTGCTAATTTGTTTTCCAGCCAACCTTCATTTATATACCAAGCATGACATCTATGGTATGGAATATGACATTGGCCATGGCATTGTTCTGTCTGTGCTCCTTCTCAGCTTCTGTGGGAAGCTGAAAAAAGTCCTTGAATAGTATAAACATAACGCAGCAACAACGAAAACAATATCCATTATTGACATTTGTTTCATACTAAATCTGAAACATAGCAATCATTAGAAAGTAAATTAACTCCGTCCCAGCTGAAACAAGGACAGTATGTGAGACAGAAGTTCTGTTTCTTGGAACTGAGTAGGTGCTACTTCATTGTACTTGAGACTGTTCAAAGGGCTGTAATTACCTTGGTTTCTTTCTGGCTGCTTGGATCTAAGGGAAGCCAAACTACTCAGAATAGTTCCTGTGTTTGACTTTATTTCAGATAATTTTTGCAAATAGCCAACTACAGAAATAGAGAAGTGAGGATTTGATATTGGTAACATTAACATTCCATGGAAGATGACTTAATTTCTTACCTCTCTATAGTGTGAGTGATCTCTACCTTAAAGAGATCCTACCAGGCAGTCTCTACAAACAAGCAAGGCTTGTATTTAGAGTGTTATATGGGATCCTTGATTATCTGTTTCAATTGAGCATTATCTAACTACTGTAACTTTCTATAAAGACACCGATGTAAAACTGTTTACGGAAATAGACATGAATGATTGTACTTGGCCCTCCTCTGCTCAGATCTGATCTTGGGGTGTGTTGAATATACAACTCTGCTGCACTGTTCTGGAAGAAAGAAACAACGTCGTCTTTAAAATATTCTGGGAATAGAGTTAAGCAGCCTGTAGGTATGATTACAAAATATGGTGAGGCCTCTCCAAAATAGTGGGTATCTTGGGTCTCTGAAGAGGATTAGTATTATCTTTCTCAAATGGGTAAGTGCTGGCAAATCACCATGTGATAGGAGAGGATGTATATATGAGAAATAGCATCATGCAGCTCATATTACCATTTATACCATACTCCTGGTTATTTTCATGTGACTACTCTATTAATTTCCAAGTAATGCATGGTAGAACTGAAATCTCTCCTGGCTTTGTCATCTGAAAACTGGTATGGGTGCTGCAGGGGTCAGTTGTTCAACAGCTTTTTGTGGAACTTTGAATTCTGATGCTAAGTTGGCTGCTGGCTTGTTTCTCTACTGAAGAAGTTAACTTCTTTGCATAAATCATTTTTAGTCAGAGTTTGAGGTCTTCAGGTATTGGAGTTGGGGGGTGCATCCATAGTTTCATAGGCCCTGGGAGTCTTTATGGGACCTTTTAGAGTAAAATGCCTTTGAGCTCAGAGTCAGCTCTCGGTCAGGAGATGGTTTGCTAAAGTTATTGGAATAAATGCTGTTAAAACTTGAATTCGAGTATGTCAGGAAAAAGCCACGGTTGGTATTGTATTATTAGCATAGCTGGTCTGATGATTTGCAAGATGTTCGTAGTTTTGGCATAGCTCATGCTGAGGATGGTTTTAGCAACCAGGTCTGAGTTAAGAGTTGTCAGGTCCTGGTTCTGTCGGTTTCTCACAAGAGTGCTCTGTGTAATTTATTTGGTAGGTTGCCTTGATGCATTGTGTAGGGACCAGGTTTTGGCTAATACACAAGATCTTGGTGAGCTTTGTTCAATAGTACATTTACTTAAGGAAACTAAATGTAATAGAGGCTGCTGTTTTTACTCACTAAATAAATAATGAGAAGATTTTTTTTTTTTTAATGTTAAATACACTTGAAATTTCAACTATGGAGTTACCATGATCATATGCTGCTTCTTAAGAAATGCTGCAGAGGGCAGTAGAATCAGATTTTGAGGACTACCTTATTTTATCGGAAGACCTCTGCAGCCTAGAGCAATAATAAAAAACATTAATAGAAAAGAGCGAAGAAAGGAGATGCCTGGTTTTAACTAGTTAACATTTTATTCTTGAGAGAAGCTTTCACGTTTTCTAGTACTTAAAGCAGTTTTTACAGCTTGCTTGGACAGGTGGATGATTTTCAAAGAGCAGCTTTCAATGACCAGAAAGACAAATGTATATCTTAAATTTTTAGAGGATAAACATGTGACTACTATTTATCAAATGTTCTACATGAAGTACTGTAGTAACTCAAGGTGTTGTTTTTACCTTCTTGACAGAGAGGGTGGGCAACCCCAGATTCAGGTTGGGATAAGATATTGCATGTTTGCAAGTAGCATGAAATGACTGATACTATCTGTACTGATTTGAAGTTTAAACATGAGAGAGGGCTTACAGGTTTTGTCTTGTTAGGGTGGAGCTTTGTTTAAAAAGAAATGTATATTTCATATGTCTCAAGCATCAAGGAAATAAACTTGACCGAGGAGATTTCGTGTTTTCTGTTTGCTATTTAATACTGTGTGAAGTAGAACTCTTCTTAATTCTGTAAAACAGTTGGGGTTTTTTTAATGTTTAATGGTAGAGAATCGTGAACAGATAGTGAAAGTGGTCAAACTTGAAATACTTAAAAATATTCTGTCCTAAGCACTTTAAACAATATTTTCAGGTATATAGGCATCTAGCACCAGAATTTCCTTGGCCGAAGGTTTCCAAATTCTTCATAGAAACTTCCAATTAGAATGAGAGGTTCCTTGACTTGTTATGAAATAAAATGTGATCAAGTTGAATTGACTTTGAAATTGAAACAGTACATTGCTACCGAGATTGGCCACTAGATGGTGATGCTATAAAAGGGTTTATTTCAACTGTAAAACTGAATTTAGCTTCTCAATCTTACATTCAGATTGCTGATTTTTTAATTCAACATTAGTTTTTATTAAATAGCTCCAACCAAATGAAATCTGTCATAGATGTGATATGATAGCAAATAAGTTCTTTAAACAGTGAACAGAAGTTGGAGTTTTCTCTGAAGGAAAAAAAGCTTTGAGTAATAGATTATTGCCAGGTTTTAAAATAATGGGTCATGATGTGATAAGACAAAATTCTGTCTTAAATTGTAGTATTCTTTATTTAAAGCAACCTGTGCATGAAAAGTAAAATATTTTATTTGTGTCTCTATGTTTATGATGTGGCAATTCAATATTTAAGTGTAGACCTTGATTTGGGCTTTTATGTATTTCTATATTATGTTTGTGTATTATATATTGGTATTTGGGGCTATTATTTCAGTGATAATACAGAACCTCCAAAGGAGACTCAATAGTTTGTAAACTACTAAATATACCTTGTAGTGGAAAGATATACCATGACTAGTGTGGTAAATGTTAATCTTCATTGTGCTCTGTAATAAATTCTTAGCATTACAATATTCACTGCAATTCCATTATATCCACAATTCCCATTCAAAATTTGCACAAGGCTGTTCTCAGAGAGTTTTCCCAGTATTTGATAAGTTTCGAAGTGAAATTATGATGTGGCTGGCTGCAGTAACAGGAAGCTGGATTTACTGATTAAGAAAAGTCTCTTCAGTTCTCTTTTCTTTAACCAAATCTTTTTTGCTGGTCTGTCTCTGGGGATTTTCACCATTACAGCAATCTTCAAAGGGTGTGAAAAAAACACTTGCACTTGTTTTGTTCCTTACACGCATAGCAGACATTACAACTGAACTTCAATGTTTTAGTTGGAATATTGCACTAGCTTTATTAGTCTATTAAGGTATTTCAAATTTCTTACTGGTGCTATACAGTAAAATTTTAATTACTGACTAAATAGCACAACCATAAGGAACTAAAGGTATTCTACTGGCTGAATATTTGTCATCTTTGATGACTGCGCACAGCTATTCTAATGAAGTAGCAGAATCCAGGATTTTCACAATCCAGGAATTGTGAAAATAGGTGTGGGGGGGAGGAAGGGGGCGAAGGGGAAGTATGTTAATCTTTAATTTATGGTTACGTAATTATGGACTCTTGCACATATTTCATGCAACACAGTTGGCTACTTTACTGCTCTCACGTGTTCACAGAAATGATCACCTCTGTTCAAGTGCTGAGAGAAGACAATACTGAGCAGGTCGGGCAGCGCAGTGGTTGGCCTTTTTCATTACTGGCTGCCTGTTTGATCTCATGCAAAGGCCCGTCGTCCTGACTGAGTGCTGTTATATTCTGTTAGAGTACTTCAGCTTCAGATAATGCAGTAAAAATCCCTACTTCCCTGTAACAATTTTTTTTTTAAAAAAAATTTTAGACATGCAGATTAATGCTGCTTGAGCATTATAAGCACAGTGGTGGAGTCCTTTGTGGTTATATAAACTTATTTCAGTGAAGAAAACTATGAGTTCATAGTATTATGACATTAATGCAAATGAATTAGTTTTCCTATCTTTGAACACTGAAGTATTTCAAACTACGGTGAAATACTGTTCTGCATTAAAAAAAGATGAAAGTTTTACCCCCAGATTTTAACTACAAGAATCTCTTTGCCAAAATGAAGCATCTGGTGCTGGGTTGGAAACTAATCTCATAATGTGTTGAGTACCTTTGAACCAGTAGCTTTGCGCCATGTCAGTGCTCCTCTGCTCTATCTGTCTTTACTTGGCAGTGTCAGATCTGGGAGAAATTAAACTTACTCAGGCTCAGTTTGCATCAGAGTGAAAGTAGTCTTTTATTAGAGTAAAAGCAGTAGAACAGAGCTTACCTTCTTTGGCTCTGTGAGTCTCTGACCTGTTGGAGCTTGGGATGGTGTAGTGGGGAGGAAAGGATTACTCTGTGCTTACGCTTTTAGCTACTGAGACAGGCAGTAGGTTAGTTGGGCGTTGTTGGTAAGAAGTATGCTCTCTAGCCTTACCTTTCCTCTTGAATAGAAGTAGCAGCCCCTGTTTTTGTGCCAGATACCTTTTACTTAGTGTAGTGTACGCATCATTTCAAAAAAGTTTCTAATAGTGTATATCAGTGGTACCCAAACCTTCTATATGACGGGCTTTGTAATCCTGGTAGAGCAGTCTGGTTGACTACATGCACACTGTAGTTTTACTCTGTGAAATAAATGTCCCCCACCTAGCGTATGCCTGTGCGTTTCACATTTAGACATCTTTGGAAAAGTGTTTCCAGGCCTTAATGGCATTTAAGCTTAATGGTTTTAAATTAACTGATATGAAACTGCTTATCTATTAATGCTGTGATGCTGTATAACAGTCTGCTTAAACTGGCAGGAATGAAATATGGCAAGGTGGTACTCGTTCTTAAAATTAGCATACAAAAGGGAGAGGAGAAATGAGAACTCGCTCTCATTTCTGTACTGGCAAAAATGGTGAAACTATTCTAAAAAGCAGAATCAATGAGTATGTGGAGAAATTACAAATGTGAAAGCAATGAAAGCGTTGTAAGGAGTTCTTCCATAAAAATCTCCTAGAACATGTGCGTAGAGATCATCTTGTTGATGTAGGTTTCTAGGTTTTCTTAGAGGCACAAAATAGAATTCCTCAAAAAAAGCTTACAGAGAAATTTAAGCTGTCATGGAATAAGGGAAAAAAATCTTGGGATTTAATTGCTTTCAAAAAAAACAACAACAAAAGGAAGGTAAAGGGTAAGAAAAAAGATCAGTAATCGTGATGGATGGATGTTACCAGAAGGCTCTCGTAAGGACTTGTGTTCTCATTGCGTCATCTCAGAGGACTGAGAGCTCAGGGTTATAACAGATTAATGGAATAATCATCTCAGTACTCAGGTTACAGTCAAAAAGACACATGGAATACAAGGAATATCTGGAGAAGCAAATGGGAATAAAATTGCATTATTTTATCACTCTAGAAATCTGCACTGTTCCTTATCTTGGTGAAGGCCTATCAGTCTAGAAATGATTCACAGAAGAGGAGTAAGAGTGGTCAGAGGCAGAGGGCAGCTACAGTACAGTTCAATAAAAATGAATCAGTTTGACTCCTCAGTTTGGGAAAGAGCTGAGTCAGGAGATATCAATAAAACTACAGTCAGTAAGGGTGAGTCACTAAAACTGTGAAAATTGCTAGGGAGTGGTTATTTCAAAAATATAAATGTACGTTCAGAAATACAAATTAGTAGGTGATAGTTGTTTTACAGCCCCTAAACACAGCGATCTACAGTCAGCTCCTGATAGTCTTTTGGCTTCTGGTAAAGGTATTACAGCATACATTGCTTGTTTTTTCTGCCCTTTTTCTTCTGCTGGAAGCAAGCACCTTTATTTAACTCCTTCCCATTAATCTGTATGGGAAAGAACTGCCTATATAAATGTTGCATATGTGCATATGCTTTCTTTAATGCAGGACAACCTCCTTTCCCTGTGAACCCCAATCTTGTGCTGATAAGCTTAATAGGTTCCCTTCTCTTTATCTCCTGGTTTGTCTTTCCTCCAATCTCCCTGTTCCCCCAACTGTTTGCCCAGAAGTCTTTTAGAGCTTGCGGAGCTTCCTTTAGAATAGAGCTCTCTGTTCATTAGAAGAGTTTTTCTGCTCTCAGAACTGATGGTCTTTATGATTTGAGGAACTATGAAGGGCATGTTCAAGGCTACTCAACAGTCAAAGTAATTGTGACTTCCTATTTGCCCTAGTACATTTTCTTGCTTATTTTATTTCCTGAATCCTGCTTCTCTGAGCAGGTGGGCAAGATTACCCTGAAGATGGAAGATGCTGTTTCAATTTAGAAATAAAAGATCGGTTGACATGTAGTTTGCAAGATTGATTATGATTGTGAGAAAGTTGCAATCTGTTACCTCTTTCTAAATTAAGACCTTTCTAAAGCTTTGTGACATCTTCAGCGGGAAGACAGGGAGTTGGAAGTAGATGATCTTTATTCCAACCCAAAGCATTCTAGGATTCTGTGACAGTATTGCTGGAGTTAGGAACGTATCTAGAATAGTGAAGACTATAAAGAAAGATTTGAACATACCCTCAGAAATACTCATTTTTAGACAAGCATCATAATTTGGTCATCACTCTGGAGAGGAGGTGCTCTACAGTCTTTATAAAATACTTTGCCCGTGTTCTTGATAGTTTACTACTATTAAACTTCCTGTAATTGAAAATTACACAAATATGTGCAAAGATGTCAGTTTGTTTCTTATCATAAGAAGCAGTTGACCAAATCTGCCCCTTTCTCAGTATGGATCTGCTCAACAAATTCTTGTCAACAAGAAAGAAAAACTGTAACAGATGGACTGTGGATTAATCCAAACATTAGAACAACCTGAGATAGAGTAATCAACATCAAGTAGTCTTAATAACTGGTTATACTCTTTTTGCCTGAGATTTCCCTTGAGCTCCCAGTGCAGTTGGGTTCATTTTTGATGACTGAAGAAAAGCTGAAGAAACTTGCATTAAACACAGGATGTTTTTATCGGTCTGGCGTGCCAAAAAGCTGGGCAGGAGATTCATGAACAGGGTACGGAAGACCAGCCAGTTTAATCTGCACAGATTGGTAGGTTGTCTGAGGTGTAGTGTGAGTAACAATGTAATAATCTTTTATAGTCAATATTTATACTAAATTGTATCATTATAGAATAATTGTGCTGGGGTGTTTACTTCTAAGGTACTTTCAGTGGTAAAATACCTACTTTTTATTGACTATATAAGTCAAACTTGATCAAGGGCTATTCTTTCAGTCCTGTCTCTCAACTGAAAGCTGAGATAGGCTAAAGACACTTTTCAAATGCTCCAGGGGTTTTGTTGTTATTGTTTTAAAAGGGTAATTGAGATATGACTGCTGTTTGCATATGCAAACAGTTGTTGTTGCTGTGCATCTTTAATTTCAAGGTACGCATGCTGCTTGTAAAGGTATGCCCAGGAAAACTTTATCTTTGAGATGAAAATATGGCATTATGTCATGTTTTAACTTGTCCTAGCAGGCTGATAATAAGAATTGGCTCAGGTACAAAGTCAGAGGAACTATGTTCCAAGTATTTGATGTTAATTTTTAAATTCAGTAACCACTGTGATTACTATATCTTGTTAATTGGCCATGGAACAAATAATGTTACTTTGCATCCACTACAAATGGAGATGCGTCTTGCAGTAAATTTATTAAGCTGTATAAAGGTATGGGTACTGACATAGAAATGTTAATCGTGTGCTGGTTTGGTTTGTCTTTTTTCTTTTTTAGGGTGGGTGTGTTTTGTTTTGGTGTTTGTTTTTTTTTTTTTTTTCCTTCTAATCTGCAGTCTCAATTCTTGCCTCAGTAAACGGGATTTTTTTGGTTTGCTGTGGTGTTTGGGTTTGGTGTGGTGGTTTGGAGGTTTTTGGGGGAGTGTGTATGTTTTTGTGCGTTGTTTTGCGGGGGGTGGTGGGTCTTTTTTCTTTTGTTTGTGTTGGTTTTTTTACATTTTGTCCCCATCAGTTCAATATCCAGAATAGGAAAAAGGGATGATGGAACCTCTTGACTCCCTTTAGGACTTCCTGAAATTCCCTGGTGAGCCTCCCGGTTCTACCTCCTGACCCCGGAGGCAGTCATTCACGGGTGCAATTTAATCTACTGTCTCTGCGTTAATGATTCTTACGTTGTCTCCTTTGTCTGGATACTTCTTTTTCTGTCCAAATAGCACTTTCTCTGATACCTACTGCAGGTGTTTGACCCTCTGTTGAAATGCTCTTTGACCAAAACAAGCCCTTGTCTTTACTCCCCACACACCGTTTTTTCAACTGTACAAGCGGCCATTCTTCTAGTCTGGACTCCTTTGCATTACTCTGATGTTGCACCATCTCTAGCTTTATACCATGCCTTTATCCTCAGGTTGCTTTGGAACTTGGAAAAATCAGGATTTGTCTCATCACCACAGTACAGACGCCTTCTACAAAAAACTGCAACTTGTATCTTCCTTAGGCATCAGCAAATCTTGCTCGGTATCAGTAAGATCCATATGGAGTGTAGGTGACACAGATTGCTGTCTTTTATCACTCGCGGGATTGCATAACCTCTTCCTGAAGTACTTTTCTGGATTTGTCTCCATCGAAATGAAGTCATCATAGCTTCACTTTCAGAATTTTTTTTTTGTTGTTGTTCATACGAGCCTTTCCTGAAGTGCTGATTTCTAAAGTCTCTTTGTCAGTGATGCCAGAGTTGATTGTTGGCTGGGTAGGAATCATCCTTGAAAGAAACTGTCTTAAAAAAGAGCAAACCTGTCTCATCTTCAGACAGACTGATACAACAGCAAAAAAAATAGGTACTTGGTACATTTGTTCTCCGTGTATTGTGGTGTTTCCTTTCAGAACTTTAAACAATACTTTCCCATGTGACTCCCAGTTTGGAGTCTATGTTCATGGACAAATGAAGAAAAACATAAAAAATACTTTCACTTTGAGTCTTTTTATAAAGACTCAGAATTCAAAGCGTGTAATTTGTGGTTTGTTGCAAACATCTTCAATCATAGCCAAGGATTAAGAAACGTCTCCAGTAAGAAATTTATAGGCATTTTTTCGACTAGATATTTTCTTTGAGTCTGGAAAATACAGAGCTCAGGTAGGGCTGCAATCTTCCCATGAAAAGAATTCTCATTATAAACAGCTTGTCCATTTCAAAGGACCATTGCATCTACTATGTCTCAGGCATTTCTTTACCTCCATTATCTGTCTTATGAACATAGCTTTGAAGACACTGCACAAGGCAGACGGAGTTTCATATGACTTACACTGATAAGCCATTGTATTTTATGAATATTAATAAAGCCTGTCTGAAAGATGTACTCCAAGTATTTGTACGTGATACGTTATTGAGCTCCACTAGTGAATAGAAGTAAATGGTGCATTGATTTATTACCACAGCTTTAAATTAATGTACTTATTATTTCTGCTTGTAACATAAGCTGTCAGGAAAAATTTGTTACATGGAATAGGATAGCTGTCAGTAAGAATTTGTTAAGAAGAAGATCATATAATTTCTTTGGTGCAATATAGAGGAACTTGGTTATCCCCACTGGTGGGTTTGTAGAGTTGTGGTGTTGTAAGTTGTGGCAGTGTTGTAAGAATTTTTTCTGCCGTTGTTCATCATATGGAGAGTTTTCTCCTTTTTAAAAATGTTTGCCCTGATGTTATGATTATGAGTATTAGAGCATTTTGTACAGATATATACCACAAACAATTTTGCTAACTTGGTATTGGATTTCCAGAGGCAAACTTGTACTGAAAGCCTTGACACTTACCTGGTTTCCTAAGTAATCTCTTTGATGCAAGCTGGAGGATTTTTTAAAAAAATAGTTGACTGTAAAAAAAAAAAAAGAATGGTGAATCCTGTAAGGTAACTTGAATTCCATATAATCTTTTACATCGTTACTGTGTGAATTCTTTTTTACTGTGAAGAGAGCAGAGACCATGTACATCTATAGCAGTAATACTGTTGTGATTTGCATTGAAAATCAAAGTAATGCTACTGAAAATTCATTAATGCATAGTAAGAACTTTTCATTTTTTGCCAATTCTTGTACTCCGAGAAATAATATTGGGTCACAAATATATACATTTATTGTTTTCATATTATGCTTACAATAGTCACAGAATTTTGGAAATGGGTGTTATGATTGTAACATGGAATAAGAACAAGGGAGTGTTGGCTTTTAGTGTTTAATTTTGCTATCTCTAATCTTCTTGCTGACTGAAAAAAAAAACAAACCCACAGCAAAACAACCCCTCTAGACATCAATTGATACGCAACACAAAATGACTTGTGGCACAATGATATCTTCCCTCTATAGTTCTATGCAGTAAGGGGGGGAGGGGAAGAAGAAGAAATCAGCAAACGCTTCTTTCTTGAATATTTTTTTTCTGAATGTGTTGTTAAGGTCTTTTTGTTCTGTGAAACATTTTCACAAAGACAGAATCAGAACAAGTGCAATTATACTGCATGCTCCCTGTTTTATTCGGTTCAGGTTTATAATTTATGCAACCAAGGAAATGAAAAGATGCTATTGGATCTTACTATAGGCAGTGATTGAAACTTGGTTATTTTTGATCCATGCTTTCTCCACCCAGTAGCTGTTATCATGCACCACCATCCTCATAGCTGTGAATTTATAACATTGTACTGTACCTGCTACCCAGTTTCTCTTAAATATCTGTTGTCAGCTAGGAAGAGAAAACAAGCTTTCAATCCTGTGGCTTCTGAAAAGGGAAAAACAAGAAAAATATTTGCTTGCCTTTTTTTTTTTTTGATTGCTCAAGATTATTCTCATCGTTGTAATCACAGGTAGAGAAGGAATGTAGGGGGTGGAAAAGCTTGGAAGAAAAATAGCATCAGCTATCAAGAATTTTGTTTTCCTGGTTTGTAAATGATGCTGCTGTAATTCTATCTGCATTTTTTTTTTTTTTTTCCTGCTCATTCACCACTCAGCAGCTGGTAGGGAAGTAAGACTGCCTGGCAACCACCTGCAGAGCTGCAGAGATGAATTACATTTTCGGAAATAACACACTCCTCTATTCTCGCGCCAATCGAGGCAACACTAGCTCAAGCCACAGTTCTGTAGGCCCAAAGCACAAGCAGTGGGCAAAGAAAGGCTCGACAGATGAGTTACGGAACGAGCCTTCCCGTTGGCAGCAGATAGTTGCATTTTTCACTCGGAGGCATGGTTTCATTGACTGCATTTCTGTTGCTGCCAGCTCCACCCAGGTAATATGCCACTTGTTGAAATTATTGTATCTGCATGTTTTCTGGTTACTTGCTAGTCAGAAATAGCGATCTGTTTATATATGCATGCTTTCATATAATCCCTGATTTATAAATGGTGTTTTCTCTCTGCTTCCATTATTGTATTTTCCAGAGCTCTGTATGATTTTTAGCATTAAAGCATGAAAATGGAAGCACTTTAATGAGATCTGATTTTTTTAAAAGTTATTTTACAAGTGGTGAGCCTTCAACAAGTTTAAATATGAGTTATTTTAATGAAATACTGAAAAATGTAGTTTGCATTCTACTGCCTAGCCTTGGAGGGGAATAATGTAGTTAAGAAATACCAATTTCATAACTGTAGTAAGATGACAGTTCAAATAAAGACCATGCACTTCCTGGTTAAGGAATTGTATTTAAAGGATTACATAATTTAAAGTCTTAATTATATGTAGCACAACAAATTCTAGCCTGTAACCATTTTCTGGGGGGTTTTGGCTGCTAATAATCCATAAATAAGGTGAGGAATACCTTCCTTATATACAGAATATATATTTCATATTGCAGTCTGTAAGAAAAACATGCCATTTTTCAACTTGACAGTCAATCTGCTCTAAGTGATGTTTTTAGTAATCATTGTTGAAAGTCGGGTAAAAGGAGGCAAGCCAAATCTCAAGTCTGGGGGTTTGGGGATGAGTTCTTAAGGCTGATAATTGAGAGAAGTTTAAACTTACTGGCATTAGTAGATGAGTATGTCTTTGGACAATGCTGAGATGTCAGCATTGTTTAAAAATGTGATATTAGATTCATTTTGCTTAGCTAAATTCAGCCTTAATAAAGAGTAATTGCTTTCTTGATGTTGTATAACCTCAAGTACTCCAAGAACTTGTAAAAAAAGGAAAAATTTATTTCTCTCAGACACTGTAATATTATTAAGATATTTCATATCTGTTGGTAATTGTTTCAAAGATGTTAAACTGGCACTTCATCTGGAAGTCCGCTTGTTGCTTTTTTTTTTGCTTGTGAATTTAGAGTAAACAACAAGTAGAGGAGATCTTAGAAGGGGATTTTCATTTTCTTGTTGCAAATGTACGTCAATATTGAAGCAGGATCCTGTAGTTTCTATAATGGGTCATTATACAACTTTAAGTGATGCATTAAGCAGATATAATAGCTTTTAAGTACTGTTATTTTTGTAAAGCCAAAATATACGGTATTAGCCTTTTGAATAAATACTATGGTTGCTCTTGGTTTTTTTAATGCTTGAACAAGTAATATCGGAACACATGAAACTTGCAGTTGGATTGACTAGTCAGGACTAGAAATTGCCCAATAAATAAAATACTGAATAGCTTCTGCTTTGAGTGTGGGTTGGACCAGATAAAGGCCCTGAGATCCCTTCAAACTGAAAGTGTGTTTCTGGGAATATCCCAGTGTTTGTTCCATTTTTCTGCTATGAAAAAGATAGTTTACCTCTGTGAAAGCCTGCCAAATTTTTCTTGTAAGTCTGACAGTTCTTCCATTAAGAAGAGCTGCTTATACATGTTCATGGCCAGAAGGAGGGAAAAAAACATAAAATATTTTGAAGTGGTTTTAAAAAAACTTAATGAGCATATTCAGAAGTAATGCACTGAAAACATAAGAGCTTATTGAAGCCTCTTCCTCTGGAAAGATGCTGTACTGTCCTCCTACCTTATCCACCCATTGCAGCTGTTCTAGCCTCAGGGAGGGAAAAAGACATTTAAAGATTGCTCATTGTGGTGCAATTTTGTTTTCCAGTTCTCTTCAGTTTTTGTTCTGTGATGTAGTAGTCTGAAAATTCTTGATGACTTTTATTTGTTCATTTAAGATACATCCCCATCACTTGAATATAATCACATTTGCAGAGTCTGCATAAATAATTAGATGTGATGTACTTCTCTAACCTTGTCTGTTGAAATTCTGCTTGTGATGATGGGGTTTATATATTCCTGTTTTTGTGACATCATGATTTTTAACATATACAACATCAAACCTGTTTTTTAAAGTACTGGCATTCTGCTTCCCTTGTGAATCTGCTACATAGCACCCATTTTTAGCTGTCCCTTCATTTGCTTGGCTTTGTGGGATGGTGTGGGATGGTGGTACTTGTTTAGTTCCCTCTGTTACCAGGGAAAGGGAAAGGACTCCCGGAGACTGGGCTGCATTCTTCTGTCCTTCTCTGGGGCTTGCTACAGGTCCCCTTCTCCCCTGCAAGGTGGCAAGAGGGCTTTTGCTAAAGAAAGGACTTTGGGGTAAGGTATTTCTTGAGTAGGGTGTCTTGTAGCCTAAAGAGGCAGGGAAGAAGCTGCTGCTGGCTACGGTAGCGCTGCTTCTTGCTGTAGTTACTGCTTGGCTTATGCCCAAAAGAATGCGTGTCTGCACAAAACCCACTGAGGTGTGGAGGACTAGTCAGGAGTGAAAGGCTACTGTGAAAAGCCACAGCACCACGAAGACTAGCAATCCGTTTTCAGACATTAAAGGTGCCTAATTTACTAGCGTTGCCCCTTTTTAATGTTATCCAAAGATTCAAATCACCCAGCTATCACAGGAAAAAGGCAGCAGTGGGAACAGATGGCACAAACACAGTCAGTAAGTGGGCATTCTGACTCGTTGCTTATGTCCTGCCCTAGCCAAGGTCTCCAGGGTGCTTTGCATGGAACATGAGAGGGTTGTAGTGATTTGTAGACTTTGTATTACTTTAACAAGGAGTTCAGCGATCAGACATTGCAGTCTGTCCGTGGAGCAGCAGTACTTCCTGCTGGGTTAATACCCGTTCCATTGGCAGTGGTGAACTGCTGTGGAGGTAGCAACGCCTTCCCACCCTGCTGACCACACTGACCACTCCTTTTCGAATCCAGGGAAACTGATTTAACATGCTCAGACATTTGAGGCCTTTAATTCTACATTTCTTCCTTCTGCATTCCCTGTGATGAGTAGTTACTCATTTAGAAGAATTAGGGAATTTGATTAGAAGCAGGTCAATCAATTTTTGTCAGCAAACGTATTTATTTCTTTCATAAAAGCCAAAGTTGTGGCATATAATGGAAGATAAGGATAAAAACAAATGTACAACAAATTGATGCCATCACAAGTGTGAATAACTAAGCCATGAGCTTAGTAAATACATGGTTATGCAAATAAAAAATACTGGGTAATTTGAAGTACTAGCCCAACCAAAGATAAGCATAATACATCAACAAAGATAACTGTATCCAGGGCAGTTCTTTCCCCCAAAGTGTTTCCAGACTCTGAGAAGCACCTGTTCCTGACAGGGAACACGGCTCTTGTGTCTCGGGGCGCACTGTAACTCTCAGTGGTGTTTGGCCCATGTTGTGTTACAAATTCAGAAACTGGGATTTGTCTGAAACTCACGTGGCATTGAACTGGTTCTAACGGCAGTGCATTTAGGCTATTCTTAGCATGTAACATAGTGTAATATGCTTCTGGCATTTGATACTGAAAAATTGTTTAGCTCTTTGAATATGCTGTGCTAATTTATACTTCTATTTTTTAGGACATGTTTTAGGAAGGGGGGAGGAGGAAGAGAGAGGAGGGCAGAAACCCTCTCCTAACTCCAGTGACGCATTTCAAAAACTAATTTTAAATTTCAGAGATTATCAACTGCTGCTGTGAGTTGTTTGAGCCCAGTCATTTCTTGTCTTTCTATCTCTTCCTTTTAAGATCTTGATTATGCCAGCTATTGCGTAATGCCAAGTTCTTTACTCGCAGGATTTGTTTTATTCAATACATTTTTTGGATTTAAAGAGGTGATAACGGTAAAGAAGAAAAGAGTTACAGGAGTAACTGCAGGGAAGTTTATATGAGTACATAGAAGAACTGTTGTCATTGTTAGATTTCTAATGTAGACTTTTCCCTGAATTTAAAATGTTGCCTGGAAATCGCTGCTAATACTGTGATAAACATGTGAAAAGGCAGTTTTAAATACTATTTGCTTTGGATGATTTTAACTATAAGAAAGCACCTTCTGTAATTTAAACATGAGTTTTACTTTACTAAGTTTCCTTCTTAGTATTGATTTTTTTAGCTATGTAATAGCACACATTTGTAACAGTATGAATTTATCTTGCAAATTTTAGTTTAGCCACTGGTTGTGTGTTCCGTAAGAGGGCATTATATCAGAGATAATGGTATGAATTTATTCTGTAAGAGGAATGCATTAGTATGTGTTCTGATCAACAGACTGAGAAATAGGAAATTCTTGAGAGTTTCAACTCAAGCCTTAAGGGATTGTCTCTAACCTTTAGTTCATTTTTTAAGCAGTGGAGATGGAGACTTCTCAAGACTGTGAAGTTTGTTTGACATTTAAAAAAATTACACAGTTTAAAAAGCATATTAAAATCAATAAAGCAGAAGAATATATATCATGAATGGTGTGATGTCATGTAGGTTGTGTTAGCATCATGCTGGTTCCCTGCTGTAGCCAATTATCTCTCCTCTTAGGAAGCCAAGCACTAGGCCTGTGGAGTACTGGGGTGCGCTGCTTCCTCCCAGCCTGTGTGTGTGACTGCAGCGTTGGCATGTGCGGGGTGTCACCTCAGTTAATCACTTGCCACACGGCGGTGCTGATAAGAACTGGAGCAGTGCTGCGGTACCTGCAGGCACTGCTGGCTGCCGGAGGGGTTTAGGTTCTACTCTCAACTGTTCTCTCACAGCTGTTCTGTCTCGTTCCGAGTTGAGAACAGAACTTCTTCACATTTCTGTTCCATTGTATCTCAAGAAAATTACTTTTTCCAGAATGAGTCAGAAATCTGGTAAGCAAAACAGAAGGGGACACAGAATGTTTTGCTTTTGGACTACTACTGCTACTGCAGGGGCTTTCTGTCTACGTTGCACCCAAGACTCTGAAACTTCAGGCAAGGCAGGCTCTGGATCCCCTCTTAATCCATTGTCTTCAACTAATAACTCAGGTGGACTAACAGGGTCTTGCTGCATGAAGCCAAGTGCATGGAAGCCTGTGAAAGAGGTAGGATTCTTTAGGTGTCTTATATAACTTCGCTAATTTATTTCATATTGTGATAGTTGCCCTCTCAGTTGAGGCTTGTATTGATTGACAAAGTGTTTTGAAAGTCAAATACAGGCCAGTCTGTCTTTCACCAGCTGTCAGCTTACAAAACAGCTCTAGCATGGCTTCTGTGGTATAGCATTTCTGTTTTGCCGCCAAAGATGCTGTATATGTTTCAGTTAATACAATTATTAAGTAAATGAATGTCTGACAACCACTGGATCTGAAGTGAACACTCTTCTTCCTGTTCTTCTATTTTGGTCTACAACACTCTCATGATTAAGGATGTGCAGGATGTTCCTTTTAGTTTGAAGAAGCTAATGCAACAGAAGTGTTTTGGATGTTTTTAAAGAATGTGACTTTGTCTTTTAGAATGATCTGCATCCATATCTGAGGGCTGACATGATATCATGTGTTACCCAACTTTAAGAGATTATCATTTATACCCAGCTCAGTCTTAGTAAACTTCGTGTCCACAGCCTTTCTGGGATTTATAGTACCTCGAGGAGAGCAACAAGATAAATTGAAATCTTGATGTGCATGCTAGCTATGCAGTATGTTTTCAGAATAATTTTGTTCTCTTTCCTAGAACCTCTGTTGGTGCCAGTGCTTTCCCCTGTACTCCAAAATAGAGGAGGTACTTGTATTTGTCTTTATGAACAACAATTACTTATTAAAATTTTCAGTGAATCGTGTACGTTCTTGAGCTCTCTTGGTTGTTTTTGTTTTTTGTTCTGAAGAGCATTTTTTTCAGTTTTCTGTGTGAATGTTTGAATCATTTTATCTATCTTAGAATTTTTTTTGAATTCTCAGTAGTGGTCAGTGGTCCTACCCTGTGTGAACTGCTTAGTGTTAAGTAAACTCATAGTGCCCAATAGGTAATTTGTATTTCTCTGTTCCTTCTCTATCCTTGTCTGAGTTTCACAGTGTGATTTTTTTTTTTTTTTTAATTGTCGCATAATAACCAGTGATTCCTGTTTCATATATATTATTCTATGGTGTCTTGAGACCAATTTTCTTTATTCTACTGATACATTTTGAGACCTGCATAGCACTGTGTATTGTTGTTGCTTATGCCTTGACGCTGATTCAGCCTTCCAAATATTTCAGTGCATGGAAGCAAACACATTCTAGAGCTGTTGTAAAACGCCGGATGTTTGTATCTGTAGATGCGTTTATAAAAGATGTCTTTGCAAGGGATGAGCTCTTTTTGACTAAGCCTACCTGTTTGAGCTGTGCACGCGACTTTTGCCATCACAGGGGCATGACAGTCTGAGCGAAGAACATGTATTTCACTACTCCTCCTGGGTGTGAGTTCAAACTAATGTTTGACACGCTACTTCAAGCACAAGCATATTGTGAAGCATTTTCAGCACAGTTCATGTTTTACGTTACTTTGGCAGATCCTTAAAAGATGAAGATGTCAGGAAAATATCTGTCTTGTCTTGTGGTGCATCTCATATGCAATTGAAATGAAGTGCCCCATCCCTGTTTATTAGTATAACCACATCGTTCACACTTTGCTTATCATGTAATGGCTCTATGACAGACTGGTCCCAGTGGCTGCTTTCCTTTCTTGGGGGAGGATACTTCATCTAATGCTGTTTCTAATACACCTTCCCAAATTTCATTCAAGTGAAGATTGCATAGTTCTAGATATGATTTCAGGAATTCTTAAAGGTTTCTCCAGTAAGAAGGCAAGAGAAATCCTTCTAATCAGTTGGGACTGTTCCTGCAAAAAAAATCTGTTTACTTTTTGATATACTTAGAAAGCTGCAGTATCTTTTGAACTGTACCTTTGTTTACTTGGGATCATCACTGGCCATTTCAAGCGGTCATCTCTTGCTATTAGCTTGAGCTTTTCCAGGAACTGCTTGGACTCCGAGACAATAAGCCCAATAGTGCTTCCTGACTCTCGTGAGCTAGGTCCATTCTCTGTACCTCATTCATGTTTTACAAATGTTACCTACTGGAAGCTGCTGCTAGAGGAGATGCTAACATTGTTAAAGTGATGTTCTAATCTCCACTTGACAACATAGCTCATTCTTATCTTCTGGTGGGTAGAAACCACCCGTTCCACACTGACACGCAGTTAACAAAATCTATTACATATTTTTCTTTGGGGAGGTGGGGTAGGAGGCGACACTCGTTTCAGGGGGCTATGATCCTCTTGTCTTGCCTTTTTTTAAGGTCCTCGCATGTATCATGACCATATGGTGGTTTTATCCCTTAAAAAACTGTAAGGGATCCCAAAACTTGTGCAGTTCTATCACTTGCTTTTTGAAAGAGTTTATGTTCCCTTCCATGTACCAGGTTTTTGTGCACACACATATGCACACAAGGCTCAACATCAAGAAAGCGCTCTGAAGAACTGTGGTCAATAAGAGCAGGACTCCCTTCTGTGTCTATCTCTTAGAATTTTAAGAAAATCTTTGCCACCATCCAAAGCACTTCTGGGCTTTTTTTTCCCAGTTTGGTCTTCAGAGCGGCTCTGTGCTGCTTATTGCTATTCCATGTGACTTTGGTTGTTGGTATTGAATTTCATCTCGCTGTCTGTAACCCACTTCTCTAATATATCAGGCTTCCTCTGCAGCTTGGCTCTCTTGTGCATTTGCTGCTCTTCCAGGGTTTTTTTTTTTTTGTGTTTAGCTGCACATTAGGATTTAGTTGAGCTGACGTGTTCTCCAGACAGATTACAGACATTTATGACTCATTTTGTCTCTCTTGTAAGCTGATCTTGGCATTTATGAATTTTCAGTCCTTTGCTCCATTAAACTGTTTCCAGTGCATATTCTAGTCCTTTGCAACAGTCTCTGATGTGAAATGATACATCTAAGCAATGACTTAAATAAAAACAGATCACCTTATCTATAGTTTTTACAGATAAGAGGAAAGGATGAGGACAAAATAGTGTAGATTTTATTTTGACACTGGTAAAATAGAAATGCTTGTTCATTTCTTTTATGTCCTTGTAGTCGCCTTGAGAATATTCATTTTTTTAAGGGTTTTAAACTGTGTCTAAGTTAGTATTATTGTTTTTGGAGACTAGTATCTATGTAGTTGTGTCAGTCTTCTAATACAACTTCAGATATTTTATGGGATGCAGGTATAGTACAGAATTTTTCTTTCACCATGGAATTTTCAGTTTCTTCTGACTGCATTGTGTAGTATTTACTGGAAACTGCTGTACCGTGGGAATGTTTTGGACGAGTGTTTTAGCCTCTCCTCCTTTATTTTCTTTATCAGTGCTGCCTCATAGTGTTTATATTTGCTTATTTTAAAATGTTTCTCTAAGACTGATGCCTGTAGAAGTTAGTTGAGCAACCTGTATTATGTGCCTCCCAGGTAATAGCATTTGGTTTTCATAACAGAATAGGAAGCAGAGTAAAGATTGCTTGTGCTTCTGATGTACGGTTCTACTTCAAAGGAAGTTTAATTTAGTAAGTAAATTGTAGTTGTTTTTCTTAGATAACTGACTGTATTGCACTACACTGTGTGATGTAGCAGGTGAGAAGGGAGTCAGCTTTCCCTTTGGTGAAGAGAGGGGGAACTCTGGGTTCTGTCTGTAGTGTGTATAGTTTCCAGTCCAAAACCCTGGCCTGAAAAGGTATCCTGATAAATTGGGGGTGTTCAGAAAATGGACTATAACTGTAGATTGTGTTCAGGAAGACCTGCTTTAAAATGTAAAACTTTGGAAGATCTGCTTAGTACATCCAAAGAAAGTCAGGAGATGATTTGGTCACAGACTATAAATATATAGGGATAGATTTCGGAAACTAGAAAGCTTGTTTATTTAGTAGAAAAAGGCATCTGTATTCCAAGTCAGGGAACTTAAGATAGACAAATTTAGATAGAAAACTCAATTTTAAAGAAGGATATTAATATAATGAGCATTTCAAAAGCTTAGTGGGACATGATGCAATTGCCAAACCAGGGTAATAAATCAGTATTTCTTATGTAAAAAGCATAATGACAAATAAAGCTTGTACTTGAAAATGTCAAAATACATCACAGAATCCCTGATTCAACATTTGATATAATGACTTTAAACTGCTGTTTGGAAGCTGCAAACTGCTGGAAAACAGTTTATATTTTTAAAAACTCTTTTATTACATCTCTTTACTACTACATTTAATTTTAATTTTAACTCTATCATTGTTATTACTGTTTTTAAAAGATGAACACCATGGGGGAAAATTCTGTATACAGCTTTTTAGAATTTGAGCAAATTAAACCTCATTACATAGTAGCACTTGAGTAGTTAGATGCTAAATCAAGTGGTATTCAAATTGACTGTGAAATACTACTGATCAAGACGATGATAGTGCAGACCTAAGACTGTATTCCCAGATACGTTTGGAATGCCAAAGCAGATGCCTATCTCTGAGCAAAAAAAACCAGCCAGGGCTGTCCCGCCTTTGGGCTTGGAGTAGTTCCTATGACTCATTTTACTGTATTAAAAATAATAAGGTTCAGGTGCCAATAGACGAGAATTTAAATTAATGTGGTAAGAGGCACAGGTGATCAGTAGGAAATGACATTTATTCAGGATTTCTTAAGGAACTTGTGTTTAATATGGCTGAACTGTCTGTTATGTTGTGTGTGACCTTTTTGTTTAAACTGTCTGGGTATTCCTAGAATAAAAATTAAAAAAAAAAAAAAGGCAAATATGATGCCCTTTCTAAAAGGAGTTAAGCTGTACTCTCTGAGACTGTAGCTGATCGGGTCCAATTTCCTTATTGTACAAACTTTGAGAAATTATTTATTATTAAAAAAGAATTAACACATAGATGGCTAAACAGATATTTTGAAGATAAATCAGCATGTCTTTTAAAGGGAGAATGAGGACTTGCAGATCCTCCAGACTTTGAAAACAGAGAACACGTAGATAAAAATCTGCATGGCAACATGTGGTCATCAGAAGGTCATTATCTTAACAGAAGTCTTTGAAAATAATGGTACTTGGATCAAAGGCTGTTAAAATTAATGGTGCCATGAGATAAAAGGGAAGGATGTTTTGTAGAGCTTCAATTGATTAAAACAGGTCCCTTCAACTGGGACTGGATTCCCAGAAGGTCATATTCATGAATGATTAGAGCGGGGGTGCTGAGGGGCAGGAAGAAGCTGTGAGGCAGAGGTATGAGATTGATTATTTTTTTTATTATTATTATTTCTTTAAAATTGTTTTTATTTTCAGGTTAACTAAACTAGACGCAGAGAATAGCAGACAAAAGTGAATGGGCACAAAAATAGCTGTGACATCCATTGTACAGTAATGAATGAGGAACAGAGTTAGAAGGATAATCCTGTGGGTGTGCATATAGTGATAGGCTACAAATGAAGTATTTCTATTCCAGAAAGAGATTTTGGAGTTGTCACTGCTAGTTCTCTGAAAATGGTACCTTAGTACTCTGCAGGAGTGAAAAGGGTAGATGAAATGTCAGGTATTACTAAAGAAGTAGAGAATAACCTAGGACATACACAAGAAGTATACTCAGTGTCATCTGTATTTTGAATTTTGGGGGACGAGGGTGTGTGTGTCTGTTTCCCTTGTCTTAGGATGTAGCATAAGTAAAAAGGAAAACGGTAGTAAAGTGTTAAGAGGAATAATCTAGTTATCTATAGGGACAGTTAAGTTAAAAATAAACAAAAAACCTCTGAAGGAGAATATGATAGAGACTTACAAAATAAAAAAATGAAATTAAGGTAGTTCTCAATTAGAAATGATTTAATAGTTCTCTAATTCTAAATCTGTCACAACTGTCCTGTTCTGCTAAAATTGTGAAGGTCAATGCCACAAAATGCTGTGGAGAAGAGAAGGTTTAAAAAGAGAATAATTTCAAAATGGAGTTAAATAATCTGCAAAGGGCAGACAGATTGTGGTTCAGAAAGACCTTCCCGGTCAGGTTCTGAGATAGACATACGCCCAGTAATTTTCCCAGAAAACTAACTTCTACTTGCTCATCTATCAGGTTTTGCTGTTAGTAGCGTTCTTCACCAGTTGGGCCTTTTGCTCTCATCCAGTATGGCAGATTTTACTGTTTCTGTGGAACCGCGCTTTTTTTAATGGAGAGGGACATGAAATATTAGAATAATTTATCTGTGGCTGTAGCACATAGTGTTATTTGATGTTTCTGAATAAATTACATTAGGAAAAAGAAACCTGGATAAATTTGTAGAGGATGTTTTTGAAGCTTGGCGCTAATGTGAGTTAAATGCAGGGAATCAAATCTGAGTTTCTGGCCTTTGTGTGTCACTCAGTGATCATGATCAGCTGACCTAGAAAACTCCGTCTCCAAAGAAAATACCATCTGATGGACTCATCCCTTGAGTGATGCATCAGTCATGAGGTGATCAGAGTGGCAGGAATTAATCTTGAAAGGTATCTGGGTAACATAACCCATATAAAAGACATATTTTGTTTTCCGGTTCTTGAAATGTAAAGCAATTAAGTAGTTATCTGTTTATAGCACTTTGGTTTTGCATATCCATTAGTCCACTTTCTTCTTTTGTAGCTCTTAGTGTTAATTTTTTATTTGTTTCAGCCCTGTTTCTCTACCTGCTCATTTTTACTTGCATTACTCAAGCTTTATAAATTTTTATCCTTCAACTTTAGCAACCATAATCAGATGAAGTAGAACATACTGTAAAATATCATTTTCTACTTACGTTTTTTCTTGCTGGAAAAGAAAAATACGGGGATGTCTGCCAAGCTGGTGCCCCACTTCTAGCAACATCCAGGGGGAGGGTTAGGGAATAGTATAACCCCAGGACAAATAGGTGTGATGCTTCCTCTGAGGGCTTTCAGAGCTTTCTGCCTGTTCCAGTTTAGGGATTCCAAGAGCCGGAGATGACTTGTGTGTTTAATAATCCTGAATCCATGAATTTTCATGGACTTGGCCAGCCTTCTTGTAGTGGCAGGGATTCAACAGTGGAAGAACAGCTTCTGCTTGTTTGTAGCCTAATGAGGGGAGGAGAGTCAGGGTTATGGCACCTGTTGTGCATTTTGTTCAAAGATTTTTAATGCAAAACAGTATTGGAAACAGACTTCAAGTTGTTTTTAAAGGAAATATCCTTCTCTTGGACTGAAGAGTCAGACTCGTCTTTTCTGTTCTGTTGTTGGCCCTTTTTGGTTTTAGTTTTTTTCCTCACGCAGGCGGGGGGGATGAGGCCAGGGCTGTGGGCGCCGTGTGTGCAAGAAGCAGCTTGAGCACAGGTCTGAGAAGTGAAGACTTGAACCTCATGTGTCAAACTCAGCCTGAAACACAGAACTTCACCCATGGCCTGACCACTATTATAAAAGTGTGGCTAAAGGTACATTTAGCTCAGTATCTTGTTGTTCTGAGGACGTAAGAATGAAGAAAGTCTTTTTTGAGTAATTGTGGTAAGGAGGTAACTAAATGTAGGCCATAACCTCCTGTCTTTTTTCCTTTAAACTGTTTAGATCCGGGGGTTTTATTGATGTCTATTAGCTTCTCATTGTTCAAGAGCTTGAATCTTTAGTAGAATTGTGTTGTGGAGTGTAGAAATGAAATTGTGAAATTTTCTTTAACTAATTTGTAGTCTTGAGGGTCTGATGAATCCTGTTTTGCTTTTCCTGAATCGTAAATTCAGAAGTCAGAACCCTTCTCTTAGCCCTTTCTACAGATATGAAGAAGAATTTCATATATTTGTATCCTGAAGACTTCAAACATTTTATTTCAGATTAGGCATTTTAGGTATCTGAACTAAATGGAAATTGGAAGAAATGACTGTGTAAACTGTCAAGATTAGACCAAAAAAATCAATGGAATTGAAGTCATAACTCAAGAAAAGTTTACAATTTTTTCCTGCTTTTTCAAGCATTCTGAGAAACTTAAGCTACTTCTTGTAGCATTTATTGATAATCCACTTTTTTCAGGTCGGTATAGTTAATATTTCTTTTATCCAGAGTAAATGAAGTAAGGATGTGCCACACAGACCGTGGCTGATAAATGTTTTGGTCAGTGTGATACCAACACAAAATGCTGGCTTAATGTGATCCCAGGTTTTCCCTGGCACTGGTACAGAATAGCAACTCTCACACATGCGGAGCCATGTGTTTGTCACTGCAGCATCATCTTCCAGAGGAGGTTAGCCACCTGGTCTCAGGGCTGAACCTCATCCTCTGGCTCCTGGGTCTTTGTTCTGAGCAGGTGAGTCCTCATGGAAATTGCAGGGAACTAGGGAAATTACTTCTGCACTCATTTTGGATGTACGAGGGCTTAGTTAGCTCCACTTTAGTTCCAGTTATAGCTGACTTGGCCTCATTCCAGTTCATGAGACAGACAGGCTGGTTTTGTGTGGAACCCAGAATGACTGATTCTGGTTTCCTGCTCCGCTTGAGAGGTGAAGCAGCTTCTGTGTTAGCCAGGTACGGGTGCACCGTAGTTGTGTGTGTGCAGCATTGGTAGAAATAAATCGATCAAATCTGACTTGTGTTTCTATGGTGCAGTTAACCCAAAATCCAAATAAAATGCCCATGGATAGTTATGGACCGTAAGTCAGTTTATCTGTAAACCTTGTTTTTAAAACCACTTTGCTTTTAGTCAACGCTGTAAAATTAAAATTATACATAAATGTTTGTTTTTCCATTGGAAGGTTACATAAGGCTATATTCTTTCCTGAGTTATACTGAAAAGTGCTAGAATATTTAGAAATTGTTAGCAAACAGCATGGTAAGGAAAAAAAAAAAATCAGTCTTATTTACTTGTGAAGTGAAAGTTTGCCCAAGTAATTCTAGGCAGTAAACCTGTTATAACTTTTATAGTATTTTAATTTGCTGACAACAGTGAGTGTTTGACAATGCATAAAAGATGCCTAATTTGCTGAAACGTTGCAGGGCTCCTATGACTCATTCTAGAGCCTGGATGTGTTGTATAATGGTACTTATTTTGAGATTGTATTATAACTGCATGTTGTCATGGAAGCGAGTCTGTGGAGCTTCCAGTGTTTCCATGGTGTAAGAATGAGTAAAATCAGATGAGGCATCTAGCTAGTAATTGCATGGTAAAGATTTTAGCCTTACCTCTGAGCAATGAAAAGGCAAAGCATCTGGGTAACCATATAAAGCTATCAGAACTGTAGTGAAAGTAATAGTGTATGTTTGGGAAGAATTCAGCAGGTGTAAAGAAAGATAAAATGCTAATACCACTTATGTGTGAAGCCTTTTGTAAATGAAGTAAGGAGTGCCTTTAGTGTAAAGCCACTTCATGTGTAAATAAGGTCACTAATTTTCCAAAATTTTATGACATTTACATGCTGAAAAAGCTAATGGATTTTAATGAATGGATTGCTATAGGTGGCTTTTCTTGTGTGGTTTTCTGTTTGCTGCTCATTATTATGAGGCAAATGACTTTCTGCTCATGCTCAGTGTTTTAGGGCAAATTTGTTTATTTTTATAAAGAGTTTTTTGGACAGGTAATAATAAATTGCTCACAGAATAATATAATTGCTAATAAATAAGAAATACTCGTCTTAAAATGGAAAGCTCTAGCTTGGATTCACTGACTTCCTTCAGATCATTTCATTACCCCTTAAGTACTTTCAGGGTAATGGGGTGTTGAATCTGAATATTTCTTATGCTAAAGCAAAAATAGATTGTGCTTTAGGTAAGATGAGGTTAAAGTGCATCACTTTCATGTTTTATGAATAACGCTTCTTATAGATTTACTCAAAAAAAAAAAATCCCCAACCAAAAAAGTTTTGGAGCAGAGTAGTGGGATAGTTTAGAGAGTTAACTGACGAATTTCTGGTGTTGAGAGATCGCTTCCTACTATCAGAGCTGGATAGAGATATGTCATCTTTGCTATTTGAATGAATTATAAAGAACAATATGACCACGAGGAGGATTTAATTATTCCCTGAATAATTCAGGATTGATTGAAAATTATGTGTTTTGAGGGCTTATAAGAAGTGTACTATCTATCAAAGCATGTAAACAGTAACCAACTCTTACTGGTGTATTTTGATTTAGTAGCATTCTCAGGAGTGAACAAAGTATGTCACATCTCAGGTTCATAGCACAGCATGCCCTTTCTGATGTGAATTTCAAAACTAAAATATTGACACCCTAGACCTGCCATTATTTTTCTATAATAAAGTCTTAGAACACATTTTCCTCTTTGCCTGGTCTCTTTCTGAGGCCGAAACCCTGCTTGGGCTTCTTTGTGGACTCTTTAGCATTATAATGAAAGCTACTATTCTTAAGGCTGATGTTATTTAAATGAATCTTTTCAGGCCTTGCTTTAAGTTGCAAATTAAATGCATTAAATTCATTCTCAACGGCACTTATGAACCTAAATGAGAAGCCTTGTAATTCTGTTTTGAGCTTAGTGCTGGGTTGCTTGCTGAATACAGATGACTAACCTGCCGCATAGGGTTCAGAGCTAGACATTCGTTTAGTCTTTGAAAAACAAAAGTCACAAATTACTTCTATTAAAACTGATATTAACGTTGTGTACATTTTGTGTATTTTGGGTGTGGAATATGGCTGAGATTCATTTAAGCAATCCCTGAGAGATTCGGCAGGACAAATTAGTTTGAGGTAAGTACATCTTTACGTATGCCAGACATAACAAGTGGACAGTGGTGGTCTCCTTTGTATGAAACGTAGTCTGTGATGTTAAGTCAAGTCTCTAAGGGTCCATTTTTAGATCCTGACAGAGAGAGAAGAGGTTGGTTCTTGAGATTATTGTTCGTATTTGCATGAGGAAAGTGTTACTCGTCAACTGACCGCTGGATGCTGTGTGAGAGCCCCGGGGATGGTTTTGTAGTTCCAGGTTCCTCATTTCTGCTTTGTTAGGTGTGTCCATTTGTCTTGTACACAAAGCTCTACTTTTGCTACACAGTAGAACTTCATCCCACAAACTGCTGGACAGTCTGTCTTATCCTATATTACTGCTTACTGTTATAGCATTCTTTTTTTTTCTTCACTAAAAAATGCTTACTAGGCCTCAGCGAGTAAGAGTCTTTCTGTCACTGCCTTTGCTGCTTTACTTCTGCTTGGGTAATCATGGTGCAAATTGTTCCTTACTAGATTGTTTTTGTAGATGATTGCAATAAAGAATTGACAGTAAATAAATTGCTTATTTGTCTCTAAATCGGTTCAGATCATCGTCACCATCTGTGATTTTACTGATATTCTGCTGTCACTGCTTTTCCCTTTCAAAGCTATTTATTTATGTTTTAAGTTCAGAGTTTTAAGTTCATGTGAGTTCACTGTAAAATGCTGTGGGGTTTGAGGTGGAAACTAGGTTACAGAATCAATTTGTTGACTGAGTTGAAAAAAAAACAAAAAACAACCAACCCAAACCACCAGATATGACTAAACTGCAGGGGTTATTTAGCATGCTAGCTCTGTCTCTTAGAGTGCTTTCATAGACGTGATTTTCAAAAGCCATGTTTTACTTTGAAAGAAGTGAGATCTAAAGTAAAGTCGCAGGCCTTCAGACTAGTCCTTTTAATGTACGAGGGCTGAGTGCATAAAACTTTTCATTTCTGGGATCCAGAAAAACTTTTGTATCTTTGTTACAGTACTTACCTGAACTGATGTTACAGCTCCAAGATGGCTTGTCTGTCCCCGAAATCTCTCAGTAAAACCATCATGTACTGACCTACGCATCTTCATGTAGACACACTCTGACAGGCTTCAGGCTCAGCAGCTTCGTTTCTGTTCTGTGTGTCCAAACTCTCCTTGGAGACCTGGATAGCATCCAGGTGTAGGGTTCTGGGTATTTTTATTCCTTCGTTCTTAGGAGACCGTGGGAATCGGTCTTTGCTCTATCGTGGTAAGGTGTAGGGGAGTGTCAGAAACCCAAATCTGAAACCAAAAGGTCTTAATTCTTCTGTCAGTACGGAATGACAGGCTTAATTGTAACCACCCATGGGTTGAGGTCATCATAATCAACCTTGTTAATTACCCTAGCCAGTCTCTTTTAAGGTTTTGTTTGTGGTAAATCAATTTATTGTTGAAAACAGTATGGCGTATGCTGACTTGGATAGGAGAATCTGAACATCACCCCCACCCCCATGATGTGCACAAATGCAGTCACAAAGTTATAAGCATGAGTGGTTAGAAAGCTGAAACAGGTGCATGTATTTTAAAGAATTTGGTTTTTAGCCACTGTGTATGAAATAGTCAGATATGGTGTCTGTATTCTGTGATTCTGTGGACTAACATGCTGAGCAAGTTGGACAAGTGAGTTTGAGTTCATTGGGTGATAGCGCATATTTAAGTGCGTAAATACTTTAATAAGCAAAGTAATGGTCTGTTGATAAAGGAGAACCTTTCTTACATGAAAGAAATAATAAACCTGTAGAGAGGGAAAATCTTGAGTCATACTTGTATTAATGGTACTCTATTTATGGTGGTTCTGCTTCCCATTCTCTGTATTTGTCATATTTTACCCTCTAGACTACCTTATCAACGATGGCGGTACTCACGCCTGGGTAGGACTGAATCTTGTGTCTTTGCAGTTCTCAAAATTCAGATACATGCAGCATATTAGCATGTCTGATTGTGTTATATGCTGTTGTGAGATATGAACATTGTTTGGAATTTCAAGTCAATACTTGAATGATTGCTTATGTTCAAACAGTTCTACACATTGTTTGCTCTTGTGAAACTGGATAATTTTGTATTTGATTTCCGTGAAACTTTGTTTCGGCAGTAGGGAAATACTTGTGGTATGTTTTATTTCGAGATCCTCTTGATGCTACATTTTGTTTAAAGTCTTGGAGAAATATGCTCAGGAAAAATATGCGTGTCTTAAATTTATTGCTTAACATCTCGAGTCACTGACTGCGGTACTAAGGACCTGTCCAGGCCACAGGATGGCACTGATTTAGGGAGGATTATGGCAGAGACGGTGCATCAATGTTAGTGCTAGCTGTGTGCTCAGATTTAGATGCTCTGGGCAGTGTACAGCTACTATGGATTATGACTGAGGATGAATGGTAGTTGTGCTTTATTCTTACCACCGTTAGACCCCACTAAACAGCCTATAAATCCCTGAAGATGTGCTTAGATGAGTATTGACTCTTGTGATTTTGAGGAAGACGAATGCAAAGTTCTTAAAATGGCAGCCTTCACTAGTGAAATGTCCTGTGGCATTCTAGGATGTAGTTCAGAGAAAAGGTATAGAACTACACTGCCAGACCTTAAATTATATATCCCTAGCAAGAAAATACGCCATTTGTCTTCAGCTTTGTCACTCTGTATTGAATCAAAATTGTTTCTTCCTACCACTTTTAAAGTTTTGTTCGCTTTGGAAGATACTTTATTGCCTACTTTCAAGAAGATGTAATGAATGTGGGCCTGTTTTCATCAGTTGAGTCATTTAAACAAAAGTTGCTGATTTTGTGGTATCTGCTTGAAGGCAATGGAAGGGGTGAAATATAAAATTATTTTGGGAGGATTCTCCCAGCTGTTAGAATTGCTTTTTGAAGTGAAGTTGGTTATTGAAGCTTTGAAAAAGACCTTTGCAGTAGACAATGCTGGTCAAATATTATTACAGTTTTCCCTTTCCGTGGGTATTGTTGTTATCCAGCTATTGAGAGGGTGTTATAGAATGTGCAAAAAATGATTCTTGAAGAAACATTACTTGTAAAAATATTCCTGGCTGCAAAGAAGTATGCACTGCACATTCAATGTAGTAATTTAAAAGAATGAAATATTGATGATTCAGCTTTGTGTTAGCAACAAATTGTTCAGAGTTTGTGTGTAATATGAAAGCACAACCTGATCCTGAATCCCCTCTGGTTATGAAAAATCACTTAGCACTTGATATTAGAGTGGAGCAGTCCATGCTAGTAATTAATACGGTCTGCAGAGAACACTGGGAGTTCAGGCTTTCTGCAGTCAAAAGACGATTTGCCAAACCTGTGCAGATTTAGATACAGAACTGCTTTTTCTTGCTTTGAATTATGCAAATGTCCCACTGCTTTGCCACATCTTTTTCTACCAGTACGACTGTGAGGCAGACTCTGCCTTCCCTCAAACGTGTGAATGTACTTCAGCAGAATGATCCCTCTGACTCTCAAATGTCTGATTAATCTCTTTCCCTATCATTCATTTTGCCTTCTCTGTATTTTTTTTTCCTTTTTTTTTATTGTCTGTTTTCATTTTGTTTAAACCACCATTGTTCTAGATGAACCTTACTACGCTTTGATTATATATTGCTTTCCTCTTCGTCCCATGTTTTTTGACCAAGGTGCTATATTCACTTCCCATACTTGCATAGCACTGAATTTCAATGCAGTCTAAGCTTTTTCTCTGGAGATTGCCCTGGCACACCGTGCAGCCCTGGCCGAGTTAGGTGTTCTACCTGTTCCTCCTCTTTCTTGGCTGTATTTTGATGCTTGGACTATCGCTCTCGGAACTACAAGTACCTTCAAGTTTTTCTTTTCTTTTAATTATTGATATCTTATTGATACCGTCTCAGGGACCAAAGGCACAAGGACTTCCAGGAAAAAAAACCTGTGTCGTTATCAGTTATCTGCTACATCATCTTCATTCTTGTGCTACTGAAGTCACGTCTGAAAGCTCACTGGAGATGTGAATTCCTTTGTCTCATCTTTTGCCTTGTGTTTTCCTCTTTCTTTTTTGGAGAGTATAGGAAGCCAGACAACTGGGTTTCCAAGAACATGATATCCAGCATCTCCTCCCCTTGCCCTCATTTTCTCACTTGGCGTGCTTCAAGGCTGATTCTCTTTTTAATCAAGAGACTATTTGGTCTACGTGTTTTCAACAAAATTGGTACCTCCAGGAATAAGATGTTCTTCTTGAATCTGTATCATGTGTTTTGGGATTTATTATGTACGCAAGAGAAAAGTCTTATACCTCAAACTTCTTCCTTTTTACATGTTGGTAATTAGACAGTGTCATGCTGGGTAGAAAATAAGAGGGTACTGATACAGAAGTAAAATGTGTGGTATGACTGCAGCCTGGAAACCTCACACAGTCTTGATACCATCTCTGGAAAAAAAATGTTTGTTTGTGGTCTACAGAAGCAGCCATTTGGGACACTGTTGCCAAAAAGGATACTGATACAGAGGCTTCTACAGAAGACTGGCCTCCATCTGCATAATCCTGCAGGCTGGGGAACGTGCCTCAGAGTTGCTCAGTATTAATGAATTTGTGGAAATTTCTCGAAGGAGAAAAAGTTAGTTGTGATGTGTTTGTTTTGAACATTCATAACGTGCTTATCTTCCTCTCTCCCTTTGCCCCTCAATAACAAAATCTAGAGATTCTTGAGTTGTCCAAAACAGAACAACCGGGATGCCTCTGCCCACATGTATTAGTGGGGCACAGTCTTCCAGCTCCCTGAGTCTTCAAAGGCAGAAGATGTATCTACCACACACATGTGCAAGTCTGTGAATGTTTCTATGACCATTTCCAGCTTCCTGTCACTGGCCAGAAACCTTTCTGTCTCTGCATTTATAAATATTGCATTAATGATATGTTATGCAGCTCTTGATTACATCCATTCTGGGTAGATGAGACATGGCAGCTCTTCGTGATTAGAGGAGCATCTGTCAGTTCCTATTTATCTCTTAATATCTGTGCTATAAATAACTGGAAATGTTTGTACTTAGGTTTGTATTTCTAGGTTTTTATTCTGTGTGTAAAAATTATGCTGACTCATGTTAATTAAATATTCAGATTTGCTGTAGGAAAGTGTACAGTGGGAGGGAGAATAACCATGTTGTAATCCTATGAACTGACGAAATCTCTCCATCTTATCCAAATACAGAACAGCTGACCTAACCAAGCTTTGTTTCCTATGGGCTGGTGTCCTCCATTCTTATCATACCCAGGGCCAGATATTCAGATTCATGGCATATTCCTAGAACAGACCCGTGGGGCAAGAGGCAGATGGTGTGTGCTGTGGCTGGTCCAGAGCTGTGCAAATGCTGGTTGTGTGTCCGCTGTTGAAAAGACTTGAGCCTACTCCTTCCTTCTGTGAGGCCAGGAACAGAGGTGTGTCTATTTAGCTGGAAGCGTGTAGGAGTTGTTTTAGAGCTTTTTTTGTTTTGAGTATTGGGGTAAAAACATAATATAGAAATCATGCATTGGTTACATTAAAAACAATGAATAAAATAATAAAGAACTCAGGTTCATTTAAAGGTCTTAATTTATTTTTTTTTTTAGCTTTTAATAATAGTGTGCACCTTAAGATTGTGCACATGGAAATGTGCACATTTTCATATTTCCATATTTCACGGAAATGCAACTCTTAAGATTATTATAACAAAGTAATTCTCGTTATGGTCTGAACAAATTTGTTTTCTTTGATGGATGTTTAATGGTTGAATCTTGTAAAATGTATCTGTCCATACACAAATCATGTACTTTTATCATAAACTTCTCCAAATTCATTAGTTTTCAGCGCCCATCTAAAGTGTTCAGAAAAGCAAAGGAATTGGTGTATTTTAAAATTTTCTAGATTTAAACCCTGGAGAAGTTTCGAAGTGGTAATATATAACAAAGTTTAGGGATGGTAGGAGCTTATGGAAGAAAGAAAATAACCTTTCGTAGCTTCTTTTGAATAAAGTCAGGTGATTTTTGCCATCTATTCAATAATTTGTGCATTGCATTGATTATTTATGCCCAGCAAATTGACTGTCGTGTGGTGGTTCAATCGTGCTCTTTAAATAGAGCGAGAGAGTACACAACATGCAGTACTAGCTAAAACAGCATTTTGTGTTTCTTCCTATGACCATAATCTAGAAAGCAATCATATTTTGAATTTTCTTAGGAAGCAATATTTTTGTTTATTTTCCCTCCGTTTTTTTTTTTTTTTGGCAAAAAGGACTGTTTGTGTTGCTAGTTTCATGACTACTTACTGTCACGACTACAAGTACTGTGGTGCTACAGATGATGGTGAAATGGGAACGTTAAAGCTCACTGATTTAACAAGGAGCCCAAGAATGGAAATACGTCAAAATCTTCATATGCAGCCAAAGCAGCCTTTCCGGCAACAGCAGCGGGCACTGAGCATTCATACATCTTTTAGTTCATCCACATTGCCAGTGTCTTCCAAACACAGAGGAAAATTTATAAACCTACGTGACAGTGTAAAAAAGAGTCCTACAAAAAGCACAGCAAAAGTAAAAGCTGCTGCTAGTGGTTGGGTGTCTGATGGCTCGTGTTCTAATTGTTCTTTAGAGAAGGTATGTATTGCACTAGGTATTTATAAATGTGTGGGTTTGGTGTAAACTGTAGAAAATATGTTACTTTTTCTTCCTGTAGCTTTATCCCTGCTATTTCTAGAGACTTAATGTTACTTAATTTTCTTTTGTATTTTATCGCTTAAAATCAAAGTAGTAATAATTGAAGTTGGGGTGGCAAAGAAATACTTCAGTGTTTTCCCATTAAGATTGTTGCACTGTATACAGTGTAGGTTTTTATAGTAATTTCTTGAAAGTGAGGAAAGTCTGGTTTGTTTGATTTTTGTCCTCCAAAATATGTCTTTTAGTATATGGCAAACAGCAGCATTGTGGAATTTGATGATTCAGTTGATCTGCTTCGGGATGCGTATGGTGCTTTGATAATTTCAGATTAGTTGGTGTTTCCTCACAGGCATTGTGTGTGTTGGTTGAACATGAGAAAATGGGTCTGCTCTTCCTTTTCACAACATCTGGACTTAGATTTGGAGGCACTCCTTCTAACTGGTCACTTAAAAGTATTATCTTAGCTTTTTTAAACATACCATTAAAATTAAATGATTATTTTTGTTTAGAAATATTAGAAGGTCTATCCTTATACTTTAAAAAAGAATTGCTTGAGATTTATTGTACTGTTTTAACAGAATGGCTTTTCATGGTAGGTGTTAACACATTTATTTAGGCTGACTGACTCTGTTAGTGAGTTACTGTTTAAGTCAGTCATGCATTCCTATATATAATAGTCTATCAGACTTGTGTGCTATACTTCATATATATTCAAAACAAGGTTTTTAATTGGCCTGTTGCTGTCTTTGTAGTTTAAATACGTTTGCATTCATTTAAACTGGAATTACTAATGATTGTAGTTGGAAACATAATTATTTAAAGTCATCTTGAGGAAAAGTTTTTTGTTTTTCAGAATACTTTAGTGTATTAATTTGGAGAATTCCTAAAAGTTACTAACGTTTGTTGAAAATTCCTGGGAAGCGATACTCTGAGCTATTGGAGCCTGTTCAGCTGCTCTCACAGATACCTGTATCATATAGTAATTTTAGACTGACTATGTGCCATACTAAAATAAAATCAGCATTCTTCTATTATAGTGATGTTCCAGGTCATCTTGCAGTGATGATTAGGAATCTTTGAATTTTTTGCATTGTCCTTCCTTGTGGTAGCCTTAGTGCCTACACAGCTGCATTTCATGACATGTTTTAGTGAAGACAGTCTTACCTTCACTTGGATTTGCACATCCTTGAAAGTGGTTGCCAGTCTTGTCACCTCTCTTCTCACCCACGTTATGGTGGAGGAGACTCAACAGGACGCTTGGAGTCAGGGAGTGGCTTATAAGAGTCAGTGGATATTAAACTATCAGCACAAAGAGAAAATACAATGGCAGTAGTTGATGGCTTATTAGACTGGAACCTGAAAGAATTAAAAGATCTTGAACAATATCAGTTTAGAAATAATGGTAAAAATTGGAACTGGTTGGGAGAGTTCTTGAAGTGTTTGGGAATGAGAAGCCCAGAGAGAGAAGGGAGTTAAGAACAGAGAAAAGAAAGCAGGAAAATAAAGCTGGTATTTGGTGCAGAGTGGGATGTGGATTGTTTGGTCCATAAGGAAATGAACTCACTCTGTCGGTTATTTTGTAAAGTCAAAGGGCAGGGGAGTGTGGTCAGTATCTAAGAATAACTTCGATTTGTTTTTAACCTTCTCTTATTACAGGAGTTGTAATGGTAAAGCTGGAACTGTTATGACCTGCTGATGGTCAGCTTGTCAGCCTTAGCGTTGTGTTATGTTTTGATATGCAATATGTGTATATCTGAAATTTTGGTTAACAGGATTTTTTTTACTGCATGCATACATGGGAAGCTGCTTACTTTGGAACAAAGCAGACTTGAAGGGGTGGCTTATTTTTTGCATATGTAGGGCTGAGTGATCACTCAAGCTATTAAATTTAATCTGTCCTCTAAAGGTTGCATCATTCTTCCAGTAACTGGAGGTTTTTTGCATTTCCCGCATCCTTTGCAAAATGTATATTACCATTTTTCTCGACCAATTTCGATTCTTCCCCACCCCCGTTTTTAACACTTAAAAGATTGTGCTGTTGTCCATACATGTAAGGATGTTTAAATGACATTATTAATAAATCTTTCAAGTTATCAAAGGTACCTTGTTCTTAAATCAATAACTGCAACATTTTTCACCAGCTGTTCATTTTGGGTAGATTGACTTTGAGCTGAAAAAAATCTGTAGAAATACCATATGTACATTTAATAAGGGTTGCTACTCTTAGGCTGCTCCAAGTTTCTTTAATATTTGCTTTTAATCTTTAATATGGTGTGTGCTACTGGTGTATGTCAGTGTTTTAATATATCTCAAACTTTAAAAATACGTTTAATACTTTTATCTTCTGGGCTTTTGGTTCATTTTCGGGATTTAGTATTTTGAATTATGCTTCGTTATATTTAAAGATTACAAGAATGTCTTGGAACAAATAAGTTGCAAGAGCTTTGATCCGCTGTTCAGCTTGTAATTTTGATGATATTTGCCAGTAGTTTATGTTGCTGACAGCTTGTTGACAACCAGTATGTTAACATCTCAAAATGATTTGAGTCAATGTTTTGCTCAAAATGCTATTTGTAATCTTGTTCCTTTGCAGCTCAAGTGTCAGTAGCTTTCCTGGTTATTATTTTTATGAAAATTCCTAACACCAAAATTCTGCTTTTCTGAAGGGGTGTGGTAAACCTATATGAAGATCTTTGAGAGGCAATCTGTTTTAGGATCTTCTACCCAGTAGACTAAAACATTTTCTTCAATTTTTTTTGCGGTTTAGCAACCTTAATATACTTCTGTTTTTTCCCCTTTATCAAAAAAGAATATTAACTTTGTTCAGTGCTATCAATTTAGCCACTGTTTCGCTGCTTTTGCACACTGTTGTAATAACGGGGAAAGGCTTCTGTTGTGAAACCAGCCCACAAAAAGCCTGAGTTCTGTCCATTGATATGAACAGGTTTTCTGTTGGACCCCAAAGCCCTGTAGCCCTGTGCTGCAAGGTGAGTAACCTGGTATGAACAAGCAACATGGATGTGTCTTACTGCTCTGGGTTCTCTGACGTGAATGTGTTGCTGGGGATGCACCACTGTATGCAGCACAGTTAGAGGTGGTAGGTTGTCTTCAGTTGTGGTTATAGTCTCCAAAGCCATATGCTGTTTCAGAATTATTTTTTTTTTTAAGCTGCTAAATTTGGATCTTGTTTGTTTTAAAATGTTTTTCTAGTTTTCATTATTTTTGACATTTTGTTGGTGATTTTTAGCCCACAGAAGCTGTTTCTTCCTCTCCTCCCATTGTCCCTGTGATCCCTGTCCCACCAGTCCCTGCCGAGACCACTGTCATCCCATCCATCATACCACAGGTTTTTATTCTTTTTTGTTAAATTTGTTCAACTTTTATTTATTCTGTTTATTTCATTGCTTTGCTTAAATTCATGTTTTGGTACTCTTGCACACAGGTTTAAGCTGAACTGTGAAAGAGCTGAATTAGTAATACAACAGAGCTTCATCTTAATTTTTGTTTGATTTATAGCAGGTTTTAGTCCATTTAAAATATCTGTGTTTTCATAAGTAAGTATATTAGCTGTGCAATAGCTAAAGAAAGAAACCCCAAAAGAATAGAAAGAAGCAACAGGATATTTTGTGTTCTCACGTAATAATTTTAGAGCCATTTCACCCTTACTAAAGCGTTATTGCTTGATTTATTTACTTATAGAAAAATGTTGTATCATCACATATACTTAATATATGCCTTTCATTGATAGTGCTTGCACGACATTTCCTCTGTTCTCTGGTCATCTGTTGGTATTGGTGTGCTTGGGGGCATTTAGAATACAAAAGGGTTTTTTACCCCAATATTCCTAACGTATTTGACTCATGGAATGTGCTTCCCTCCTGGACCTTCATCCTTTAGGTCACATAATGTCAACACACAAGGAAAATAAACCCTGTCAAGACAAGTGAAAGCAGTAAACATGAGTTAACGCTAATATTTTGCATATAACTTGGAATACATGACCACAGCATGACAAGCTATGGAATAATTTAGGATCGGTAGCAGTTATATTTTTGTGTGTTGAATGGCATTTTGCTTTTATTTTTTGTAACTTTACTGTAACTTTCAGTGCACAAATCTCAAATGATGGGTGCATACCTTCTGAAAAGATGGATCACTCTTTAGAATGGTTTGGTGACAGATATTTATTAACTTTAAAAGGAAATAAGCTATCCAGAATATTACTGGGATATTTTTGTAGTATACAGGTCAGTATTTTTTTCCTTACGATCTGCTTTCGAGCTACACAGCTAAACTTGCAATAGGTGGTGATATTTTTTTTTATCTCTGCTACATTGTTAAATTTTACATAATCCAATAATTATCAAAAATTTTTACAGTTGGTGGTTTTATAGTGCAATTTCTAGTGGATGTAAGTTTACATGAGTTTTTCACCTGTACTCTTGGGACCGGGCAGACCAGAGACTTGATTCGTTTCAGAACTATTCCCCCCTTACAGAGGGATTTTGCCCACGTTAGGGTTTGAGCAGACAGACTAGTGCAGGCAGTGAACTGCTGCTGTCCGCAGACAAAAGCAGAGACCACACCATTCTTACTCTTCTGCTTGTAAACCAGCATCAGTGGACATTAACACTGTCACATCAATGGCAGTCACAGAAAATGAGTGCTTACAAATGTCTGCAGGAGTTAGCTGTATAATTCTGCATCATTCGTGATTCTAAGCAATTCGAAAATACCACAGAAAGTTTTAATCACCTTAGGATTTGGCAGATGCGTTTTTGTGCAATAGATATGTCTTTCTGTTTTGTTAGTCACTTCACCCCTTAGGCAAGTCCTTAGTCTGCTTGTAAACAAACTTGTCAAACGGCTCTTAAATATTTGAACAAGGCCTGGCACAGAAGTTTGAAAGTGTTAGGTAATTTGGAGAGCTCTTGTGTAACTGAAATACCAGGTCTTCCTTCCAGAAACATTTGATGCTTTGATATAGATGTTGCCCTGTGTCTTTGCAGTGTCCAGGGTACCTTTGGATTGCCTGGCACAAAGCTTTTCTCCTTCCTGCTTGGAAATGATGGTAAATTATTGCTTCTTGATGGAAAATTGAGATAAATGCAGAAGGAGTGTTAGGAACAATCACTTAACTTTCGGAAGGTGTTTTGTATCTGTTGGCTAGTTTGTGTCTCAAACATACTGTTCACATAGAAACCTCACCTACTAATAGCAATTTGCTTTTAGCTAGTTTCCCTCCTCTTTTTTTTAAGACATTAAAAGAAGAACGCTTGTCAGCCTCAAGAAAAAGATCCATGGGAAGCCAGCTTTCACTGGCACTCCTTTTGTTGAATATACTTTAATGTTGTAGAATCCTAATATTAAATAAAAATAAATTCCCAAATTGAATGAAATGTAAAGAATGTGACTGAACTTTCAAAATGAGTCCTTGTTTTATTTTCTATTTATAAATTAAAAATCTTTTCATAGGTGATATGCAAATATAGAAGAAAGGGATGTGTGCTCGTCTCTTGTAGATCCAGTGGATATTAGACTTCTAATGCCTCATATTCAGTCAAGTTCTTCTTAATGCAGTGTATTCTTTTGTTTTTCTTAATTATGTTAATTGTAAAGCTCTTACAGGGATGGTGATGCATAATTGAATTGATTGGTATTTTAATACAGGATCTTATTTTTAATTTAATCTCATTTGAAGAGAATTTGCACTTGAATAAGAAGCAGAAATTGGAATGTAACTTAATAGCAGCAAATGGTTGTGAGAGATAGCAATGTTTTGGCAGAGATTCTTATCATGACACTAGTAACTAGCATTTGATTTCTGTACTGCATAAAGTATGCCCATGCTTCTACTGAGAGAATTGATTGCTGGGTGAGAAAGGTATTTGATGGCATCTTGACAGTCACAAGTGTCATCCTTTTTGTTTCCCTTTTTAAAAATAGTTTACTCTGTTAACATGCGTAGATACCACTTGATTTTAATACTTATTAAATGTTACAGGCCTAATTTCTGACAGCAACCTGAAAACAGGTTGATGACTCTTGTTTAGCGATGGTAGATTATTCATGTCAATCTTTTGTAAGGAACTTCTGAGTCATTGCTTACTTCCTAGCTTTTGGAGGCTTTTAAAAATCCTGAATTCTTCAGAAGTATGTTGTTGTCATGGTAATGAAACTAAAATGCAGTATATGAGTAGGCTAATTTGTCATGGTTTTGTAGATCTTAAGCTTGTCTTTGAATGAGTGTAATACTAGCTTCTATTGCCGCCTGTTAAACTGTCCCTAAATTTATTGCCACACATGTAAGAGATTTTTTTTTAAAAAATCATTAAAAAAAGAGAAAGTTTTAAAGACAGCTGATTTTTATACGTATGAAAAATCTTAGCTTCATTAAAGCGGTAAGCAGATTGTTTTGTGCCATTGAGTTTGTAGGTCCCAGTGAAGTTAATACATCAGCAGTATTTGGAGTCTGGGATATATCTGCACACTTCATTTTTCTTGGAAGAAAGAGGAATCAAATGCACAAAAATTTGGTTTTAAGATATGGGCTGGTAAAGAAGCTTCTGGATGTTGTATCACAAATTACTAGGGTAGCTGACATCAAATGATAGCATGATTCCGTTTTTCATTTGAAAAATAAGAAATGACAGAAGTTGTATATAAAGTATGAACTCAGAGTTTTGGAAGAGTGTGATTTTGTGCTATGAAAGCACTTTGTGTTCAGGGTAGAAACAAGTCTTTCAAAAGATGCATTTTTGAGATTCTGAAGGTGAGACTACCTTTCAAGAGACTTTGAGAAACACAGCAAATTAAATGTTGTATAATTAGCATTATTTTCTCTTATGCGGTATAATTTTTTTTTATTGTTTTGTTAAAGGCAAATCCCCCCCCAGTGCTGGTGAATACAGATTCTTTGGAGACTCCAACATACGTAAGCCTACATTTGCTTTCAATTATATCTTCCGTTAATGTTTTCAGTATGTAGTTGTGTAGGTCTGTTGTTAATGATTAATAAAGCCTATTTCATCTCTCTGATGGTGCATGATTTCCTCAGCTGTCTTGATGGTTATTTGAAGTCCTTAAATAGCTGTTTTATATGAAAAAAAAAAAAAAAGTTGTATATTATATATTGCAGGTGGAGGGTTCTGTGTGAGTACTAGTGCGTGACACCGCAAAACACAGTTGTTTGAATGCTGAACCTCTGGAACTTCAGAGAACAATCTGTTTCTTCAACTGTGCAGGCAGCTGCTTCAATATTTAATGTCCCATTTCAGTTGCACTTCTTATAAAAGCACTTCTTAATCTGAAGGTTCTAAACTTCTAAATCTTAAGATTTTAGTGCTCTGAACATTCATAAAAGTGTGTTTGTTCTGTTTGAAACGTGGAGGCTAAAATTTGTGTTTGACAGTGTGTTTTGTGCTATGAACACCACTGGCGGATAGACACTTCAGAGACTTTGGAATGTAAGTTAGTTTGGCATAGGTTTCAGGTCTGCATCCTCCTCCTCCAGTTAGTAATATCCTACTGGCTTGTTGTTTTTCTATACAGTGTTAATGGCTGTACTGATTTCTTTTTTTGTGTTTATTCTAGGTACTGGTATTAGCAAAAGCATTCATAACTTAACAACATTGCTAGAAAGGAGCTGTAATAGCTCAGTGCAGACAAAAGTGTGAATTAACAGTTTAAGCAGAAGACAAAAGATTAGTACAATGACATAATTGGCTCAAAAGCGAGCCTCAAGTGCGTTAATGATGCTTCTGACTAAAAGATTACAGCAGTAGCCTGTAGTGTGTGGCTCTTATTGATGTGACGGTTTAGAAAATATACGGTTTAGAAGAGCATACTGAAGGTGAGGTGTCTTCCTGCACACACCAACTAAACCAAAGTAAAAATGATTATTAAATACGTATTAATGTTTTAGGAGGCCCCGTCTGATAGAGGTACGTTGGAGGACAATAGACAGTAGAAATAGGAAGAGGAAATAGCATTGAACAGAACAAACTGGCACTCAAAATTATAAGCTATCTAGATTATTAGTTTGCGGTGAATGTAAAGCAAACAAGCTCATAACCCTCTGTAATCTAACCTACTTTGTAAGCATAGGAGGTTGAGTAAAGGAATATCCTTCAAGGTTCCTGAGTAGCTAATGGAATTCTTAAGCAATAAGTAATGTAAAATCATACTTAAGGTAAGTGCATCATGAATCTACAAAAAACTTAACTAATAAAGCTTTTTCTATTGAAAGAAGAAAAAAGCAAAATATGAATATAGGAAGTCATCAACAACGTGGCTCTCGTTATCTGAATCATAAAGCTGCTGAGGAAGTACTCCCTCTTAGAACTTAAACTGGGTTGGGAAAAAAACACCAAGAAACATTATTTTTTTAAAGATTATTATTCTTTGTAAAAGCCTAAGGAAGTAAAAACACAACTCAAATTTGTGGCAAAGTGAAAAGATTAACCATACCAGAGAAATTAACTTCAGTACAGCAGAATTTGATTAGAGCCTTTTGGCTGTACTGCAGTTTTCAGATTCAAAGAAGATTGCTGTGGCATAATTACAACATTTGCATAGAACATCTTCATCCAGGGGAAGCCCCTGCAAATAAAGCTTTTGGCTTTGTGCATCTGATACCATTTCAAAACTTGCAAAAGGTAGAAAAGGACAGTGATATTTATCATTTGACTATCCTTCCTCTTGTCTGCTAATGATTGTTTTGTTAGATAAAATCAATTCAAAGGTAAATTAAAGAGACTATAGAACTGAGCTAAAGCAAAAGATAAAAATGGTGGAGGTTTTGTTTGCTCCTGTTTATCTGGATGGTATTTTAAAATTGGATTAGAGTTTTGTACATGGAAATAAATGAGACTGCTTAAATATATTAAGATTGGTTTTGTTTTGCCTAGTGATAATGAATAGGGGAATGATTAATGGCTCTTGTTATTTATTTAAAAAAAAAAAAAAAAGGCCACATACTGATCAGTTATCATGAACCATTTCCGAGGTACTGTAATACGAGCTGACTGGTTCAGTTAGCACATGTTGTCATTCTTGCAGATAATAGCTCAAGGACTAAGCCAGCATAAAAACTTCTTGATCACAGTGGCTTCTTTTGTGTTGGTGTGGTAATAGATACAGTTTCATGTATTCAGAAGGTCAAGACCTCTTCTCTTTTTAATGGAGAAATATCACGTGTTAAACCCACAGTATCTTTTCCACTGCACAAACTACTAAGTACATACCATTTTTGAGGTACCATACAAAGAGAAAGATAGTAACCTGTGATGTCTGGAATGTACATGGATTCTGTTGTTTTAAGGGGAGATATAATTAGAGATTGAGGGAAAACTGTAGCAAGGGATAAATGAGCTTGATGCTAGGCAACCTATGGAAGTTGTGGTATCTCCAGCTTTTGGAGCTTTTAAACATGTTAAATAAACATATTATAAGCAAATTATGTAGATGTGATCTTAATTTTGTTTGGGTGAATTCAAGTCCCTTTTTAATGCTTTCTTAGAAAACTGTACAGATTTTAAAATGCTTTCTTCTATACATATATACATCTTGAATAGTATGTTATAAGAGGACAAAAGACTACCAGATACAGAATATCTTAAGAATAGACAAGACACTTTGTAAAAATTATAGTATAAATGTTATTTTTTATCTTTCATCCTAAAATATTTCATCCTAAAAGGTTTGAAAATAGGGAATTGCCTGTATATGCTGTTGTAGGTATCTGTGGAGGAAAGAATTCGAATTTCAAGATAACTTAGTAATTGAAAAAAAAATCTTAATGTTACTTTTCTATAAGTATGGTTAAGAATCTTATATTTAACTGTTTACATTTAATTTATATATTTGTTACTTCTGTTATTTGATTTTGTCCTAGTTCTGTAGGCAGCAAACAATGTGGGTGTCCTTTCTAATTTGGGGACGACAAGGCTTACTTCTACTATTTGGATTTTTCATCTAATTTTATAAAATATTCTTCTAAACTCTTCTGATTAATTTGTTGATATTTAGTACATATGTAACATGATAAATAGTAATATTGTTGTTGTTTAACAGTTTGTTAACTGTTTAACAGTTGTTAAATGCTGCTTTAGAAGGGTCTTACCCGTTTTTAGTGAGAAATGGTATAAAGCATCAGTCTTATTTTTTTCTGATCTGTGAGGAACAACAGTTTGAAAATACTGCTCTGTTATTTTATACAATTTCTTCTCTACCCCATGACCCCTTCCTTTTTTCTCACTTTCAACTTGCTGTATGGCCTAAGGAACACCTGAGGATCTCAAGATCCTGTCAGTCAGAAGCAGAGGGCCTGTGCTCTACAGTATCTGTGTAGAGCAGTCTGCTCTCTGGAATTTTAACTTTTAAGCTCATACAAAAAGAGTGTCTGATTCATGTGTGGAGCGGTGTGAAAAATCACACGTCCCCTCTGAGCTCAGTGGTTACTGTGAGTCAGCTGAGATTTGATGGGAGTGGACTCTCAGCAGAGCAAACCGTGTTGTATAAAGTGTAAAATTCTCTGTAAGTCTCTTCTCTTTCTTTATAGGTCAATGGCACAGATGCAGATTATGAGTATGAAGAAATTACTCTTGAAAGGGTAACATGTTAAATGTCTTTCTGTACTCTGTTTTAGATGGAATTTATGAAACTTTAATATGAAAAATTAACGTCTTGATACTGCTAAATGACAACCCAAAGCAATCCTTACTGTTTTTTCTTTAGGTGGATTGTTTAACCTAAAGAAAAAACATACACCCAGTTGCTGGGGCAGAAATAGAAGGTTTTGTTAATATTCTTGACCATTAAAAGTAAAATGGGGGAAGCATCTCCCTGAGACATACTGCATTTAATGTTATGATCTAGACTTGTAAAGAGTAATAACACAAATTATGATTTCACTTCCTATAGTGCCACTTGTGATAGGCTTTTCTTTATAACATGAAGTTTCATAGCGATACTCAAGCTTCTAGTTGAGATTGTAAGTTACACCTTGTAATATATGCATTGCTTTGTTAGGTGTCTGATGTAGAGATCTTTCTCAGTTCCCTTGAGCTGCACTGTGCAGTTCTGGTGGGTACCGAGAGGGTGAAGAGTCCTTGTGGTTGATAGTAAAGGCAGGCAACCTTTGAAGAGAAAATGTCAGTCTAAATCTCTGCATGTGAGAGGAGATATTCCATGTGACACAAATTACTTGGGGACTTCTGGGAAAAATAATTTGTCACTAATAATTTAATGAGGAGTAAATATTCGTGTGAATAATCTCAAAGATCTAGCTTACTAGAGAGGGAAGCTTTTACCTAATTTATCAAGTTCACCACAGTGAGAAACCTGTGGGGTTGGAACCGTATCTTTTACAGTTACACAGTAACTTACATACTCCTGTGAAAATAAGTATAATTACATCTTGCCTATCATTATATGCAGTATACTGCTTAAAGTGTCTTTTAATATTTTTTTATCAGTGAAAATTGCATAGATTTGGTTCTATATTGAATCAGATAAATATATTAGAATATCTTTCACTGAAAAAGGAAATGCAATTTTTTTTTTTTTCCCCTTCTACCTTTAGGGAAATTCAGGACTTGGCTTTAGCATTGCAGGTGGTACGGACAACCCACATATTGGGGATGATTCAAGTATTTTCATTACAAAAATTATAGCCGGGGGAGCAGCTGCTCAGGATGGAAGATTACGGTATGATGACTTTCTGTGTTGGGTTGCTAAATGCTTGTATTTTCCAACAGTGGATAGAACACTTTCTGTTACTTCTAGTAGATTTATTATCATGCTACATTACATTTTAAGTAAGTTTTTCTTACAGAAGTGTTTTTTAAATAATGAAAATGTTTAAGTGGACAATTATTTGTTTTTGTTTTTGTTTTTTTTTTTTCCCAATCAATAAAATCTGCAGTTAAGTGAAATCAAGTGAACTTTATCTTTTCTGGTCAGAAAATACAATTTTGCCATGTTCTTTAGCCCTTAATTTTAATATAGAGAGGAAAAGCCGAGACAGGAAGGATAGGTAACTCTTAGTTATCCATGTGCAGATTTTCTGTTCTGTAAGATAACTGAACTTTATAAGAACCCTCTTTTTATGCTTGGTATAATTCTGTGTCTTAATTGTTCAGAGATAATACTCATTTTCAAAAGCCATTTTTTTTGTTTCAATTAATAGAGTACTCCTCCTGCAGTATAGCCCATTTTCTTATTTAATTCTGGACTTATACTACTACTTAACTCCTAATGAGAAAGTGTTGGCATATTATTAGATGGTAGCAAATGATATTTGCAGCTTCCTGTGAAGAGTACTGTTAGAAGTTAATAACAAATTACATTAATGAATTATTTTTCTAATCCAGAACAGTCTTTATTATACTCCTGTATCACTGTGTGGAAGAAAACCCACATCTGACTGTAGGACCAGCTTTTTTTCCTCTTGTTTTGTCAAGAACTTGCCCTGTCATTTTTGGTGCAAATGCCTGATGCCTTATAGTTTTTAGTCCTAATAAGCTTATTTCAAGGCTTCCTTTTATTTTGTTGGCCATTGTCAGAGGTACATCTGGCAGGACACGGTGACAGGTGGGTCAGGCATTGTACTTAGTGTAATGAGAGCTCAGTGTTACTACAGCAACATGTTAAATGGAGTGGAAGCCAGCACTTAAACAGCTTGTGAAAAGCAGGAATGGAGGTTGACTTGTTCATATCATGGCTTAAAACTAGCGTGTTCTCATTGTGTGCCTCCTAGTTTCTGAATTTTTAAATTCTTTCTTATATCCCTAACCAAAAGATAGTTTGTACAAAGCTGTTCAGAATACCGTTTAAATGAAACGCGTAGAAGATGGTGTCCTCTTCGGCTGTGAACAAAATATTCCCTTTAAATGTTTTCTTGTGATCCTTGCTTTATTTTTAGGCACTAATAATTAATTTTAGAATATTGTCTTGAATCAATATGATTTTGAAGCAAAATCTCTGTATCTTAATGTGTTAACATGTATGTTAGTGTATTGTAGATAAAATATTAGGCTCCTGATGTTGTCCACTCTGCTATAACACAAGAGCTGAACGTGAATGTTGCTGTCTCTAGGGTTAACGATTGTATTCTACGAGTAAATGAGGTGGATGTTCGTGATGTGACACACAGCAAAGCAGTCGAAGCATTGAAAGAAGCGGGGTCAATTGTACGATTGTATGTCAAAAGAAGAAAACCAGTCACAGAAAAAATAGTGGAAATCAAACTTGTAAAGGGCCCTAAAGGTACGTAGGAAGTATAAAACTTCTGTTTCACAGGAAGGGTTGAGCTCACAATAGATTTCTGCATTTATTTTCAAAATAAAATAGTACCTTGCATATGAAGTTCTAAGAAATGCAGAATAATGAAAAATAAGATAATGGCGTCTCAAATGCTTCTGAATTTGCAACCCTGTGTCTCGAAACTGTTCTTATAGAATGCACGTTTTTCTTTCAAATGATACAAATGTGTTTCTGACAGTATTTATTAATTTTTAAGTACTTTAAAAATGGGAATAAGATATTTCATTGGATCACCTAGAAAGATCTTTGAGAGAAGAAAAAACATATAGAGAAAGTATTATTTTGTTTCTATATGGAGAAAGGTTGGACAATGGTTCTTTAAATATGATTCTTTAAATAACAGTGGCGATGCTATAGCTGTGCTGTGTGTATCTTCCATAAGGCATGAAGGACATGATTTAACTTGATTTTCAGAACTTCTGTAAATGTTACATCTTCTCCAGAACTTTCTGGAAAATTATAGAGTTCACTTGGAAAGGCATCCAGCGTTGCTTCAACCAGAGCCTATTATTTTTATATATACATATATGTATGTGTGTATGTAATACAGAAAGCATTATTATTTATGTAATAATTGGAATCTAATGAATGCTAAAAGGTTTCTTGAGTTATGATCTTATCTTCAAGCAGGTCTTGGTTTCAGTATTGCTGGTGGTGTAGGAAATCAGCATATACCTGGAGACAACAGCATCTATGTAACCAAAATCATTGAAGGCGGGGCAGCACATAAAGACGGCAAACTTCAGATTGGAGACAAACTTTTAGCTGTAAGAAAGAGCTTCATATTTTTTTTTATTTTTTTTTTTCCATGGTCATTCACTTTTAGGCCCAGTAAGGACGTGATTCACTTTGTGGTTAAGCTGCCTGCTGGTGGAGTGTTATTTTATAGAAATTGGTAAGAAAGTATATTGCCAGGAAATCAATGATAAAAATTAAATCTGCAGTGTCCAACACCATCTCATCAGGAAATCTGAAATCTGTTCCATAGGACAATGTTTCCTGCAAAACCCATATTAATCAGCCCGTTTATTTCTGATGCCTGCTATTATCTTTCTGGGATCTGAGTGATGGGAATGTAAAGCAGCATAAAATGGGATTATTTCTCTACTCAAAAAAGAAGAATGGAAAGGAACTCCATGTACTGGTGGCCGGCCAGCCTGTAGTGAAACTGCTGTTTATATTGGATTCCAGTGTTTGTAATGCTTTTGAATGGCATTTTTTTTAAAGTACTTCAAAGCTGAGTTTTCTGTGCACAAAGTAAAAATAACTTTCAACTTTCTTGAATTCCATCAAGAAGTTTAGTTGTCCAGCTAGAAAAACAAGAGCTAGAGCCAGGAATTTCTGAATGAATTTCTGAATTGTAAACACAACTCTTGTAAGGTGTACTTGCTCCACCTTCATACGTCTACCAGGCAGTACCTGCTTCTGTACAAGCATTCTGACAGCAGAATGTGTGCTCTGTTACCCCTTAATCTTAACTATCCTGCTTTTTTTCAAGTGTTAGGAATGAGATCTTGGTGTTAAAATGGATAGTTCTGTGAAACCAGCTCAAGACATGAGCAAATCTTCACATGAGAATTGGCAGGAAAAAAAGAGAGAATATGTTATGTTTACTATGAGCTACACAATAGACACCTTCATATGCCAGGCAAATTCACAAACCCAAAGATCCAGCTGCTATATGATAATGTTGTTAATATTTGATGGTTTTAAGTTTTAAAATCTGCATTTATGTTTTAAAATCTTCTTCTAATGTCAGACTGCTTTCTGGAGTTATGATTTGTCACCTGTACAAGAAAATGTCATGCTAACTTGCTTATATCGTAAAATATGTGGAAGGTTTTAAGGAATTTTTGTTAGAAATATCAAACTTTTGGCACAGATTACTTTGTCCAGTATTACTTCATCCATTAAAAAATTTGCCCGACGAAAGTAAAGTAGCTTTGGATTAATATCAAATACTATTTTGGGGATGCAATGAGCATATGCAATATGGATATAGTAAATATAATGTCCTTAATTTATTGTAGCTGTAATCATTCTCTCATTAAGTTAGGAAAGAAGTGAGTAAAATGTCATCTATAATATCTTCTGATTAGCTAAATTTCACTTAGTCAAAGCTTTTGTCACTAATGTAGAGATAAGCTCCCATATTTTGCAGAATGTAACTTTCTGACTTTGTGTTTAGGTTTTACTGCGATTACCAATGCACTGCAAAATCACTTTTCACTCATCAGGAGTGGTAGGAGTTTAAATCTGTTTTTACAAAAGAAAAAATTATCAATAAGAGACATTTAGAACACTTTTAGGAAGCTTAAAAAATACAGGTGGAAAGACTATATTTAAGCAGTAGAGTTCCCCTTCCCCTCCCCCAAATCATGGAATTGACAAGGCCCAATTGTTTTTACACAGTATATAAAGAAATCAGACAGAGGAAAGTGTCTTCAGTCCCTTGGGTTCAGTGCAGTACAAATGTTATTTCCCATGTTGCCTGGAATTACCTGCAGAAGTTACTTTCCTCTTCAAAATATGGAAGAGATGGTCAGCAACTCAATTTACTAAGGCTTTCCATGAGATACTGATTATTAAAGATTATTTTAATTTTTTTTTTAAACTGAAGTGCCACTGTTTCACCTTAATAGCAGTAGTTTAAAAAATTCTGTTGCCTGCAAAGTTACTTAGCGTGTAAATCAGTCAGACACATTGGGATCTTCTCCAGTTTTGCTATTTCTGTCCTCTTGTAAGAATGTTGTCCCAATATGTCTAGAACTTAATTATGTCATGCCAAGATCATGTATGATTTATTCTTACTAGAAGAAACTTTTTTCCATGTAATGCTTGCAATGACATACTGTGTCAGTGCTGTGATTGTGCATGCTTATGGCTTTTTGAGTGTCATATTTGTCCCATTAGTTTTCCAGTCATGTGTGCCTTCTTTACAATGTTACAGTCAATAGTTTATTATAACTTTTTGAGGAAAGACTTGTCTTTCCTGTATTTCACAGCACTACAAAGCGTCTTTTATCTAACCAATTAAGTCTGTGCAACATGTATCCTAATAAATACTCTCAATGCTGGAGTGCTCCAACAGCTTTCTCTGAGTGTCTTATGAAAACATACGTTTTTCTGTGTTGAGAATTTGTTTATTTTTTTATCTTTAGGTGAACAGTGTTTGCTTAGAAGAAGTTACTCATGAAGAAGCAGTGACTGCCTTAAAAAACACATCAGACTTTGTTTATCTGAAAGTTGCAAAACCCACCAGCATGTTCATGAATGATAGTTATGCCCCTCCTGACATCACAAACTGTAAGTTCAGCTTATCTTTATGATTTAATTACTTTTCCCTTTAATGCTTTAACACACCCCATTTTTAGTATTTTAACAGCTTCAAGCTTTTTAAAATTATACAGTGTGAAAATCTGATATGAGGAAGTTGATTAATCAGAAAAATTATATGCTAAACAGAATAATATCCTATAAGTTGTACTTAAAAGCCAGCAACAGTGTGGCTCTCGGTGTGTTTCGGTGAGTGACGTGGCCTGGTCCTGGTGACTTGATGTTTCCGTTCAGTTCCTGATAAGTGGAAGGAGAACACGTGCTTCATGCACCTGGAGACCATGAGGAGTAAGAAACAATGCACTGTGTAGGAGTTCAGTGTCCTGGGAACTGAGCAAAGGACAATACTGTTTCAGGTAGAGGCTAGTGATGTTCTGCCTAACTTTTTTCCTGCTTTTTCACGAGCTGCACACATTTGAATAAATTACACTGGGAGGAAGGGGAGGTCTTTACCTCTGATGCCTGTCTGCAAATGTATTGCGAAATTCCATATTAACTTGAAATCTTCAGTTTTGACATAATTTTTAAAAATTCAAATGGAAAACCAGTGAACGCCGTACTGAAAATAGTTAGAAGAATTTCTTCTTTGCATAAAGTACTACATACGGGAGTCTTTTTGAAGTCAAACGTCAAAATCCAGATAGTTCTGGGGTAAAATACAATGTAAAGAAAAATTTGAATTTAATGTACTGTTTTTTTAAGGGGGGATATTATCATTTAGTGTTTGGAGAAAGGGATGAGAATGATATAACTGTATCTTTCCATGACTGAATAGGTGGACTTTTCCAGATGAACAGTTTTACTCGTCAGATAAAATGATTCTGGGGGAAAGTTATTTTAGGGTGTGGGTTTCTTTTGCTTCCTGCTGTTAGATACGAGTAATTGATAGGTAGCACTGATCTGTTCAGATACTACTTCACATGAAAAAAGGAGCATTTTGGAGTAAAAAGCCACATATGTAATCTAAAACAGTATGTAAAGAACAACAACAAAAATGCAGCACAACAAAGACTGAAGTTACCTTATAAGCCCCTCATTTGTTGGCAATAGCTACATTATTTCTAAATTTGTTTGTAAGCTTACTGAGTTACAATTTGGAGCTAATTAGCTTTTATGTCTTCACTCTCTTATTAGAAGGATGTTCTTGAAGGCTCTGTTCTTTCACATAAAACTAACTTTAAGTCTTTGCTTACTCATCCCCAGTTTTATACTCGTATATCTGATTAGAGAGCAGCCGTTTTCCTTTATGTTATCTACTTTGTCCAATAATTCAACTTTTCCCACTGTTTCTTTGGAAAGCGGTCTTCTTTTTCTCCCTCCGTCATAACTGACCTCTTCATATGTTTCACCTTGAATTCAGATTTTCTGGTACAGAGGTAACCTGATTTGTACGTAGTGTTCCTGGTAGTTTTGCAGTAATGCAGTTATGCTGCTGGGGATGGTGATGTGACAAACATACAAGTATCTTATCCACTACTACTGTATCTTGACTCCATCATCGGGATATTTACTTTATGAATCTGTTGTGGGGGAAAGGAAAAGCCTCAAGAAGGTTTGGGGAGAGGAAGGTAGAGAAGGAGCTGGTTCCTCATAATTAGCCAAATTCTAATAACTCGATACACTAATATTGGCAAAAGTTATACTTACTAACTTTTTGCTCGGTGCCCCTAATTATTAAAAAACCAACTTGATATAAGGTTTAAATGGAAAAGAACAAAACACTATAGCAGTTTATAGGACTGCGTATCTCTTTTGGGAGGAAAACTGAACTGAAACTATTCAGTTTATGTGAGTAGAGAAAGGAACCTGTAGTAGCATTTGAAAAACCTACTCCTTTACTAGGCAACCATAAAGGAATGGTTGGATATAAATGTAGATTCTCGTTTTAAATTTTTGTGTGCTTTGGTACTGTTCATTAAATGACACTTTGCTATTAAAAAGACTGTCTAGACTGAAAAAGTTAAGAACAGAGATGCCAAACTCAGCACAGCTGATTCTCAGTACTGTAGTCTGCTTGAGAGTCTTATTCGAAGCAGCAGTCATATTTCACCTACAGATTGGTGTTTGCCTTTTGGTGCTTTTTTTGGTTTATATTCACATTATCTGTATCAATACGTACTTTTAAAGTAATACTTCCTCTAGCAGAATGCATAAAGGCATGCCGTTGGCTCTCTTCTCATGCAGCGAATTAACTTCTTTCAAGTGGTGGATGAGCTGGAGACTCAGTTCATTGAAGTTAATTGCATCATAACATAGAGCCATAAAAGAGACAGTGGTATCTTCAAGAATACCTTCTTACCATGTCTCTTGGCTCTTCAGGAATGTTCTGTCAAGGGTAATCCCACACAATTGCCATGAGGATGTGCACTGCCATCTTGCCTTCAGTCCCTAATTTCCCAGTATACATGATTTACCTTCAGAAAATAGATCTGAGACTAAAAGACCTGGCTGCACATGTAGGCCCTCTTCCATTCCATTGCTGTCCTCCCTCCCAAGTTTCTCTCCCATTTGCCTCCTCTCCCTGTAAGTGGGACTTGAGAGAGACGGTGGCGTTCTGTGCAGCCCCGTACCCTGTCCTTGTGCGAAGTGGCACTTCTGTCCACTGAGAAGTGAAAAGCCAATTTCCTGAGCTGTCATGCCCCTCAAGCTCCAGCAACTCCTTCTGGGAACTTTTATCCTGCTTCTGAAGCATTTTGAAAAAAATCACAAAAGATTTCTTAGATTTCAGGTGTCTGTCTCCTTTGGTGGCCTTTGACAAGTTTTGTGGGCTGAACTGCTGTCTGTACTTCTGAGTATATTTTCTGGGTTTCTTTTCATTTCGCTGCAGTTTTAATGTTGAGCTCTCTGAGGTTACTGGGGTTTTTTTTACACTGTTTCTGGTAGAACAGAACAGTTCTACCAGTCAACAGTTAACCAAAGAACACTCCTCTGCAAAGTGCTGGGTCCTTTGATGAAACTTCAGTCTGTTTCTTTTCCTTACAAGAGGAAAGCCTTTCCTACCCAAGGCTTCATATGTTTGTCTCTCTCTGTTGTTCAAAGCCCAACTGGCTGTTACTGCAGATGACGTGGAGACTCTGGATCTACCGCCTCAATTTTGCACACAAAATAGATGTGAAAGTCTTGCCTGAGGTGTTTAATTACATACTTCAAGGAAATCAGTTTAGCCTTTTCCTGTACCTTTTGCTTATCAGAAACAACTGCATATGGCTAAGATGCTAGATGCTATTTTTCTTACATAGGGCAGAACAGAAGCTTTTTCAGGGCTCCTCGATATTTTCACATTCACAGTGGAAATTTCAAAGGGAGATACCAAGCTGCTCAAAGGCTATTGCTTCTTTATAAAGGAGTACTATACCTTTGCAACTAGAAATCCTCCACTTCCTATAAGGAGCTGCTTTTGTCAGGTGATCTGATGATGCAAAAGATGGGACGAAGTAAGTTAGCATCCATATAGACAATTGAATCATTTGATATTTCTTTGGGCTTAGCGTCTTTGTATCAAAGGACATTTGATCAAGAGGTTTCTCGGATTTTGATTTGTGGCAGCATTTGTTGAGAAGAGTACAGATCCTGCCAACATAATTCTTTGTGCACCTGGGGCTCAAAGTTGACCTCCGTCATTTGATATTTATCAGAGTGAGTGAACGGCTTCCGGCTGCCCGGGGGGGGAAATTAATGTTGAAAATCTTGGTAAAGAAGAGTTGAAGCTGTCTGAAACCAGAGCATTTAGCAGGGAATGAATGTGGAAAAAATAGCTCATAGTTATGTGGTGTAGCTCTAGAGACTGGTACTGTGAGCAATGAAAGCTTGACCACAGCTCTTGACAGACTGGAATAGTTGATTGTTATCTGTTTTTCTGTCACTTCTGTGAGATTTTTCTTTTAACCCTTGAGATGTGGATTGCTAGTTTAAACAGTTACTTTACAGTGCTCCCCATTTTCTGACTCAAGAAGAGTGCAGTTATGAAAGATTGTTCTTTCTGAACACATTGCCATTTGAGTACTGTTCTCCTCTGTGTCTCTGAGACACTGAAAGATGAGAATTTCCCGTAGAGCAAACATGGAAATTCAACAAAAAACCCAATGTTCATTGTATGTATGTAGAAGAACAGCAGCACTGTAGGTGGGATGGTCCTGTGGACTGATGTCACCCAGCTGGGTAGCACCATTGCCACCTAAACTGATTGGTGTGTTTGATAATCATAGCTATTAGTCTTCTGTAGTACGTCATATGTCAGGGAATATACACTGCCTCAGTAATCTGTATATAGATGTTGGTCATTAAATGGTTCCTGGAACAAATGTCCAGTAACATGTTGGTATAGATGCTTTTAAAGTTATTCAGTTGAAATATTACTAAGAAAGTCTAGAACTTGCTATTTAAGAACACCAGTGTTACCTGTACAGTGCATATTGTGGAATATCAGTCAGAAAAGTGTCTACATAATTTTTGAGGCAGAGAACTTGCTTCCTATGCAGGCCTCCTTTGAAGACATTATTAATGATGCATTTTTGACTCCTGGTCACTTTGAAAGTATTTGTCCTTTGCGTGTGTGTGCATTGCTACAGTATTTCTACTCTGCATTGAGAAATAAAATACTGCAAGGTAGGGAATAACCAGTTTTATCACTAGAGACATAAATGCCTTATTGTTCCTTAAATGGTATAAATATGGGAAGAGAGGAATATATAATAACAATAAATTAAAATAAAGTTTTTATTTTCTATTTCAGAGATTGTACTTGTGATTGGTGTCCTCAGTTTGTAGGTAATAAGGAAATAATAGGAAATTTTCCATTTTGCTTTTTTGTAGAACTGTGTTATGTCAAGGGGGGTGGATTTGGAAATGGAATTTCTCCTTTCGAGTCTTTGACTTTTCCTGTCAAAGCATGTTCATTTTATGCATGTAATTATCTGTTCATCCAAAACACAGTTCCTTTATCAGTTACATCAGTAATAATATTTAGTTGGAAATAGAAGTTTAGACCTGATTTAGTATTCAGAAAGTGATGGCTTGCCTTTTATTTCTATGATGTTCCTCATGAATATTCTTTAGGTATAATCTCCAGCTAAAGCAATGCTAGGAAAGGCACAAGCATGTTTTTTGCAGGAACTCCATAGAGAGCCTTTTTATGCCTTGGAGGTTTGTTTCCCCACCGCTGAAAGTAGCAGCCTTGAAAAAAAGGACATGACTTTGTATGCAAGTACCATACGTAGAAACTTATGAATGAGGTACCCAGTGCTGATGTGGAGCAGTCCACAGGTCTGAAATAATAAACTGCTATATTCTTTTGATAGCTGAGTTCTAGTTATGTGGTGAATGGACACGAAATTTTAAAAATAAGAATATGTGACCGTATTAGATGGTAGTAATAGTTTCTGAACAAGATGCAGTTAAAAGCTTTAGGAACCTTAAAAACAGTCAAATGAAAAGCTCTGTAAGTCAACACAGAAGTTGTTATGAAAAATCTAATTGCTTCCTATAAAATATGCATCTTTATAGCTGCCACTGACTTGTTAAAAGCAATTGGAAATTTATTTTGTGAAATGAGAAGAGTTAGCGCATGAACAGAACGTACAGAGCTGTTACTGTGCTACAGTTGTTTAGCTTTTTTTAATCAAAACCCATTTTCCACTAATTGGAAAAGAGATCATAAAGTCCGTTGCTCATGGTAAGACAATGTTGATGTGACACATGCTCCATGTATGGAATTTACTGCATATGGGTTTACTAGGAATCCAGAATAATACAGAATCGATCCAGCATAGATTGGGTGGTGTCAAAGCTGGCGATTTAGTAAGTCTCTCATGTAAAAATACTCTTGATGAAGTTTGTACGTGATCCAAATGTTATGCCAATGGCTTAAAAAGAAAAACAAAAAAGGAGAATATACAGGTTGCTTCTGCAATTTATGTCACGTCTCTGCAGTTAAAACTTTGGTTTTAGTGTAAATCCTCAGTGGTCAGGCACCGCATCAGATACAGCAAGTAAGAGTCTGGCAGCTTTAATAATGTTGAACCTGTGAAGCGTCCCCACTCTCCATGTGTATGCCTCAAAACATGAACCACCTACACCAGGAAAAAGATTTTAAATTGTAGAATATGCTTTGTAATAGGAGATACTGGGTATGACTACACCTGGTGAATGGACACTTAAAATTGATGTGCCTGAATTGGAAATACAATGCACCCTTTCAATTATTTATTGGAACAACTCTTCTGGAATTGTAGAATATTTTCCATCAATTGAAATAATTAAGATGTTAAATTTTCTAGTATGTGTGTTGTGGTTCGTGTAAAACATATGCACTTTGTGTACAGGATTCACGGTCTGTTATGCAAGAAGTTGGACTAAATCCTTTTAATCCTCCTTTTTTAGTTTTAATCAATGAACCTCTGAATAAGGCAACTGACCCTTGCAGTAGAGCTGAAATTTTTTTGCCCTACCTTGTTTATTCCTCTCAGTTAATTAATGCCTCTTACCTGGAAGAGTTGGAGGTGGAATAATCCTGCCTTTGTTTCCTGATGTGTGCTGTTGGCTGAGCACATCCTAGCGTCACTGCCAGCACCTCCGCTATTAGAGATGGGTTTGTTCCATGTCTAAGAAATGTAACATCCCTCCCTGCTCAGTCCTCTTAAACAGGATGGCCTGGAGGGTGCTGGAGATGCTAAGACGCTCCATCAAAGCATTGAAAAGAAAGAGGGAGGCAGCTTGACAGTTTGGAAGAAATGCAACATTAAAATGTATTTTTCACTGTTGCTCCAACACGGTGATTTTAGAAACTGAAATCCTTAGTTGACTTTGGACAAGTTAAAGAGAACTTTAAAACCAGATAAATCTCCAGACTGTCCTCACAGGCTTCAGCTTTCCGCATTGTCTGTTTCTAAAAAAGGGTTTTTTGAGACACAATCAAACTGAAAAATTTGCTTCCTGACTTAAAGCCTGAGGAGACTGGGGAATGCGTAGATGTGACAGTATTTTAGAACTCTGATATTTACAGTGCAGCATTTGAACTATTACGTTTTGTTTTAAGAAGAGGTCACTCCTTATAATACTTTGTTTCAGTTCTGCCATCTTTTTTCCTTATTGCCTTAATGATTTTTTTCTTTTTCTTCCCCCTCTCCTCTTTGAAGCTTATTCTCAGCCAGTGGATAACCATATCACTCCCTCTGCCTACTTGGGACAGTCCTTGCCCCCAGCATCACCAGGGCGCTACTCACCAATTCCCAAGGGAATGCTTGGAGACGATGAGATTACCAGGTAATGAATAACCAAAGGTACATGTCAAATTAGTTAACCAGGGAAGCTCATAAGATGTGTCTGTGTGCAAAATACTAGTGAATACTGTAATTTATTTCAAGAAATAAATGCAAATCATTAGTCTTAACACTTGTAAACATTGGTGTAAGGAGAAAACTAGGTATATCTGTACAGATATATACACACACACATATATGCGTGTGCTCACATATGTGATTTATCAGTCTGGGAATAGTATTAAAATTAGAATGCCCTCTCAAAGGGCTCCATGAGTTGACTGGATAGAGATTATTTCTTATTTTAAAGCCAGCAATCCTTTTTTTTTTTTTTTCTTTTTTTCTTTTCTCTCTTTTTCTCTTTTTTCTCTCTCTCCGTCTCTCTCTCTTCTATTTCTTTTTTTTCTTTTTCCTTTCTCACAGGCAAAGGTTTGTTTTGATGGATTACTAAATCCAGAAAGGCTAAAGAGCTCTTAATCCTTTCCCATTAACAGACCATTCATTCCTTCACTGATTCAGTAGATTGCATTAATCTTTTGTTCATCATCGCTGATAAAGGGAAGCTCTTGTAATTTTGTTACTCTTCTGTTCTACAAGTGCAGGGATGTTACACTGCATTTTCAGTATGATGTTGCTGAATTCTGTGTCACACCGTCATCTGATGTGGATAATGTCAATCAGTTTCTGAAGCAGGCTCTACCCAGTATTGAAACATAAGTGGTATAATAAGTTGGAGAAATTTTAGTGTATTGGAATGTAAGAGAGTCTTGAATGTATCTTTGTAGTTATCTTTAACTTAGGGTTAGGTGAATGTATAAGCCAAAGTGATTTTGTCCTACTTGATAGCATTGCAAAACTTAAGTTTTCTATCTTTCCTTTAAAATTACTGTAAAGGAAGGTTTTTAGCTTTCTTCTGAAATGGAAGTGCTATTCAGAGAAGGTTTTGGTGATTTTCATTAAATTACCTTCCCATCTTCCATTCCCTCCATCCCCAAAAGAGGTTTAGAAATTTTGAGTGATATTTTAAAAGATACTGTATATTTATGTTCTCTAACTGCAGCATTTTTGTTACTGTATTAGTGTGATCCAGAGCAATATACATAGGCTTTCAAAATGTTATTTATTTGTAATAAAAGAGTACTCTGAAAAGATGACTATAATAGTTGACGGGGTGAAATTTAGGAATTTGACACTAAGCTGATTTAAGAGCTAGTGCAAAAATTGAGTGATTTTTAAAGATAGAACTAGATGATTTTTTTTGTTTTGGAAAAATGCAGCTTCTTAGTTTATCCTACAAATTAATAATTAATGTCTCCAAATACTTAAGAATGTCCATTAATTGTTCTTTAGTGCTCTCTAGTGATTTTTCAAATGCAGTGCACAATTGCTCTGCTTTATTATAAATGTCTGTTTCTGAAATCATTTATGCTTTTTTTGTACTGGGTCAAGTAGCAAATAAGTAGATTTCTTGAGGGAGTGTTTCTGTGTTAGAAGTTGTCTGTCCTGGCCTTATCTTAACTTGATCAGTATTTTTTCTTTCCCCATCCAAGCCAGGAGGGGATCCTATAGAAAGAATGCAACAACTTGATTGACGTTTAAGTTTTTGAGTTGCAATTGCTTCAAATAAATTGCAAATTTGAGAATGCCATACATTCTGATTTATTTTTTTAAAATAATTCTTTAATTGTTCTTTTCTGTATTCATTGTTTCACCAACTAAAGTGAAATTAAAGCTGTGAGGACATATTTTTCATTATTGGTATTTACATTGGAATTTGTTCTTTAAGTTTTAGAAAGAGAAAATAGTATTTTGTTGCTTGTTATTTCTGTTAGATAGAATAAGATTATGAGCTATGTTGAGGCTCTTGGACAATAAGGAAAGTGTTAAGTAAAGACATTTGGTGCTGAAAAGGATTGTAGCGTAATAAGAATTTAGAATACAGACATACTTATGAGTTCAGTTCACCTAACAACAGGGAGGAGATTTTGTGCTGCCTCTAGAAGAAGAACTGAAAGCATGCAATTAATAGAAGTTATTATTTGAAAGTCTAAACTTCGGGAGGAGGACTGGGGAGGGGCTGGGGGGCCCGTGACACAGTTGCATAAAGAAACGTGTAACTTTCGATACCTAAATTCTCAACACTGCTTCTCTCAAAAAACTTTTTTTTTAATTGTTTATTTCACTTTTACTCAGAACTAGAGACCAAGATTTCCTATTCCTTTCTTTCATTCAGGGAGCCTCGAAAAGTCGTCCTGCATCGAGGATCAACAGGTCTTGGTTTCAACATTGTTGGAGGAGAAGATGGAGAAGGAATTTTCGTCTCTTTCATCCTTGCAGGAGGGCCAGCTGACCTGAGTGGAGAGCTTAGGAAAGGAGATCGTATAATTTCTGTAGGATTTCTTGCTTCTTTTATTTAAACAACAAGAAAAGTTTTCCTCTCCCTGGATATTAGTGCCAGTTAATATGATTTATATATGCAAAGGATATCATTAACTGAACTAAATTTGAGACAATGGAACAGATGCCAATACACTTCCAAAGTATCTCTGAGGGCTTTAGTCTGCCTCAGTTTCTCATCTGTACCCTGACTAAAATAGCACTTTCCTATCTCAGATTTTTTTTTCACTGAAGACATTAACTTATCTTAGTGGGGTAACTGAGGGGTATGTGTGTCTAAATTGAAAGAATGCAGGCTTCAGAAATAAGCCTTCAAATGAGATGGAGACACTTGGCAGTAGTGTCTAAAATTGAGTGCTTTACTTCCTGGAGTAACTGCTAAACTTCCCATTAGTCTTAAATAGATCCATCTCATACCTGTCTGAGGGCTTTTTCTGTATTAGTACTTGAAGGTCATAAAGATTTTGTATTTCTTTGTGAAATGACTTAATTTATGGAGAATCACTTCTTTGGACAATAACATTATAATTTGGTAGTTATTTAAGAGGAAAAAACAATTTTAGCTTTGCTGTTATTAAAATGCTGATATTAAAGTGCATTTTATTTTAATTTGAACTATGAAAAATGCTTTTGATCTAAAGTCTGATATGCACATTTCTGCTTTAGTTTTTCACGACACTATTTTTGAATCTGCTGCATTGAAAACAAGGCTAGATAATTTCATGGGCGGTGTGGTCCGTCACTGGGTGTTAAACACAGTGGTCTGTAGGCACACTTTGGCTAAGGAGGTCCCTGAAGCCCTGGTGTAGAAAGGTGAGGTGAACCATCACAGAAAGTAACATTCTCTGAGTCTCCTTAAAAAAGAAAGAAAAAGGTCTTAAACCAGAAAATGACCTAGCGAATACAAATTTATTAAGTGATATACTGTGAATGTTAGAGTATTTCTTAAGACAGATAAATAAGAGAGAAGATTTATTGACTTCAGTTTTCAGTAAGGATCAGTAATCTTTGTTTTGTATTAACGAGCTTGCAATGTTGGAAACAGGGAAAGCTCACATGGAAACTAGTTTGTGTTATTTTTTAATTATTTTTATTATTATTTATTATTATTATTTTATTATTTTAATTATTTTTTTATGAGTCTGTTCTGTGATGGTAAACACAAACATTTATTTTGATAAAGAGCTTTTTTGTGTTATTTGTAGGTAAATGGAGTAGATCTAAAAGCAGCCACTCATGAACAGGCAGCAGCAGCTCTGAAGAACGCAGGCCAAGCAGTAACTATCGTAGCTCAGTACCGTCCAGAAGGTAAGGGTTTGCCGTACATGTTCAAGCTCACTTCCACAATTTGGAACTTAGAGAAGGATTATCTACAATGTCCTTGGGCCCGACCTAATGCCTCTTTTGAGGAGAGGAGAAACAAATTATGTAGTAGATTTGGACACCTGTTAGCATAATTGCAAGTGACCAGACAGGAATATGTGCAAGCGTTGATGCCACAGCTTGATACGTATCTTGCTGTGATCATAGTCAGAATTTTGATTTCTTCAGTAAATGTTAACACTGTCATAACACGAAAATTAAGCTGGTAGATACAGAACTTGGTAGAAATACCACATTGTTACTTTTGTATTTCACAGTTGTCTTCACCCTTTAATATGGTGGGTTTGTTTTCCTTAGCGGCAGGAGGATAAAATACTAATTCCTTCTCTCTTGTGTTTATCCAGCTGACCTAAGGAGACCATCAGGTTTTCATTCCTCTATTTTGTACTGAGCTGGTATTTCTGTTTCTCCAGCAATTTCTTCTGGTCCAGATTAGACTGCAGCTGATGCACACATCCTTCTGTGTTCTGCAGAAGCCAAATAGTAATGCCTCATCACAATACATGTTTTTGTCCTTTAGTATTTCAACAGCACATTTCAAATGCCTTTGTCTATTTGAGACTTTAAAAATTCAATAGTCCAAAATTATGTGCTTACCCATATATATATTGTTTATAAACCCATATATTATTGATTATATATATGAAGTCATTTTTTATGTCGTCTTATGAACTGTGATGGTCAACAGTTTTCTCTGAATCTGATAAATTGGATGGCCCATCACTAAATCTTGCTTGCAGTGACTTGTCTGCTTAAACCTTTGCTTTAAAAATACTGGCAAGGGGTTAAGTTTAGGTATTTTTCAGGACTCGTCATTGAGCAGGACTCCTGCCTTCATCTAAAATTGTTTGGTAGCTGATTGCAGCACACTTTTCTTCATTCTTTATTTCTTCTGTTCTGTCATGTTTCTCTTATCCTGTCTTCCCCAAGTCTTTGAAACGTTAGCTTTCACATTCCCCTACCCCTCCATCCACATCAACATCGCGTATCTCCACTGACCCAGGAACTCTGTCAGTAATAAGGCCAACTGATTTGTTTGGGTCTGGTTCATGGTCAAATCCCTGCAGCCAGCTCATGTTGTCAAAGCCTGTATTGTCTTGAGAGGGTGTGCATCCTGTAGATTGCTCTGTTCCAGGATTTGTGTTATAGGAGAGCTCACTCTGATACTAACTTTTAGAAAGAATATGAAGGTCAGCATTGGTTCTGGAATGTCTGCTTTGGCTTTGGATCAGAATTGTCAAATACTTCTGTTAATACACTTGTGGGCTATCCTCTGCTTAGCTCTTCAGTGTTGTAACAGGAGGGTCAAATTGTTACACCTTCTTACTTCCTGTATAGGGATCCCTCAGCTTAATGAGAAATAAAACTTGTGCTTTTATTTGCCCATGAGTTGTCCTTTTTAGCATCTGGCCATTTTTTTATTCAAAGAGGGCATTCTTGGTCATCATTTATTCTTGCAGGAAGGTATGTTCAGATGTGGCTCCTAATAGCAGAACAAATGTTTCTCTGGTAGAATATATCACTTCTTATTTTTTCCCTTGCCAAAAAATCTATCCAGACTTCATGCGAAAGCAGCAGTTTTTCAGTCCTCCCTTTCTGGGATTCAGGCTTTAAAAAGAAAAGAATCCCTTCATACTCTGAAAATCAGAACTCTCTTTTCCTTTTATAATAAGAGAATTAAGCATTTTGGATGGTTCTTGCTCTTTCTGCATTGGAAATAGCAGCTTTCTTCATTACCGCTTGTCCAAGCAGATAATTTATTTCTTGAAACACGTATTGAGGTGCTTGACTGACTGATGGGATTTTGAGTCATTGCACAGAGACTTGCTCAGAGCAACATACGCTGCCTCTTACAAATTTCTTGATGACTGTCAGTTGTGGACTTCAAACCTAGAGCTGTAGTCATTCCTCCATGGTTAGTGAAGCATTCAGAACAGGACTGCATGCAGTTGAGTTGTACTGAGAGTGCAATTCTCAGAGTTATAGGGCCCCGTTTGACAGGATGCATGTGGGACATGTTACCTGAATTATCCTAGATTATAGGCAGACATCTGACACATTATTCAAAGAAAGGATTTTTTTTTTTTTTTTTTGAAGGTATTTGATGTGCCTGACCGTCTGTCTTTCTGAAATAGTGCTAAAAATCTCCATTTGGAGTGAAGGTGTTGGAAGCGTCTTAGGGTTTACTCTACCCTTTTGAAGTATGCCATGAAGGAAAAGTGTAACTAGAGATTGAGATCGATTGTAGTTTGGAGGCAAAGTATGAATTGACACATGGCCAACCTACCTCAGAGAGGTCTACTTACTAATGTCTGAGTCTGTCTGGCATCTCTGCCCTTTTCTTACCCCTCGTAAAAAGAGGTTGCGTGGAACTCCAACTGTCGGCTTCTTTCAGGTCTGGTGTGGGAGGTAACTGGGATCAGATACACACTGTTCATATCTTAGAGATTAGTGAAGAGAATATTCCCTTAAATATTACTGTTTGTTTATTATCAGATGAAAGCAGTCTGTATGAGATTTGATTTCCCAAAACAAAAATATCATCAATTTGATTGTACTTGATAAAAGTGCGTATGTTCTTTGATCATTTTCAGCTTTCTTAAATTATAGCTGCGGTTACTCTTTCCCCCTCACTTGATTTATTTAAGTTGGGGAGAAAAATATAAAACATATACATAAAATGCTCTACTTTTTGTTTATGCCATTCAAAAAAAGGTTAACAAGTATTAAAGTTAAGAGTTCATAAAGTTATTGTTCATTATTGGTGTTTCTCAAATGTCTTCATAAAAATGAAAAGCATCAGTTGTAACTGCTTGCATTGCTTATGTATTTTATTTATATTTACAAATCCATCAGGATTTTGTAAAAGATGCTGACAGCTAGGACAGATCAAGGTGATTCTAGACATCCATCAGGGCTTGTTATAACTGGGTAAATAGATTCAGTATGATAGGAGCATTTGGAAAGCACTTGGGACCAGCTCACTTCACTCCCTGTAATTGTTTATGACAGTTTGTATGTTCGTAGATGTGGTGGGGAATGCTAATTTATGTTTTTACATCATACCACATTAGCTCTATCAGAAATTGCCCATTTGTCTTTCTCCTCAGATTTCTGGGAAAAGAGGATTTTTACAAGCAGTTCTCTCATAGAAAAGCCTGAGTAGGCTGCAGAAAAATTAATCTTTGGAAAACCCCTATCATGCAAAGGGTTGAAGTCTCCATATCTGTCTCTTCAAATCCAGTTAGACAACGTGGTTTATCAAACTCAAGTTACTGGACTTGCCGTAGGATAATATGGCTGAATGATACTGCTGCTGTTATATCCAGGCTCAAATTATGTAACTGCTGACTTTTTTTTTTTTTTTTTAAATCTCAAAAATGTTCCTTGGTTATAGAATGGGATGAAAACAGATGTAATGTCATTCCTAAAAATATCCTTCTGGGCATTCATTTAGCTTCCAGCAGTGTTCAGTAAATTTGACAGATGCCTTACAGAATTTTCCTACTATACTGAATCAATTTCAGCACCTTAGCAGCACTCTGTGGGATCGCTAAAAGCCAAACAGGGAATGTGAAGGTATTCTCTTGTTTACAGAGGTGACTCACGCATCAGGCACCACTTCTTCTGTACTACCAGGATTGTAGTCGATTGACTTTTGCTTGATCCTTGTAGATTCTCTGCTTTATCTTGTAACTTACCTAGGAGCTATTGTTGGAAACTGTTGAGTCACCGGTTGGGTTGTACATGCACATACACACACAGAGGTGTGTGTGTACAAAAAATATCTCTAGTTGCAGAGATCTCACTGGGTTTGAACTTACTGGGGCTGGATGCTGCACAGGAGGGTTCCATAGTAGGAGAAGAGCAGAAGTTTGGGAAATGGGAATTATGCTTAGAAGTGTGGTGGGGAAGTCAGGATGTCATTCTCATTTTCCTCTTCATTTGGAAGCTTTTCCTTATCCCCCACTTGAACTACATATTTCTATCTCCTTTCAAGATATCATTGATTAATAAAAAGGGATTTTGCTTTACTGTGAGTTTCACCGGAAACAAAGTACCGTGACCTGCAGCAGCTCCGAAGAAAGTGATGGTGCTCTGGTACCCAAGTGCATTTTGATGAGCTGTTTTCATTCATAGAGGCTTCTGAGCCTTTTCATGTTCCAGTTGTTCCCTGGCTCTGCAGAGACACTTCAGTGCCACAATGCTGTTTCCCTTCTTTGGGTTTTCTACGTATGCAGGGTGGCAAGGAAAAATTGTGATATTGGTGTGGAAGAATGAGAGGAAGCTCTAGGCAATTTTAGGTATATGCGTATCTCCTGGGAGCAGGAATTCACAGATGATCAGAATTATGACCATGCTACTTAGCAGGGATACAGGAACACGAGTCTCAGTGCTTGAAGGGAATGTAGTGAGGAGAGGAGCAGCAAGGGGGAAGTATAGGACTGCCCAGAGGTCTACAGCCCTTGGAGGGCTCTCACCTCATTTCACACTGATGTTTCCATTGTTATGTCCATTCAAATTAAATGGTTATCTGAAATGTTCTTACGTGTTTTAAGGATGACATAATAATAGTGTTACTTCAAAATTCAGAATTTCTGGAAGGTTAGATTTTGCTGTTCTGAAAAAGTATGAGATGCCAGTAGGCTACCATAGTTGTGTTATAGCTTGAGTACATTTAAGTGTTTAAAAATAAGAAAAATAGCCAAAGAAATGCATTAAAAATACAAAAATATATTTGTTTGAAACTGGATAGAAAATAATTTTGTGGATTAAACTTTTTTCATAGTTATAGTCTACTAGATCTACAGATCAGAATGGCACAATTAAGTATATGTATAACGTTAAGTTCAATTACATACACATTAACTGATTAACTGTGTAGCCTGCCCTTGGAGGGCCTTGGCGAAGCAAGCAGGCAAAGTGTATCGACATCAGCAGTCATTCACTGGTCACCTCACCCTTCCCCCAAAAGGGGGGTGAAATTCAGATAAGCCTGTTGTGACAGAAAAGAGTAGCAGCACTTTGTTTTCCAAGGTTCCACCTGTCATACAAAAAATAAAATTATTATTTCAACTAGTTCACCTGTCTTTTTTTTATGTGAGTTATCAGCCGCCTGTTATTTAGAATTTAGAATCTGCATTAGTCTTCTCTTTGTAATTCAGCTGATCAAGTCCATCTCTATGTATCCACTTCTTCTCTGAAAGAGTAGTAAGATGGTTAAGTGATCAGATTAGCTCCGTGTTCTTAGGTGATTGGGTGGATCAGTGTAAGATTAGGAGAAGGTGGAGCTATAACATCAAGAGAAGATTTTAAGTTGTTTTGTTTTTTTTTAAAAAAATAATCTCTATTTCTAAACTTATATTGTTCATACACATTTTTCTTTCAGCTTTATTAAAGGAAATAAGTGATTCTCTGTTGCAAAATGTATTCAAGATTTATAGCTCAATCAAAACTCCTCATACATTATTAGCCAGATTTTTAGGTGGATTTTCATGTAGTATTTTTGTTTTGAAGGAATGTATTCATCTACTAAATATAAGATCCAAGCACGACAACTTTGTGGTTTTCATTCTCTTTTGTCTTTACAATAATTGAGTCAAAAGGGAAAAAAAAGAAGCGGGGGGGGAAAGCTTTGTTATAGCTCACCTTTCAATGGCCAGTATTTGGCAAATTTTTCTGTTTGTGATACTTCATTTATGCACTGTTTTCTGGTGGAATTTAAAACAGAATAACTACGCTCTGGGAAATGGTAGCACTTTCATGTGTGTAAGCTAAGACTATTTTCTGAGCATTTGTCTTGAATCACGGAATTGAAATATATTGTAAATCTTCTATTTGTAAAAAGTCCAGCTGGAGCAGCACAAAGCCAATAATGCTTTTGCAAAACTTAATTTCCAGGATTGTTTTGTATCAAGAGAACAAGATTCCCTTGCTTTCTAGCTGAGAACATGGATTGTCTTAACCAAAGGTGGTTTAAAAGATCTGTACATCCCAATTTCATAAAATGAAACAGTCTTAAAAAAAAGAAAAAGTTTTAAAACACGTTTACTCTGTTTTGGGGTATGTGGTCTGCAGTCTTCCAAACTTGTTTCTGCTTGTGTTGTACCTGGTTCTACTCATTTGCAACTAATCAGATTAGTCAATTAAAGTACCTTTAAAATCGGGCCCATTAAGATTAGAAGGATTCTGCTATATATAGCCTGATAGACTCTGTAAGGCGGCTTACACATGGTTTAATCCTTTGAAACCTCATTCCTGCTATTTAATATAATAAATAAAATTGTTTGTCTGTCTTTAAGAACAGTTCAGCCTTTTACAAGTTGTGAACGTGTGGTAAAGCTTTTTGGTTGGATTCACTTCAGCAGTGGCTGGACCTAGTCCCTGTCTGAGTGTTGCAGGCTCTACGGGAGATGTTCTTAACTAAATACAAATGCAATTTTTCTAATCTGTTTTGAAATTCCATGGCCTAGTCTTTCAAGTGATTAATGAGGTACAAGCTCATTACACATTAGAGTGCATGAAAGCCACCAATAGCATGTGGAATGCATTGTGGCCTCTCTCAGGTCATGTTAACATAAAATGACAAGCATTGAAGCAAAGAAATATCTCATCAAAAATTATTTATGATGCTTTTATTGTGGTCCATACATTTTAATAGGTAATCTCTTTGCTAAGGTTTCTAAGGGGTTGTGCTAAACATGCTGTACTCCCCAACCTCCTCTGCTTAATGAAATTTATACTACAGTCTGTAATAAGAAAAGATGTGCAAAATGTGAATGGTACCTATGAATTTATCAAATACCAGAATGGATAATGAAGGGATGGTAGTAGTACGTGGCTAGAACTCATAAGTACAACTTCAGTCAGGTACGTGCTGTGGCAGTCCTGCCTCACAAGCTTAGAATTGAAAACAGATAGAAGGTCAATACAAGATCAGTGCGGTGGTGGCAGTTCTAACTTACTACTCCATTAGTAAGTTTCTCAGTTAGTTTGAAAAGGAAAATTGCATATTCTGAGAGTGGAGAAAAGAATATAAATCAGTAGTTATATAAAATTGTTAGCACAAGAGTCCTGCTTTGACAGATCCAATGGGTCCTGCGAAAGGAGGGCTTTCCACAGACAGATGGGAAGAGGGAAGCAAGGGGCATTCTTTTTTAATTAAAGGGAACTTCTTCAGCTCTTCATGGGTTCAGTATATGTAAGAATCTCTGCTTCTCAGTGCTGTGCTGCCATCTGTTCCCTGTGCACACATCCATGCTTCCATGAGTTGCTTTTCCTTCTGTACTGCTTGCTGAATTTTCCATCCCTTGTCATAGTCTTCTGTTCCTTTGCCTCATTTGCTAGAATGTGTGTTCCAGACCAAATTAATTTTCATTGCAGCCTCTTTTTTTTTCTTTCCCTGCCTGTGCAGACTATTCACCATGTATCTGTGTCTATCGCTGTCCTCTTGTTCCTCACCAGATAGGCACTCCAGGAGAGTGTCACTGCTCAGACCATTTCTCTGAAGTTTTGATTTCTGTTAAAGTAAACATTACAGTTTGTTTTCGAGGTAAAATCATTTTAGGAAGTCAGGAGTACTCTCATTCCTTTTTCTTCCTTGCTGTGCAATACATGCAGACATGAAACAGAGCAGATTTATTCTAGTTTTGCACCATCTGCTTATCCAGTATAATTTAAAAGTTTAAACTTGAGCCCAGATGTATCCATCCCATGTTCTTAAAGACCGATTATGTGTAAATCAGAGTAGGCTTTGGGGTTGGTTTTTTTTTTTTGCTTTGGTGATGGAGGTGTACTCTTGGATAAATGCCATGAATTTAAGCAGCAGATGCTTGCACTTCCTCAAGCTCTATGTTATGGTAGCAGGTACTACTCCCTCCCTGCCCCTAAACTTCTTGGAAAATTTGAGAAAATTCTAGCCAAGAAGAGATACTGTTATTCTTATGTTATTTTTATTGCAGTTCATGTTAGTCTTGCTGCCTATTACCCTTTATTTGATGTTATAGCATCAGCAACTTTCCTAAAATTCAGAGCATTAGAAGAGATCATGAGTTAAGTCCCATTCACTGCTGTTGTACATAGGTTTCAGATCCTGGTCACATTCTTACCTGAAAGTACAGGGTTTGGATTGTGTGGTTTTAGTTTGGTTTTTTAATTCATTTGGGGCGAAGGGTGGGGGAGAGTTTCTTGTGCCACCATAGTTCATATTAAATTACTATTTCAGAATCTCAGTGTTTTGATGGCTGTGGAAATTGGAAACATATTTGTAGATGGAGTTCCTGTGACCAGCCTACTCCATTTGGGTTAAAGTCAGCTATGCTTTTTCATTTAAATAGCTTATGTCCTTTCTTTTTGGTTGCCCTGGTCACATTTGACCAGAGATCAATCATATTTATTCTCAGCTAAGCTCTTAATTTCCTTCTAACAAAGAAAGCAGAGTGTCCTTTTTATCTTGTTCACTGTGCCTGTTCCAGCTCCAAGTTTCTGGAATGTTGAAGTGGCAAAATAAACCTTTTTTTAAAGTTTCATATTTATATGTGCATTGTATGGCTTTGTCACACTTAGCCACATAGAAGTTTATTGTGCCGTTCACTGTGATTTAGGGGGAAAAATATGGTCAATTTTGTAATACATTATGTATGTAATATTATGCATACCCTGTAAGAAAGAGTGGAATTGTAAAGAAGATAGTTCTCTTTTGGGGAGAATTTAGTGATGATAAACTGAGTAAATAGGGAATTTAAACATACAGTGAAATTCTCTAAACATTGAAAATGCTGGAGGATGGGAGAATATTTGAAGGAAAGGTATCACTCAGTGCTTGCCTAGGTGTCATCCCTAAATACTTGCTTCTGTAATCAAATGAAATTGCATTTTGTAGGGATCACATTTGATACAGACACATTTCAGATATGAGTCTCCAGTCTTGCTACCAGCTGTTGGCTATTGATGTTCCCCTCTTGAAGTAGTTGTGGACAGTCTTCTGACTGCTGTCCTGCGACGAATTTTCTACATTTCATAAACTACCAGATATCATCAGCGTTCTTCACTTTAATAAGAGATTGAAGGTGCTAAAGACAGTTGGTATTCAACTCTTCTTAGTCATAGAGATAGAAATATAACCTCTCATGGACAGATTAGCAGAGCTTGCACTTTGCTCTGTAATGCTGAAGCTAAACCATTAGTCAACAGGGGATGGGTGCTGATCCTTTGGGTACCAAACTGATACTGCTTTACTGATGCTGTTAAGAGTCCTATAGTTGTCTTATTTTCTGTCTCCAGCATTAGTTTCAGTACCACTGTACCTAACACCAAACTTTCTTTTTTTATAAACCAAAATCCTGGCTACTTTTCAGCTCCAAACCCGATGATTTTGAGATTTCTATCCATCCTGTTCCTCCCAAAACCTTCTGTAAGAGGAGTGTAACTCAAATTTTTAGCTTGTTCGACATCGAAGGAGCTCACCACATTCCATCTGCGCAGCTTTTCCTCAATATGGCATCTCTTAGCACCTCTTCTTTTTGAACATAGAGTCTTCCCGGTCCCAGCCCATTAGTTTCCTTTTTTGCTGTATTGGTATGGCAGGAGCCTCTATGTAGAAATTATTCTCCTTCTTACTCCTACAGATGTCCCTGTCACTCATTCAGCACTTAGTACCCAGGAGTTCTGATGAGAAAAATTAAATTACTCCAGAAAACTGCAAGACCAGCAACCTGAAAATGATACATAAGAGAGAGTTAAGCGATAGTGAGGAACAGCCACCTTCCCTGTTAACTCTTACATACTACATGCTATATAGGAGGAAATCAGGTTCTTCCAACAGGTCACACATTATACTTTCTTAACAGAAATTTGTAGTTTTTCCAGTAGCTATTGCAAAGAGCCGCAGATATTTTCAGTACTGAACAGGCTGTAGCACAAGAAAATGCTTGGATTATCCGGTCTTTTCCATGTATACTTTCCTTTCTCACAGGGGGCATAAAAAAAATCTCTTATGTCAGAAATCTCAGCTACCATTCTTGTAGTACGTTTGAAGTTTCACCCAAGAAACAGGTGAGAGGCTTAAAAGATAATTTCTTAGGTATAAATGAGTAAAACGAGGTGTCTTACCCAAAGCTATGCAGTGCAGCAGTATCGCAGCAGGAGCAGACTATTCTCTCTCTGCATCTGGGTCCTTCCCCTAAGGGATATTGCGTTCTAAAAAATGTTGTTTTCTCACATTCCTCTTAAGTTACCATCCTGTCATCTTCAATTCTTTTGCTATTAGTGATAGCAGTGGTAGCGGTGGAAATAATGTTTTTGTTTCTCTTGTCAAACGAGATCAGTCTGGTTTAGTGCTGGTAAATTACTTGGTCAGGACTTTATTTGTAAAAAGGCTCTTGATGCCGTTTTAAAAACGAAGATAGTATCTTAAAAATGACTAGTTTTTGGTTTTAAAGGATAAAAGTCCGGGTTATTTAAGAGACTGTTCATGTTGTTGTAACCTGCATAGGGTTAATTATAGTTGTGATTGCTAGAGCATCAGATATATAGTTACCTTGATGAATGAGGTGATATACCAGAAATTGGTTCACAGAATATTCTCCTGTAACTAAATATTTTTTTAATTCTTCTCTGGTTAGTCTGTAAGCCTTGGTGCTCACAAGTGTGTGGGGAGAAAGTGCTCCAGAATGTAATATAATAAATCATTCGTAGTGTTTAAATGACTGTTGAAGGAACCTTATTTTAGAGATAGCCTCAAGATTTTTGCATTTTAGAGCCCTCTTTATCAATCTTGTTTCCTGAGTAAATGTGATGCCTGCAGGGAGCAAGGGCGCAGCTGGGAAGAGCAGCACGTTCCCCAGTTCAGCAGCTCCTGGCTGCACACACCCTGGCTCTCCCAGTGTTGACTTGTTGTAATCTGGCATCACGTGGTCTCCTGGCGAAGGTGGTGGCTGCAGAGCGTTTCCTTTAACTAGAAAGGTTTTACAAGTGGATCTGTTGATCCTGAAGTCCAAACTATTCAACTGAAGGAAAAACTTATTTGTTTTGAGTTCATGTTTTATGCTGACAGCATGTAAGTACCTCACTTCAGGAAATGTTTCTCCTGAAGAAGCTATTACTATTTTACTGCCTTTGTAGCTAAAATCAAATGCATTTAGCTTAGTTTTATTAGTACACAGTGCTGCTTAAGAACACAATCCGTTTTTCCAGGATTAACATTGTACATAATTCTATAAAGGGAGTTTGAATCTCTAGTGCCATTTACAAGTGGATCGAGATTCGTGCCAGAATTCTGGGGTTTTTTGCCTTTCCTGAGCTCCCATGGGAACATTGTCTTATTCGGAAAATGTTTTTCATATTTCCCACCGTGCAGGGCTAAATTCTTTATCTAATTCAAGTCCAGTAATTTTAAAGTATCTGTTCAGTATTGTTTTTTCAGATACTTTTCATTCCCATTTATTAACATTTAAATTTTAATATATAGCTCTTGATTATAAATGTGTATTTCAGATATATGTTATCAAGTTTTCTTTTTGTCATGGGTTAAAACTTACCTGTATCAGTCTCTTATTACTATAAAAATGATAATTGTTAATAGAAATGCTTATTTTAATTAGGAAAAAATAGTTACTGTGAACTATAGATTTAAAAGGTGAAATTTTTAATTAAATGGATATTTGCTTCTGTTTGTTTGCTTTGCCTAGTCACAATTATTTCAAATTTTATTTCAGTTAATATTGATAACTGCAAAACTTCACATAGATTTTAATGACAAAACATGGTGCTTAATGTTGGGGTTTGAGAGGTTTTTTTCTTGTATTAAAAAACAGTAACAAATGCTTATTTTCTGTGATTTTCAGCATTTTTGTAAGTCATTTAATTGCTGAAGTTCAGAGGACATTAATTGCAGTGCTTTCCTTTCTTACAGAATACAGTCGTTTTGAAGCTAAAATACATGATTTACGGGAACAGATGATGAACAGTAGCATTAGTTCAGGATCAGGATCTTTGCGAACCAGCCAGAAGAGATCCCTATATGTCAGGTAATCATCTTTTTCACAGTATTGCTAACGTGGTTTTCTGCTTTTCTGTAGACTTAGTATTTCTGTATTTGCATTTTTATACGATTATTTACTCATTATTGAACTTAATAAATTGATATTTACATGAAAAACATACTAAAAATAAAGCTTAATTTAGATCGGTTAATATAATATAGATGAAAAAGAAGTATTAGCCCTGAGAACCCTGTGTGGACTTTGAAGAGATGCTATTACTTGATTTTTGTCCTGCCTTTCAGAGAGACAAGAATCCTTCAGCAAAAACATATTTATTCTTTAAGTCAGTGTATGTGAAGTCTTAACTTGGTTAATTCAGTTTGTGGTTTTGTGACAGTAGTTTTCATATACTGCCTTGTTCGGTTCTTGAGTTCAAATTATAGTCTCCCTTTACTTAAGATGGAAATCTGTCAAAGCGTGTTTCCTTTGCCTTACTTTAGTTGTATTCTCAGCTTGTGTTAAGAAATCTTGTTTCTGTATCCAATAGCATTTTATTATAGAATATTTTCCATGGTAACCAAGAGAGTAATGCATTAAAGTAAATTAACTGAATATTCTTCATGAATTTATTCATATAGAATTAAACATAAAGGAAGGTAAAAGGAAGTGGAAATATAAAAGCATAAATTGTTTAAGAAAATTCATGGTTTCACTGGGAAGTTGTGGCAAGGTGCAGCTCATTAATATGCCAACTAACTCCTACATCAGTTAACATATACTAATAACGCATAATGTTTCAAGAATGGAAGGTGGGTAAAAGGGTTGCATTTTTAAAAAGATTTTTGAATTCCCTGGACCATCTCATCTCTGGATTGAATCAGGGCCAGCAGTAGCCTCTTGGCAGGGGCCAGATCATTTTAGTAGAGGAGTAGAGGAGGTAAGAAAGACTCCATTCCTGCTGGTGCTTGGGTTAAACTTGGTTTAAAATGTTGTAAGACCTCAGTGGCTTACCTACTGAAATCCTAGGCTCAGAGGCTATTGGCTTTTCCCACCCGAAGCAGATACTGGTTTGCTCGTGGTGCTGTATCTATTGAACCGTGGGAGAGAAAGCAAGTCTTACAGCAGGCAGGTACCTGAGTAATTGCATCTGAGTTCAGAAAAGTCTCATCCCTTTGCAACCTATTGCTGAAGGCTTTGAAACAAGTGTAGCAAATTACTCCTTCAGGGCTTCTGTTTAGATTGCCTATGACATGTAGCACTTATGTTTTGACCTATTATTTTGGTAGCTTTATCTGGATTTTGTTTTTGCAGAGCTGATCTTGTTCTTTTCTTTTGTACTTTGTCTGCCTCAAATATTTTCCATGGTCAAAGTTTAAATCTCTAAGGATAAATGCCTTAAATACTAAGGATAAGTGCTTGATATCTTAAAATTTCCACAGGTGGGTGCACATGTGGATATTGTGGTGAGATCGTATTCATTTCCATGATCCCAAGATTTATCGCTTTAGCCCTCACCATATTACTAAGCCTAAGCAATTCTAAATGCTTTTATTTTTCTTGGTTAGCTATAGCCTGATTAGGTTCTAAACAACTTATGCTTGTGTTCACACATTTGTCTGGTATTTTAAGCCACTGACAAGCATTTTGTGTTTATGCAGCTTTTATTCCATCGATGGAAGTTGTTATCTGTAAATGATTGAGGTTGAGCTTTTGACTCCCCCCAGCTGCAGAAAATGCAGCCTTCTCCAGGTTGTTGGCAGAAGCCTCCTGGAGACTGGTGATTCCTTTTCCAAGAAAGGTTTTTGAGACTCAAATCATCAGCTTTTTTATAAGTCAGAACAAAAATGCAAAAAATTCCGCAGGAAAAGTACTTTTCCACCCACATCCCTTAACAGAGGGTGCTGCTCTCACTGAGGGCTTTTGAGATCTGCTCTTGTCATCACACCACAAGATGCCAAAGACTGGTAGGCAGCTCGGTATGCACAGGATGGGTTCACAGCTGTTCTGTCTGGTTTCTGATGTAATTTTGACCTCACTGAAATAAGTTTTATGAGCCTGTTCACATACTGCTAGATACTGACAGAACATATTAATTGTCCAGCTTATTCCCTGTTACAAGTCACTCTGGTACGATCATTCTGTACTTCTGATTGTATCAATTCAAAGCCAATTTTAGTAACTGACGCTACCTTCTTTCTGTAATGTTTGGTTTTGGATATGCCTTGAGGGATTCCAGTTATATAACGTAATGCTGAACTGGATGGTAAATCCAACAGCAAAATGTTTACCGTATTCAACCACAATTGTGGAACACCTATCAAATAGAAGTACTCTAAAAATCATCAACTCTGGTGATTTCTCAAAAATCATGGTAGCAAAATAGCAAATACAATGAGATACGTCATTGTGTCCCTCTAACTGAAACTGGATATCTTTATGACTAGTCTGTCTGTAAACAGCATTTTGGGAGTGTGTTGTACTACTAAGGAAAAGACAATTGTGTTTGCCTGAAAATACAATTTGAAGTACAATGGCAGATTTTACTTCTTAATTGTATGTATATCAGTATATGATGAATATCAATATAACAAACAGTCCTTGGAGGACAATACAAATATAGCAATTCAGCAGCAGCTAATTTGTCATTTGCACATCTAATTCTCTCTTTCTTCCCCCCTGACTAATTAAGATGTACTGATTTAATGGCCTTCTCTTATTTTTCCTTTGTATTTCTTTTAATCTCTGTTCTTAGAGGAGAGATATTATCTCATACAATGTTTATATTTTTGCATCTAACTGTATCTGTACACTCTCCTCCTTCATCTACAGATTCAAAAAGAATGTGAAAAAGTGAGATACTTTCATGGTATCAAGTTTCTGGGATAACACACTGAAAGGGAATAAATTTGTTCCACTTTTTATCTCGTATGCCAAATCTGAGTCTGTGCAATGTGTGCGGAATTCAAACTTGAAAATTACTTTTCCCTCTGTGCATTTTTATAACCAGCATGATACATTACAGATTCAGACAACGGTGCCGATTTCTGCTTGAATCAGAGCAGAAAATGGTTACATCTCCAAGTGGGATAAACTTCACAGTTTTGAAGTCATTAGGAATTTTTAACTAAATCCATTGAAAAATAAGATCTGGCATTAGAACCAGGCCTGAAAAGTGTAGTCGCCTGCAGGAGGAGTTCAACTGGGCATCCCTATGTTATTCTGAAAGTTCAAACATCTAATTTCAAACAGCGTTACCATTTATCTGGAGTGAAGAGCACATGTTGATGATATGCTTTAATCCATTTGTGCTTCCATTTCACTCATGTATTTTTTTTCTTATACAGTCAACACACATTTTAATGTTTTTAGGCTCAGCTCATTGCTCGTATAATTTTATATTCAAACTAAATCTTAGAAGTTAGAAGTGGTGTTGTAGAAATTATTGCTTGAATGCTAACAAGAATTCTCAGGAAATAAATTTCACGATGCATTTAATTAATTCAGTGAAAATGTACACAGCTTGAATCTGCATTAAAATTACGTAATGGATTATGTGCATTTTATTTTGAGATATGGAAAGATATTTGTCCAGAGTACTACTTTAACAAACGTGCAGAATAAACCTGGAGGAATAACTACTAGGTGTATAATTTTCTAACCTGCAGTATTTGCGCTATTTCGAAGAAAATGAGGGTTCTGATTTTTTGAAAAGAATCAGGGTATCTCAACTATATTTTATGGAATTAAACTGAAAGATCTTATAGCGGAGGTTGCACTGCTGAAGGAAGGTGGTACGTCAGCCTTCAAGCTCTTTAAAAAATTGTAAGCCTAAATTTTATTATAAATTTAGCAAATGAACAGTATTGAATATTTAAATATAGATCATGTATTATGAGAGTGAATACTTCTAAGCCATTTTAGAATGTCTGTCTTGTTCTAGACTTTTTAGAAAACATTTATTAAAACTTTTAGCCCTTTATGAAAAATTTTTGATACTTTTTATGGCCATAGAAAGGCATGATGTCCCAACCAACTCTGATTTTTGCAGTAGACCTGGTGCTAAAGATGAATTAATCTAACAGCAAATGTTGAATTTTTTCCCTGTAAGCAATTTGTCGTTGGTTATGAACAAATGCAGTTCAAACCCAAAGAAATACTGTCAGTGCTTTAGAGAGGCAAAGTTCACAAAGCTAAAATACGTTTTGGAGCACACAGTTGTGACTTAGATACTTACATGGGTTGAAAAAAAATTCTGAGACATTAAAAATCTAGCACAAACAGGTACATAAGTGTTTTGGATGAAGAAACTAAGTTTGGACAAGGTAAAGGACACCATTTTAAGTCATCACATTGTAGTGTATTGATGCTACTTTGTGATGGACTTGATATCAAGTGTCTAAATCGAGACAAGGTATTGTTTAGCAAATGCATCACTGACAAACACATGAGCTTGCAGATGAAAAAAGTTGAGGATTTTTTGGCCTGTGTCCTGCAGGCATGTCTCACTTTACGTAGGTGAGGTTCATACACCATTTTCAAATATAAAAAAAGATTGTCTTATATAAGAATATAAGGCATATTCTTAGGAGTCTCTCGTACAGTTTGGTAAGAGGCTCCTGTCATCATTCATTTCCACATCCCCACTAAACCCTCGATTGTGCTGGGAGAAACATACTGCAAGTCTCTTCAGTTTCTCAGGGAACCGATCCAGATATAAACAGATCCAACAGGGAGAAAAGAAACTAATTTTAACCCAGATCGGTTCCTCAGCATGGTGCTCCATGTGCCTTTCCAATCGTGCTTTCGTAAGTAAGAAGGGGGAAGGAGTCAGTAGAAAGCAGGCAGGAATGTGGGTATGGATAATAGTGGACTTGCATAAACCAACCTTGCTGGCAAAGGGAAGGTTAATAAAATTGTACCCACGCAGCTGGTGTTCTGCTGCTGCTGGTGCCTGTTATTTGAAAACAGACTTACCTTAGAAAAAAGGATGAGCTTCTGTTGACATGTTTGGGAATTTTCCAAAAGAATGCACGTAGGGTTCTCTGCCTCCTGGTGCTGCAGAGCAAAGTTGTGTTCAGATCATATTTCTAACTTGTTCTCTTTTTTTTCCCCTGAACCCTGTGAGCAGGATATTGACTTTTATTTTAAAGACAGACAGTAATTTTTATTTACTAAAATAATTCCAATATATAACTAGATATAAAATTATGTACCTTGTAGAAGTTTTGACAGCACCATATGCTTCAAATATTTGTTTGGCTTTTTTTATCCTAGGCTGACATGTAGCTTGCTCCATGCAAAGTACTTATTGAATTGTAGGATGCATCTTCTGTGGACCTTCCGGAAAGAGTTTCGCTTTTACAGAGTTTTGCTCTGGATGAAGTTTGTTCTCATTCACTAAAGTGTACAAGTGTGTGTGTGGATACTATACTGCATGTTGTGTTTGTGTGTGTATGAGAGAGAGTGTGTGTGCATTCAGCATTCTGGTTTTAAACAGCTGTCAGAATGATGCAATCATTTTTGAACAACGCAGGCAGCTTGCTTCAGATTTTGTGCTACTTATACTCCCGTGCCTTTTTTTCTTACTTTTTCTGTGTTTCATTTTTTCTTTTCAATGTAGAGCTCTTTTTGATTATGACAAGACTAAAGATAGCGGCCTTCCAAGTCAAGGGTTGAACTTCAAATTTGGCGATATTCTCCATGTCATTAATGCTTCTGATGATGAATGGTGGCAAGCACGGCAGGTAACTCCAGATGGAGAAAGTGATGAAGTTGGAGTTATCCCAAGCAAACGCAGGTATGTCATATTTTACTGACTTGAGATGTCTGCTATTAAAACATCTGATATGACTTATACATATATTGAATATGCTTTACTCTGTGTTAAATCTGTACTGCATCATGCACTCTTTTTTTAAAAAAAAACAACAACAAACCAAACAACAGCAACAACAACAAAAAAAACCTGTAGTGGGATTCTGACTATCTCAATGAGAAATTTGTTGAAATCCTACTTAGTCTTATGAGTTGCATGCTGAAGTTGATAAAGGTGGTCCAAATCCATATCTCTATTCTCCCTGTAAGCAAGATATGGGTTTAATAACATTACATGTAGATTTAAGAACATTTCACTATTCACATATGAAAACATGCAAAGTAAATTTCTTTCTACCCACACCCTGGAAAATTGGTAAGCCTCTCTTTGGTGGCCAGAGTAAACGGAGACAAGGTGTATGTCGGTAACCAGAGACTCAAATAAAAGATGAGGTGGTCTGAATCTTAATATCTGCCATTGATTCATAATTGAGACTGTTCACTTAATGTGTCATGTTTTCTCTTTGTGCCCTCCTGGTTCATTGAACCTAAATAATAACAAAATACTCTGATACCCTCACAGCTCATCGCTTGAGAAATAATACCCTACTTTCCCATAAAGTCTGCTATGAGCAGGCTTCCATTTTCTGAATGTGTCATCAGCAATAAAAATCTGTGCTACAAAGGTACACCTATATGCTTATGTTGTAACAAGTAGTAACTTGAAGTTCTGGAATTTTACTGACTTACCATTTTTGTGTATGTTTTTGCGGTAGAGTTGAGAAAAAAGAACGAGCCCGTTTAAAGACAGTGAAATTCAATTCCAAAACAAGAGGAGATAAAGGGGTGAGTTAATAAAGTGCTAGTTACATCTGGCGTTGTGAATGGTAACATTTTTCAGTGGTTTATTTACACAGACTCAGTTTCAGTTTTTAGTGAAAAGATTAAATCCTGTCAGATAGAAATAAAATAATTCTGAACACCAAAGCAAACTTTAGTTGCCAAAACACTGCAAATCGTTTGAAGGATTTGCTTAGATATATATATACACACACTATCATTAATACTGTAATGTAATAGGAGTTGAAGGAACTAACCAAGTATTGAATAGAACGATTTATAAGAGCACTGCAAATGTTTATAAAGCAGTTTAGTCCTTTAGGATGGATTGTACTCCTGGACGCCCTTGTTTCGGGAATTGGCTTACTACCAATTGTCACAAAAAGTAAAATGTTTCTTTAAGGCTTTTTAATTCATCTAGCAAACAAGGAAATAAAGCTCAACAGGGTCCCTATGATGAAATGGGGTTTTACAATGTGCAGTTACGCAGACAGCGTAAAGTAACTTCTAAGTTACAATTATGGATGTAGGAGCTTTAAAGAATTCCATGCAAGGGCATAGCCCAACAAAAGCTCAAGGTAGCGCCATTGCTGACCAGAGTCAGTCTCTGTCTCACAGCTGTTTTTTCTCACCGCCACTCTCTGTTGGTGCAAATACTGATGTGGCTGGGCTCGAATCATACAATAACCAATGCAAATGAAAAATAACCTGATCCAAAAGAAATCCTGGTTTTAATTGTAGTCAGTCCCTTGATGCAGCTCACAGCATGATATGCAATCGCTGTCTCAGTAAACATGACGGGAATGAGTGGTGAGAAAGCAGGGTAGCTACTTAAGTAGTAATAGGAATGCTTGTAGCCGAAATTATAGCAATTTCATAATGATAAAGCAGCCAATTTTTTTTTTATTTTGAGGGTGAGGCTTTTTTGCAATGTTTTGGTCATTTTGAAATTTGAGAAACAATTTCACAACCTTATAATTTCTACCAGTAGTATATAACTAGTAATTTCAAGATTTAGGTATGTGCATTCTAGATATAAGAGCCTTCTAAAGTAATAATATATTGTCACTTTTTAAAATCTGAAACATACTTTAAGACCCTGAGGGAGCTATTTCTTAAATAGTCGTTATTTTTTTAATAGCATTAAGGCGGTAACATTAGTCAGTCATTATTGTCAATCCCAAAGATTCCTTTTTAGTTATTTATTTCAGTTACAGTGTTTTCATAACATAAACAATCAAATACATGAAGTATTAAAGCTTCAATACTTTACCCTGATAGTGTAGGATTTTATACTTCAAAGACTGTCAAATCCATGGGTACATCCCTCTGCTACATGGCAAAGATTTCAGTTTAGTTTATTAATGAAGAAAAAGTCATGTTTTTCCCTATAAGCATTCATTTAAAAGAAAATACCTCTAGTTATTTTCTGGTGTACAATTACGGTACTGCCTTGAGGATTCACTGGATTATTTGCAGGTTTTTTCTGTTTTGGTACATTCATATTTTGCTATTGGAATAAAATGTTATCTATTGATGTGGTGATTTTTAACCTGATCATTTTTGCAATTGAGTTCACTTCTTAGAAGTCACATAAAGAAAGTGGCTTAAATACTTCAGATTTGAAAAAACACTTAAAATAACGTTACCACGTGCTTTGACAGATAATGGCATGGGTTTGTAATTGGTCTACCAATAAACCGCAAACAGTTAACTTAATTAACGATGTATTTGAAATAGCGTTTTGACAATAGCGAGTTGGTGCAGAGTGGCTGTGTACTCGCATAGCACCAAGGATGTGCATGGAACACTTGAGTGGAAAAGCAACTACGCTTGCCATTGATACAGAACTGCAGTTCTTTTTCTTTAGTAACATCTCATTTTGCAAACACACTTACACTGTTCACAATCTTTTGCTTCAGCTGTAATTGTTTTAACATTACAGTTTTTCCTTAAAGTATTCTTCCTGCATTTGTCATGGTGATATTTTTCCCAGTAAATTGTCTGCACTATACTTGTCCTAATGGACTGTGTGCTTTCCTGGGTCTGTATGTGAAAATATTCCACGGACAGGATGAAATACCAATTTTGTACAATTCTTCAAAATTTCTACATTAAAACCTTACAAGAACATCCCTAGTGATGGCAAACATTAAAATCCATGTTCCTTTCATTTTAAGGAAAGCTAAAAAATCTGGAGCAGAAATGGTTAATTTTTTTCTTGTTTGTTCATTTCATATACACATTTATCTCACTTCCTTTGCTGCTTCTGTTTTAATGTATTCTTGCTTATGATGCCTGTTTATGATTTGCAGTGGGCTTACGAAAAATTTAATACAATTACTATGCATTTTCAACTAATAAGCAATCCTCTCTAGCTTTTTATAATCATGGTATCTTTTAAAAATAATCTTTTGGCTAATCTTTTATGCAAAATCAGTATAATATTACTTTATTACTTTTATTTTCCCTTTTTTTTTTGGCAATGGAACTGACTCTGACCATTATACATGCAGTATATAAAATTTAATATTTGTTCAGTAAGATTTACTGTACAGAAAGTGAAAGTAATTATTGTTATGAAATACATTCAAAACTAAAATGAAAAACATGATTATGTTTTACGAAGTACAATGAATCAGCCACTCCTTTTTATTTTAACTACAAATTGCAGAGTCTCACCACCTCGGTTAAACCGTTTTAGCTTTGTTACATTTATTTCCCCTATTCTTTTGCCCAAACAGAGGGACTTGTCTGAATGGAACAACTATATAGATGTGAGACTTCACTTTTTGAAATTCATGTTACAGTATTTCTCAGTGTACTCAGCAAAGATCTACTCCTTTGGGCATATTTCTTTGTTGCCCTCGTTCTGTCGATTGCATTAATTTTTCTGGTTATGAGAAATCAATTGCAATGACTTGTTGACTTCAGATAGAGAAGGTCAGGAGGACCATAACCTAAAAACTTGCCCGTGCCAACTATGGTTCCAGCAACCATATGATTGGCTTGAAACCAGTTCTTTTCTCCATATGTCAGGTTTATAATTTACCAGTTCTTATGGTGGAACGACAGTTTTAGTTGAAGACAGATGCCAGCCAATTAAAGGTTTTATGGATTTCCTACTTAACACAGTATTGCTGTTTCCAGAGCTCAGTGTCACCAGTTGTGCTCCCGTGGTACCATGTGCCGCTTTAGCACCTGGTAATTTTAACTTTTTTAAACAACGGTAATGAAAATATCACTGAATGTTTCAGTATCTGATATTGCCAAGCAAGGCTGTGTTAAAACAGATGGCCAGAAGGGCTGTTAACAGTCCAGCAGGATGCAGCTTGTGTGTTGCACTATAGGCATTCCCTTAGGAAGGCCAAATGCCAGTTTTGTAACTGTACCAAACAGGGTGGCCCATCTCTGAAAAAACTTTGCCCTATTTGACACCCCCAGTTGTTATTATATTTCATTCCATACTTAATGCTGGGAGAAAAGATAATATATCTTTTTGCAACTGTGTTGCATATAATAGAAGATGATGAGCTCACGCTGGCTGAAGACAGACAGAGAATTACTTGAGAGTAAACATGCTCCAGATTTTAGAAATGGCTGTTAACAGAGTCTGTAATGTATGAATTGAAAATATTTTTGGTTTTTTTAAAATAGCCTTTAAAAAATGGTTCTGTAGAAGTTTTATTACTTCCTGCTGCACGTGGGCTCTGCTTGGCTTAGAAATAGACAGTCACCCTGTGGCTTAGGGCCTCAAAACCAAGTTGGGCATGTACTTACTTTTGCCATCCTTTCCATAATAGAGATTCTGCAAACCAAATGAGGAAAACATGGCAAATTTCATGTCTTGGCAAAAGTGGTAGGAAGATTCACTAAAGATGAAAAGAAATTTCAGCTGGCTTCAAGTTAGCTGTATTAGTTCTAGGTGTATTTGCAATTAAAATGTTACTGATTTATTTATACATTGAGTTTCTTTATTGACTTGGAACAGCAAATTAAAGTTGCTGTAGTCACATAGTGTCTTCAGCAGAAGGCATGGCAGATATTACTAAATTGTGTGTTAATTATACCTGTGGGCATACCTATATATGAATGAAAATACATTGATGCTCTCCTCACTTAGACAAAGAGCACAATAATAGTTTATATTCAAATAGGTGGATATTTATATAGCTATATAGGTAACTAGAAATTTTCATAGCAACTGAGATGCAGAAATTCTTCAGCAACGCAAGCACTTAATGTCAAAAGTTGCTGAACATGATCCTTAGACGTACAGACTTTCTCATGTGGCGTTTCCCTTTAAATGAACCCTTGAAAAAATAATTGCCACAGTAAACAAATGAAATGAGTTTGTATCTTTTTAAAGTTAATGTTGGTATTGGGATGCAGACTTATGTAGAGCAAAGTCATTTGTTTCAGTGAACTTGCAATGAATTGCAATTGAAACAAATACAGTTTGATTTGGTTTTTTTATTGTTTGGATATTTTAGCTAGACACATTCCTTTTTTCCCTTTTTTCCCATTTCACTGTTACTTAGTTTTATCATAAGATCATTCAGCACAATGCCAGCTTTTAACTTCCATCTTTCTTTACTGTACGATATGTTATTTAGCAGTTGTCACCGAAGTATTTACAGTTTGGCCTTTGCAGATGGGTAACAAGGGCAGATACTTGTGCTGTGCTGTTACGATATCAGCTGCTTGCAAAAGCATGTGTAAAGCCTCATGCCTTTTAAAAAAAACCCTTTAACCCCTATATTAGATCCCATCGGTGATTTAATTGACTTTGAGTTTGTTACAGTTTGGCCTTATAGCAGCCTAGTTTTTTGCATCTTTTTACATTCCCAGCAAGCCAGATTTTGTGAAGTACAGGTCAGGCTATAGAGGAAGACCCAGCCTGACAGTTCTCTCGGTAGCAAGCATGTGGAATATGGAGGCTGTGAGCAAAGCCATGATCCTGATCTCTATTTTTAATGGGCAGAGAAGTTAATGTTAAACTGGAATATGCACTGCATAATGTGGTTATAGGAGTCAGCTTCCACAAAGCTGCTGGTCTGGGCCTTTGTTCACACAGACATTAGACATCCTTTGTTTTGCCCCTCCTTCTCTTCTTCAGCAGTCATTCAATGACAAGCGTAAAAAGAACCTCTTTTCCCGAAAATTTCCCTTCTACAAGAACAAGGACCAGAGTGAGCAGGAAACCAGTGATATTGACCGTAAGTATGTGGCATTCGATGGAGAGCGAAGCACACATAGAAGGGCCTGCTAGATTGCAGTAGGGTGTTACCATGGAGACAGTTTCATGAGCTGCAACAGGCTAACGAGCTTGAGGTGCCAATGACAAACCAATCTACAAAATCAATAAAACCGTTTGTTTGCTGTTAGAGTGAAATTTAACCCAAGAGTATCCCAGTTTGGAATAAAGCGAATAATACTGTTGAGTAACAGTGCGTGTGTAGCTGGAGGAGGTAACAGCCACCAGTGATGTCAGTGATGGCTCCTCGTTTCTGAGAGCGCACGGCAACAAAAAAGTATAACAGAGCTTATTGGCTTCTCAAATCAGTCCCTTTAACTAGTTACTTCAAAATCATTCCATTCTAATTTGGTTTTCCTAATGAAGAGAGGTTACTTTGATTTTTCATCGTTGTTGCCAGCATGAAAAAAAGTGTTGCATAAGTTTGCTAGTTCAAACCAGGTCCACTACAAACTGCGTTCTCTGCCATTTGCATCTCTGATTGCACTTCCTGTGCCAATCAAGTCAAATCCTATAGACTTGCCTTCCCCTGTGATGTTCTGGGAAACTGTCTCCTGTCGTAGCGCCAATTTTATATATTACTGACAATTATTTTCTCTGTGATTGTCTTTTTATTGCTTGCCCTCTGGGGACTACTGCAGGAGGTCCCTGACGACATGGGATCAAAAGGCCTGAGTAAGTGATCAAAATACTCCCAAGTTATTTTAACCTCCATCTGAAAAATTACTACTTTTTTTTTTTAACAGATCTCTTTGAGACTGGTGTTCTACTGGCATAAGGAGGTTGACTCTAAAAACGTTTCATAAGGTTTTTTTAGTTTGTAATGTTCTGAGGGTTTTTGCTTTCAGGAACGTGTTACTTTAAGTTCATGTGACTATCACATTAGATTTTTTTTGTTGTTGTTGTTCAGAAGCTTACCAGCGCTTACTTGTTTGTCCTTAATAGTACTGTGTTTTTAAATTTGATGATTTTTTTTTTAATGTCACTTTTATCTTGTCTTTGTGTTTTTATTTGTTTAAAAATAACCTATGGATTTTTACAGTAATAGTACAACCATTGCTGCAATACTTTATCTAGTTACAGTTTTCAGTCCTCTTTCTAGGTGACTGATGTTTACAGCTTCTTAGAACAAACAAAAAACTTTGCTTAATAAATGCCATGAGAGTTTTTATGTCTGACTTATTTGAACACTTACGATGCTTTTAGACCAGGTAGTTGACAGAGGAGACCCATAAGCATTTTTTCTGTTTCCTGCAGAACTGCTCACTACTGGCATACAGTAAGATTCAGAAGTTGCCGAGTACTCTAACAGATCTGGTTTTGTACACAGACACCACCACTGTACTAAAATGACCAAAAAAAAAAAAAAAAAATCAAGATCTTGCTTTCATCTCAGATATTAAACACATACATTGTTAAGCATTTATGGAATAGTAAAATTTGTCACTAAAGATAAGTGACTAAAGGTCACTTAAAGACAACGTTTTTTTCCCAGGGCATAACTGTTATGCACAGTGTGCCTGAAATTACGTGTAAGAATGGGTGTGCTTCTATCCTTGAACTCAATCATGAAGTAAAAATTCTAGTAGCTATAACAGCCTTATGATCATACCTAGTTCAAACTGTGTAATATGGTCCAGAAATGTCGCCAGGTGATTCCGTTATAAAAACAAATGGCTTCTAGCTGGTTTTTCAGCACAGCCAGACTTTTTGAAACTGCCTTACCACACTTAATGCAAGCTGTGTTGCTCAGGCTCTGCAAGACTGCTGCTCTTGTTGATATCTCAGGCTTTACATCTTTACCAATGGTTGCCCGTTTTCAGACTATACACTTGTATTCTCAGTTGACAACGTCTCCCTTTCATGTTCTACCACGAGGCTTTTAAACATCACTATTTGCCTCTTCCATGCCAATGCGCACATTCTTTTTCCAAGACAAGAAAATGAAATTGAAGTAGATCCAAATTGCTGGTACTTGCAAGCATTTGGAAATGTTTCTCTGTTTTTCCTGCACAGAAATGAAGTGAGGGAGTTCGGTCTAGCCAGAGATTTGTAGTTTAAAGATACTAGTTCACTTTATCCAAAAACATTTTTAAAAGGTTAATTAGTTTACGTATGACTACTAACCTTTTAAATGTTTCTTAATCACTAGAAGTGTACTTGCTTCATAACTGCATTCTTACCTCTAGAGTCCTTTTGGTTCCTTCTTTTCAATCTTGTAAGGGAGGAACTGTACTGAATTTAATGTTTTATAAAGGCTCCTCATGACGACAGTATGTATTATCGTATGCACACAGTTGGGTATGTAATTTCAAATTAATTGGATTTAATTTGTATACATCAAACACGAGCTTCTTAATGCAGTCTAAAGCTGTGAATGTTAGTGATTTTTATTACAAATAGACACACTCATTGGGTGGCATGAAAATTGGTTCTCTACAATAAAGTTCAGCAATATCAAAGTTCATATTTGTTCACCAGACTTGTAGAATTTTCAGGTAACAGAGTAGTTTGATACCTGAAATTCTTCAATTGCATTAATTTTTGTCATAAAAACATTTAACAATTACATAGGTTACAAAAGTAAATATAAACACATTGTAGCTACTTGAAGTATTTTGTTCACTATACAAATGGCATAAAATTAATACAGATAGTCCAGAATTAAAGTCAGCAGGTTTTGAAAACTAAAGCATTACCTGGGGGGAAAAAACCCCCTTAATTTAGCATTGCACTTCAAGTAAACTATTTAATACACCATAGGAAGGTCTCTATTATTGAATGTGCTGCACGGTTTCCTGCACTATACTCTGGTATTTTCTGCTAAAAAACTCTTAATATAATCAATAATTTATTGCATAAAAGTTGAAATGCATAATCCCGTAGTTTTTGCACAACAAAATTCATCTTGAAATGAAAACCTAATAATTGCAGGGTTACAAGTGATCTAGGAATTAGTGTACTTTTTGTAATCTTATTTTGATGTGCTACTTAATGTTTTTCTTTTTATTAACATCCATTCCTTTCGTATGAAATTAAGCTTGATCCTGAAAGCTATGAGAAGTACCTTAAAACTTTTATATGCAGTATGTATTGATTTCAGCGTTTTGATATCAGTATCAGTATGATTTCACCTGGATTATTTTGTGTCAATTTGCTTTTTTTTTGGACTCATGTCATTAGTGTATGTTCCTTATTTTTTTTTCCATTGTGTTGCAATTTCAGAGCATGTAACCTCTAATGCCAGCGATAGTGAAAGTAGTTACCGTAAGTGTTTTTAAGTTCTTTGTTTATTTAGAATCTTTGTTTAGTAGCTTTTCCTTTGGCTTTGTTTGTCTGTCTTTTCTGGGTATTTACATATTAAATAGAACTTCCCAATCACCTTCAGGTGAAATCCATATTCATGTGTTTGCTGGGGTACTGCAGGTTCTGGTGTGTCTTTGTGTTTAAAACACTGACTAGAGAGAATCATTGCAAACTGCCTTTATGGATATTTTTATTGTAATTATGATTTTCTTAGTCCAGCTTAATTTGAATCAATTCCTATTTCTCTTAAATTATGCGAGCTAGCTAGACTTATTAAAACCTAAATGTAAATTTAATGATGACAAATGTATGTAGTGGAGCTTAATACTGGAAGCATAACTAAACTGTGTAATCTGTTAAATAGTGCAATAACTATCCACAATTTTTCACAACTGATACTGAGATTTAATATGTGTGTACTTCTAATGAAAGTAAAGATAAGCAAACACGTATTTACCCTTGCTTTTAGCTTTCGTATAGCTATTTTGTCAAGTGTGGGTACTTAGTATGAATTGTCTTCAAAGCATATGACACACACTCAGTGCTGGAGTCAGTTATGATAAATTGTCAAGGTAGGCACGTCTGCACGTTCTCTCTCTCTGAAGACTTAGTGTCTTTTAAATACTAGACTGAGTTAGCCTTTTTACTAGCCCGAGCTACAGCGCTATTACTATTACCCAAGCTACAGCAGCACTACTTGTTCGCAGTGGGCAATATGCCGCGTGGTGCTGCTCCACAGTACTTTAAAATGTCTTAAACCATTTCCAGTGAACACCTCCTCAGTAGGGTCACACCATCCAGCCCTGGAACCCAGGATAGAGCAGAGCAGGAAGGTGAAAAAGTTGTGGATTTGAAGAGGAATACAAGAAGAAGGAACAGTAGAAGTCAGGCAGTGTGACAGCGAGTGGCTCACTGATGAGCTCCGCTTGCCTGCTGTGTCACCAGCACTTCAGAAACAGATATTATTTATGTTAGGGGAGCGAGGAGAGTGGTTCATTAACAGATCTATTTGTCTGGAAGCTGTAGATGATCAGAGGTGATGATCCACGTTTTTCTTCCAGATGAAGAAAAGGGAGAATTTACACGTGTATATAAAATGCTAACAGTCTCGTAGGCTGTGATTGAAAAGAAACCAATTGGGGAAGGCGTTTGTGTTCCCTGAGAATAACACAAAATCGAGCTCGTATGGAAGTTGCCTTTGACAACCTTACAAATTCTAACCATTTTTAATGACGCACCATTAAAACTATCTAACCATGACTATTTCTTTATAAATTTGCTGCTTTCCTCTCCTTTGCATCCACCTCTGCGTTTTTTCTCGGAGCTTGCTTTATTTATGTTTACAGCTCATTATTGGTACTAATAGTTTTATACTCCGCTGTTACTTGAGAAGCCCTGATTTTATTATGAATATCATGGATTTGCTTATCTGAATGTGTAATTCCAAGTACTTTTTATTAAAATATTTTTTTTAATTTCTTCTTGCTGCTGTCTAATATGAAAGTTATCTTGATTACAGATGAGTACGGTTGTTCAAAAGGTTCATTCTGTTAATATTCATTTTTCCAAAGTATTGAAAAGCAGTGACAATATATACTTTTTGCCCTCAATCAGGGGATGCTTTTTACTTGTTACTATCTCTTCAGTAGTTTGCTTAACTAATTTTTGACCTTATAGCAATGTGACTTCTCCAAAGAAATATCTTCTTATACGTGAGCTGGGTCTTTCATAGATGAGTTGGTAGTTGGTGATTCCCTATTCCTCTCCCTAGTCTAAAAGGGGTTCTGAAAGTATATACTGTCCTTCTAAAATCCATTTGCATGAGTAACTTTTTGAGATATTAAAATATACAGGTTGCATGTTTTCATGTCTGTCTTAAGGTATTCCTCACTTGCAATAACTTACAAAATTAAAATGTCCATTCATGTATTGCTGTAATACAGTTCGAATGCAAATTTTTTGTAAATAAACAAAATAGTTCTCTTAATGAAATTGTAAATTTTAGATTTAAAAGATCAGTGGTATTTGCTATGAAATAACGACTAGATACATAGAAGCAATATATGAATTTATAAAAGCCTTCATCTGCCATCTGTTTCTATGCAACTGTGGTATAGCATTGGTGTGTTCCTTTGCCTGTTATAAGTATGGCTTATGAACTCCAAAGAATGTACTGAAATTACACAAGTTAAGTTATTTAAGGACTGTATTTTTTTCAAACTTCGTAGCAATGTCATAAAATTTGAGCTTGTATCCTCCGAATTATAAATTCTCTGCTTTCATGGAGTTAACTTTTAGTGATGGCATTGCAAGAAATCCTACGCGGAGATATCTTGTTAGACTAGAAATAATCAGTTAGAGAGATGGCAACTGAGGTATATTTCAGATGCTTTCACTAACATTTAAAAAGCCTGCAGCTGTCAAAGGTCAAAATTCAGTTATTTTAGTTTCATTCACTGCTGATATGCTTTCTGGAGCTGAGAACAATACAAAAGCATTCTTTGTTTCCAACTTCATCTTTAAAAATTCATTAATAAAATAACTATTTTTTAGCTTTTTGTGCAATCATAATTTTTTTTGGTAGAATTAGAGTGGTTAAAAATGTTTATAAAAATGCCACTTCATGATAAAGTTAACAGCAGATATGTACATCTTGACATACATTGTTTTCAGCCCTGTATAAATAGAGAAAAATGCTATTGTTAATGCTGGCTTCAAAGTATGGAGAATGTTGATGGTGAAGGTGGCATTGCCTCTAGCAGTGAATGATGGCATGCATGCATTTCATTCAGGGAAACATGTATAAGAGCATTTCAATAATGCTTTAAAATTCTTCTTGTGCTTGATGTTGGTTTGACACGCTAACATAAACCAGGAAATTATTTATACTGTATGTGCCTTATGCTTTAAAATTTTGTGTTTGGCTGATCTTTGTGATTTTTATAATTCATCGCTCTTGAAAAATGTCCTTCATCGGTATCATTGTAATGCATATTATTGAGGAATGTCTGTATCATTATAGTTCATTGAATGACTCTATTTAAATATGTTGGTTTAGGAAAAAAATACATAGATACATCTTTGCGTTTACATTTTAGGTGGCCAAGAGGAATATGTCTTGTCATACGAACCAGTCAATCAACAAGAAGGTTTGTAGATCTCACTTAGTATAAAATAAATATCATCTGAGTCATCAGAATGCTTCATGTGCCCTTTTGCACTGAGCACCATGATAAACTCCCCGGTTTGAACTTGTTATCATTACTGAAATGATAAAGCATAAAGGCTTAAATTATTAAATGCAAGTGCTAAATTATGTAGTGCAAAATCCAAAGGTGTGCTACTTAAAATAACTTATTATGTGGGGTATACATTGCATAAGGGAAACATGGCGTGTTTTAACAGTTTTGTCAGTGTGAACCTCAGAAATTATAGTTTTCTTTTGTTTCATATTGCTTTAGCGTTCTCGCAGTTGCAGTTCCTTTTTTCGTTAACAGCAAAAAGTGTGTCCATAGATCGTTTGTCTATTTTAGTGAGCTTTAATTGAAATGTCAAAAAGATTGACAGTCTCCTGTTTCTCTATGGGCAAGAAGCTGCAAGAAGTATGGCTGCTTTGGTTAGCAATTGCCAACAAAAGTGATTTTATTTTATTTTTTTTTCAGAAAAAAAATGGATTTTTGAATGAAATGGGAGTTGATAGGAGAAAATATTTTCTCACATTTGCATTTAAAATAAAATGCTTCTCACTGAATTCCAGTGGGATGCTTTAATTTCCTTTTCACCGTGGTCCTAATCTGGCTTCACTGTTTATAATTGATACAGAATTTTTAGTCTTCCCATTCACCACCACAGATGCTAATGGATAATGCATATTTTTCTGAACTGTAAAAGTTAACAATCATACTGAAATGTAACTGATGTTATTCCTTTATGTTTAATAGTCAGTTACACTCGACCTGTGATTGTTTTGGGACCCATGAAAGACAGAATAAATGATGATCTGATCTCAGAATTTCCAGACAAATTTGGCTCCTGTGTTCCACGTAAGTCTCAGCAAATACTAAGGCAATTCTAAATGATTTTTTCTGCTAATTTTCTTAGTAAACATCCTCTGTATGTTGAGTTTAAAAAAGTTAATACAGTGTCTAAACTTTTTAGACCTGTCTTAATTGTCAGTCATCTCTTTACTTGTGACAATTTTGTAGTATATATGGGAGACTCTTTTTGTATATTTTAAGGAAAAAAGTCACTGGTTTTTGTTTTGCTTTAAAAAATCTTGGTTTATATTTTAAAGATACTACTAGACCAAAACGAGATTATGAGGTGGATGGACGTGATTACCATTTTGTCACTTCTCGAGAGCAAATGGAGAAGGATATTCAGGATCACAAATTCATTGAAGCTGGCCAGTACAATAATCATCTTTATGGAACAAGTGTCCAATCGGTGCGAGAAGTAGCAGAAAAGGTAAATCAATGCCGGTTACTTTCATTTACTGAGGTGATTATCTGACTGTGCTGACAGGGGAAAAGAGAAAAATGGCAAGAAGCCATTAGGAACCCTCTGACTTTGAAAGGAATTTGTACAAAACTAGAAACAAAGTGCATTGTCACAAATGCATTTAGGGAAATAATGAAGCTGTGGAATAATGAAAGCATTGTGATTTAATTATGGGAAAAGAGCAACCAAAGGGTTTGCCCTCCTATAATAAGAGAATAGAGAAGAAATAATTGGAATTACAGGCTAATTAGCCCAGCTCACATACATAGATCATTAACTAGTTAAGAATAGTGGTGATGGAATTGATATCATGATGCATTTGATATAGACCCATGCAGAAGAAAACTTGTAAAAAATTTATTCTTTATGGATTTTAGCTGACACAGGGAAAAGAGTAAATGTAATAAATTCAATATTAGAAAGACTTTTTACATAACTACTACTTCTACATTTTGAAGACAGACCTTACTGTTTTTATCTTGAACAGATTTTAGTTAGCTATTTCTTGCCAAATCTAAATATTTATAAAATCAAATTGAAGTTTACTGGAGCTCTCTGAAAAAGAGAGGGGTAAAAAGGAAGCATATTTCTTAGCATAAGATACTTGTTTTAAAGAAAAAAATTCGGTGAAAATGCTTTGCAAATGTTCCACATTACGTTGATGAGTGTAGTTCTGCTGCTTTACAAATATGGTGCATTTACAGTAAACACCTTTATCTGATCTGTATGAGAGAAGAAACAGCTGTTTTCTAGGCAGGATCTCACGAGTGTGAGCGCTCTCAGTCTGGACGTGAAGAGTCTTAAGTGTGGTTAACCCATGTGACGTGGGAGTGCAGTTAGTCCTCTGGAAAACTGTGTGGACCATTCTGGCCAAATGGCTGAGGATTGTTATTTCTGGCAAGTGTAATTTACAGGAATCAAAACCAGGGCAAACATGGTGAGACTGTGGTTCATGTGACAAAGTTTTCTTCTGCCGTCTTTCACCCTATGGAATAGAACCTGGCACTGTGGTATATAGCAAGAAAAGTAAAGAAAATAAAACAAATTACAAAATTGTTGAAGTAAATGAACATTACTTTGGATGGGAGGCTGAACAGCGTTGTGAACCTATCATTTGTGGCTAAATGATTAAACTATTTATTGAGCAGCTTAAACATTATAAGCTCGTCGGCAGTTGCTTCACCTGGTAGCACAGATCCAGTCCTTCAGTTCCATCCTATACCTGAAGCTGGCTGTGTCCTTTTGCCCATCTAGTGGGGTTAGTAAGCTACAAAATGATTGTGAATCTTTCATAAGCTGACATGAAGAGCAAAGTACTACCAGATGTCTCCTTGCTATTAAATCTCTTGCACAGGCACCATGGGACTTGGGGTAGATGCAGCAGTTTCTCAGTTCCAGCTAACATTATTTTTTCCAGGAAACAATGGCCTGTCCCTCGGAACTTGACTTCAAAATCATGACAGGGCTGCAAATTGGTCAGTCTGGGGCTACTCCCTCCTTGTGTTCTTCTCCATCTCACTTAAGAGATGAGTCTCTTCAGTGGGTCTTATTACTGGGATATCAAAGATGATTTCCAAGTTTTCTATGATGAATTTAGGGGAAGACACAACAGAAGTGACTGCTACTACCCCGAAAGTACCCAAAATAGTATTCTTGCAATAGCTTTAAATTGTGTTCATTTGCCCATGTTTCTAGCTGATCCCTATCTCTTTCATTTCCTTACCTATAATGGACACAGCTAAAGATGCTTTTTGATGTCATTGTTCAGTTACTGTAAAAGGCACTGGGTGCTGTGTTTCTCAGTCAGATGCCGTGCAAGTAAGGAACTAAAAGAAAAAAGAAGTAAAATACTGTTTGAATGCACAGTGCAAAGAACAAAATAGCTTCCCTGGATGAAAACATGATAATTGTGTCATGAAGTACTTGCATTTCTTTTCCTTGTCTTCCAAATCTTCACTTGAAAGGAATTTCTATATCCTCTTTTCTTTGGAAGCAGCAGCCAGTAGCTTGCAAATCTCTGTGCCTGAGGTCACTGTTAATGGAGATTCATTATTGATTTGGAATAAACTGTCCCAGTTATGTTCCATAAGGTCCAGCACAGTAGCTGGACGCAATCTAGTCCTCTTCTTTTTGCCCGAAATCCTTTGGCACCTTGCATAAGTTGTTGGGCCAAACACAGCAAATAATAAGTGTCTAATCTCAAAAAGGAAAATGGACCAGGTAACGCTCTTAAGTCTCAGTTCTCAGAGCATGTGCCACATTTAAAGGGAAACCATTTGAAAGACGTAGATAGGTCAGCACTTGTAGCAAAATACTCTGCTATAACATACAAACACCTTTCTTAAGTGATACCAGTCAGCATCCTGATCTGGGAAACAGCTATCATCAGTTGAAAGCAAGCAGATGGGTATTGTTCATGTGAGAACACTTTTATCCTCATCAGAAATCATGAAATAAAGTTCTGTGGTTTTGTTACAGAAGAGATCAAATGTAAATGATCCTAGTGATCTCTTCTGTCGGGAGGCAGAAGCGTGTCAGTCGTTTCAGACTGCAGTCACTTCCTTGCTCTTCAACCTGCCCCCCAGGAATGATCTCCCAGGGGTTCAGGAAGAGCCTTGTAAGATATGAGTAACCTTTGGTTTTATGGTGCTTGTGAGTTTGTATCCTGTCTCATGGAATTCTGCCTTTCACATTGCTCTCCTGCTAAAGAAAAAGCTGTTCTTATTTTAGTCACCTGACAGTGGTTTTCTATTCCTCTCCCTCCATCCCTTTCTAAAATGGTGGTATGCCAAATTACTCTTGTGCTACTCAGAAAGGAAAGAAATAAAAGTGTGTGAGGTGGAAATTAGCATATGGGACATGAGAGGAGCTGAGGAAGAGCCTTTGAGATGAGGTATCCCAAAGAGCTGGAAAATTGCTTATAGTGGGAGAATAGAGGTAGGGAGAAAAGCAGCCCTATCACATTGTCTTCCAGCCGTCCAAGGAGTGGTTATGTTTGTTTCTCAAGAGATGAAAAAATAATCAGCCCAAACAAATTGCATTCACCATCTCAAACCGGGGGTTGTGCTGTGTGGTACCTGGCAGGAGGAGAGTGCGTGTGGTCAGTTCCATCTAATGATTCTGATGGTGGCATATTTCCCTGCCATCGGGGGAGGTTACTCCCTCAGGTCTGCTAGTTAAGTCATCTGCCTCCTCTCTAAACTGTGACATGGCCACCTCCCTAAAGGATCCTCGAATTATTAAAAAATGAAATAAAAATTTAAAAAAAAATCATTTTGGTGGTGTGGTTGAAGTACAGCTTCGTCACTGGATGGTTCTACATTGTTGATTGAACTGTAGCCTCTGGTAAAGAAAGGAATGGTGAAGGGTCAGGAAAATCTCAAATGATGTACGATGCCAACAGAGGAGCCCTGTGAGACCTTGTACCAAAGTGGTGAAATCATAATATCATTGATGCAAATGCTCTAGTTTTGTTGGCTTGTGTTTTCTCTTCTAAATTATTACTCTCTGCATACCTGTGACTTAAACTTTGCTTAGTGCCATTTTCTTTTCTCTCTCACTTTTTAGGGTAAACATTGCATTCTTGATGTTTCTGGTAATGCAATCAAAAGGTTGCAGATTGCCCAGCTGTACCCAATCTCCATTTTTATTAAACCCAAAACAGTGGAAAATATCATGTGAGTAAAAGTAAAGTACCTCAGGCTAATTTGTTTGAGATTGTCATTGTATTTGAAAACCTATTTGCAAGTCATGTGATAACAATTGTAATATTTTGTAATATTGTAATTTTGTAATGACTATTGTAAATATTTTAAACAGTATTTCATTTTCTGAGTTCAATTTCTAGAGACTTCTAAGACGAGGTTTCTAATCCAAATTAGAGTGCTTGAGAACGAATGTCATTGTCCTAAATTCCATGCAACATAGCATCAGAACAGCTCATTCCCGCTACAGTCTTTGCTTAGGTGTCATTTAGGAGACTGCCTCTTGCTAGGGGTAATGCTCAGACAACAGTTTAAAACCTAGTTTCAAAAGGCTCCAAGTATTTGACAGTAGTTTTTAAAGAGATAATGTTTTCAATTTCAGCGAAATGAATAAACGCTTAACGGAAGAGCAAGCCAGGAAGACGTTTGAGAGAGCCATGAAACTGGAGCAAGAATTTACTGAACACTTCACAGGTGTGTTTTGCTTGGGCCTGTTCCCTTGCCAGAGTTGAAATTTTCTTGCTTGCTGTAAAATAGTAATTGCCTCACTGCTGAGATAAGGCCAAACTTTGTTTTCCAGCTGATGTGGGATTGTTTTGAGGCATAGAGCCATCTTAGTAGCACTACACAAATTTCAGTTTGATCAGTTAATTCAATATATACAAAAATTTACTGGGAGCTTAATTTAGCTTTTAAAAACTGAGAGACTTTCTACTGTTTTCCTAGGTATTGTAACGTAGATGTTTACTTTGTTGATACATTGTGCGCTTAAAGCTTTTTATTTGCAGAGCTGAGATTGCCTAGCAAAGCTCCCTGTAGAAAATTATTTATTTCCATTTATTTTTAAATCAGGAAGTAAAGAATGATGGTAATTAATTAAGCCTCTGGAAATTGGGCACTACAGCATTATGGTACTTAGCAAATCAAATTTGTGTATGCTGTGGGTCTAATGATAACAGCAAGGGATGGGCTGCAAGCGCTCAAACTGTGCTAATTGTGTACATTGTGGCTTGAAGTAGGAGGAGATTGATCAAGTCAGGATCTTCAGGAGGACGGAAAGGAGCCTTCCCTGTTCTTGTCCTGGATGGACACTCACTCCTTTCCTTCCTGTTGCATTCTCTTTTGCGGTGTTTCAGCGTTTGCTGCCCCAATCGCCTCCTTTCTGTGACATGACTCCTTTTCCCAGTTCCTTCTTCTGCATCTTGTAAGTGGGCAGAGCTGTGGATGCCACAGTCTGCTCCACCTGGGCAGGGACGCAGGAAAGGGCGGTGGCTTCACATGGGAAGAAGACAGAGGAACCAATAGACTCCCTGCTGCAGTCTTTCCACTGCCTTTGTTCTCTACATTGTGTGTTACCCACACAATGATCAGCTTGAGTCTGTCCCTTTTTGCCTCCCTCTCCGCTGCCTTGTGGCTCTCAGTCTATACCGATACCTTATCTGGCTCTCCCACTCCTCCGGCAGCTCACTGTCTGTCTGCACCCAGAAGGTTATGGGGCTCTCAATACATATTGCAAATTCTTCCTATTATAGAGTCCCTTACCAAATGATTTGCAAATGTGTTACGTTTGTTGTTCAGGAGTCTTATTTTAATTGATATTAATAAAATAGTAGCTGCTCTTCTCGCGGGCTTTATCTCAGGGCATTACATAGGATGCTTTTTCAGGAAATTAAGGGGCATCATTCAAGTTGTTTCAGAAACCTATGGGCCTTTTTAAGAGCTGTAGTGCTCAGGGCCACGTTTCTTCTCAGAAGTATGAGGCTTGTTGACAAAGGAAGATAGCAACAGTCAGACTTCTGTCCTTGATAATCCAGTTCAGGCCAGAAGTCCTTTTCTGAATCTGTTTGAGATACTTGAAGACATTACTACTTACAGTTTGGAGGCTGCCACCCATGTGAGTCCGGTGGTAAAACAAATGTGTGAGCATTCCCTACTCTGTTTAAGAAAAACCACCACATCGCATGAGGTGACTGAAATGAACTTCATCAGTAGGTTAAGATTAAAACTTAAGCTTTACACTGAAGCATGTGAAAAGCACATCCATCTTCTGTTCTGAGGGTATTGAGCTTTGGAAGAGGCGTGGTTAAATATAGCTGCGGAGAAGTAAAGTGCTGAAGCTTATGGCTATTTGCACTGCAAAGACATATCTAAATTTTTCTAATGCACTGTTGTCCTGTGAACATTATACTTGACCTATAGTAATTGAACAGCCTCCTCCCACAGGCACTGTGACAGTGGGCTGCAGAGACAGAGAAAGTTTTTACAAGATGGGAATGATGAGTAGGAATAACAAGGAAGTAATTTGCATGAAAGCTAAGCTTGGAAGCAGCAGTACTATATTAATGCACAAAAGAGTGAGTCTGGCCCAGCCCCAACATTATCTTTCAAGCTAAACTTTGTTTCTTGGATTATCAACACTGAGGTGACAATCCTAATTAAAAAGTTGCCATCTCATGGTGATTGCTTTCTCAGACTGAAGTGCGGTAAGAACAGCTCAAATTTCATCCTCATCTTCACCAGACCGTACTTTACTCTGGTATGTCAGAACACATCCATACTGGATCATTTCTAATTATTTTCTAGCCTTGGAGAAAATATATCGAACTTACATCATCTGAATATAAATTGCACTTTTAACTGCGTAAGGAAACCTATTGTCTGTAAAACTTAAATCTATTGGCTGGAACTCCATGAGTTTTGGCCAAAAGCAAAGGTTGTGCTAGCAGGTAGAGATCCCAGGGGTGGCCAGCCTTGCTCCGGAGTGTCAGGACCCAGCTGAGGAGTTCACTGCTTTATACTGAGTCTGACTCAGACTGACTGCAGGTGAGGACACAGCCCTGTAGACTTCTTGCTGCCTCGTGTTGGAAACACACATGAAAGTTGGACCAAAAAGAATACTGGAGGATGCGAATTGACTCGGGCAAACCCTCGCGTGTGGTTAGGAAAAGCAAAACAACCTCCTCAGTTGTATGTGTTATATTTGTACCAAAGGGAAAACCACTTCCTAACCCCAAGCCTCTGAGCAGGAGAGATGGTGCTTTGTGTGTCCAGCAGTGCCATCAACGACGTGCTTTGCTCCAGCACAGAAATGAGGAATCTCAGTGGGTGCCCGTTCCTTCAACCAATCTAAAACCCTCTTGCTGCTCTGAGAGAAAAGAGCATCTTGGTTTCCGTACGGGGCTTGGAAGGACGATTGCTGATTGCCACATTATGTTTTGCAGCTATTGTCCAAGGAGACACACTGGAGGAAATCTACAACCAAGTGAAACAGATCATAGAGGAACAGTCTGGGCCTTACATCTGGGTTCCAGCAAAGGAAAAATTATGAAAACAGATTTTTATTTCTCATTTTCTAACTGACATCACCTACTACATCTGACGACTCTTAAGCCCTTCCAGTGGAGCCTGCCTCTAGTTCTTTCCGGCGTGGTTCATACCCTAACCATCACATTCTGCAGTTCCCATAATGCTTTACATTTGGTGTCTCTCTTAGTTTAAATAATTTGTATTATTGTGTGTTGTTGGTTTGCCATTTTTCAAACATGACAGTGGAATGGCCTGACCAGCTATTAGTTTGGGGTGGGGGTGGGAGGGAATTGCTTGGTAAAATTCCTTAATGTTTAAGGGAGAGTAACTTTCAAAGATTTTTCAAAAAAGCTTTATAGACATTCTTTTAAAATTTCGTAACAATTGAAAGAAAAGTTGTATTCAAGGAAGTTGTAACTCATGAGTAACTTTGCACGCTTAACTTTAATAGCATGGTTTGGTCAGGGCAATCAATTTCAGGTTTTATTTTCTGAGTTAAATTCTATTCTCACAGTATTTTTTTTTTCCTTTCCAGGCAGTTAGAGAGAAACTTTCAAATTTTGAGTTAACATTTTCATTAACTCCCATTATTACTCCTCAAGGGATATTCATTTTCATAATTTCATATGGATATTCTTATAATCTATTTTTTCATTTTTTGCCAATAAAATTGCTAGGGACAAAGATGCGTAATGTTTTTAATCTTCCTCGTGAAACACTATTTATAGTGTCTTACAGAAATTGTTTATAGATAATGGTCATCACACTTTTTGAGCCTAAAATATGTTTAGGTGCTAGGAAACCTTGTATTTTTCAGAGGAATGCCAAATTTCCGTTGGCAGTAATACAGAAACCAGCTGCAGAGATGGTCATTAGGGCAATGAGAGAATGATTCGTAGCCTAAAAATGTGTGTGTTCTTCGGGGTCAGATTTTAATGAATATTTTACCCACAATAACTGCCTATTTTGTTATAATAAATATATATATATATTAAACTTTCTTTAACTAAACTCTGTAACTATGGGAATTATTTTCTTTACATAGTTGCGCACACGTATAAATATATATATATAAAATATATATTTTTCTTTTACCACCTACTCCTAGCTTTTTGTTTTGAATAAAAATACAAATTAGAATTTACCTTCCTTAATCATGAGAAATCAAATGGGCTATGGTGGCTGGGCGGAAAGTCCAGGGAGTATTAGTTAAAAAAAATCATGCAAGTTCTCCTCTTTTCTACGGAATTTCAGGTGTTTGTCTTTCCCCCCTTTCCCCCTTTGTAGTATGCATGTCTTAACCAAAGGGAGATTTCAGAGCCAACAATACATTTTATTTGCCTGTACGTTGTTCATCTCAGATTGCATAGGCACAAGATCTTCCATTTGCAATGCACAAACTTCTGTGCTGAATGTTATAAATACTTTGTACCAAACCATGGAGCTACCTTCAGGAATGAAATTCTCGAATTCCCGTGTGATTTGGTACCTGCCGTTGCTTGTTGGAAACTGATTGTTTATAAGAGGGATCTGCTTATGGCAGTCACGGGGCAGTCACAACCAAATTAGCTTTGGTTTGTAAAGAATTATCAACACTATCCATTCCATTTGTTAGAAAGAGGAGAACAGCTAATAAACTTTATTGTACAATATGTTTGTCAAGTGTGTTTTTAATCAAAAGAAATACAGGTGTTGTAGCATTTAACATAATTTACTCAGACTGTAAATTAAAATAACATGTTAGAGGAACACTGGTGACCAGGTTGGAGCTAATGAAGTTACTACATTAAAAGCAGGTTTGAACTCGGGACGCAACTATTGCTGGTGTTATGTGGAAAGCTTAGAAGACTTACAGTAAGCGTAAGTTGCCTGTGTATGGCCCAAAATAATTTTTGTTTTTCAAGTTCTGTGAAGTCGGTATGTTGTCTTTGAGACTGTCGGTGGAAGTGCAAGGTGTATAAGATTGATGCAACTTGTGATAAAGAATGTCATACATTTTTAAAGGAGCTAAAGTGTACTCTTGTCTTTGAAGGTGACTGATTATCTGAAGTGTATAGTGAACATCTTAAAACAGACCAACTTTAATAAAAAAAAAGGATCTAAATATCAGCGATCAAATCTGCAAACCATAATAATATCTGAGATCTCTATATTTTATACGCTTTTTTTTTTTTACTACTTTTTCTTAATCCATCAGGAAGAGTCCTGTTCAGCTGAGTAGATATGTGAGGACTTACTCTTCCATGTATTGGAGCGTCTGAATAACTTGCACAGAACTTTTCTCCCAGGCGTTTGTCCTGTACTAGCCAGGTGTCACCAAATACTGCACCAAGACTCAAGTCCACGTGGTTGTCGTGTCAAAGCGAAAACAAGTCTTGGATCAAGAAAACCCAAAGGACTCTGGGGTATTTTCTTTGCATTTTTGGTTTTGCTTGTTTCAGATGTTGCCCTTGAGCCCTGGCAGAAAAGTTGATTCTGCCAGCCATGATGCTCCTCGTTGAGTTCTTTTATCTTGTCATTTTTAGGATTTTTGCATTAATTAGCGTTTCTCTGGATCTCTTCCAGTATCGGGTGCTGATATGTCTTTGATTCTTGGGTACACACTTTCTGTATTTTAAAGATTCATTTTACAATAAATGTAGTTCTCTTAAGGCTTCCAATTTAACAACTAGAGTAATTAGGAAATCCAAATGCTATCACACTGATGCATTACTTTTGCTGGCCCAGTGAAGGCACCGTGGGTTTTCTTCCCTGCCCACTAACCCAGCTATTTGTAACTGCTGTGCAGAAGCATGCTTGATGAAGTATTTGCTGCTCTCTGTTATTATTTTAAGTTATAGTATATTAATCATTTTCTTCACAGGTATTTTCGCTAAATGGTGCTGAAAATTAGGTTAAGAAATTCAGTAGCTCCTTAAAGCATAGATATTCATAGAGTTATGAATAAAATAGGAAAATGAGCTAAATTTATCATAAATTGTGCTTGTGTGATGGTTTAGAGGGGGATGCATTCAAAATAGGCCTCCTGTACTAAAAGGCTGCTCCTCTACCTTCTGAACCTTTCCCGCAGAGGATCAGAAGAACCACCGGTGAGGCCTGGTACCGAATTCATTTCTTATTCATCTTGCCCTTGCAGCCCTGAGCAAGTGGTGGTAGGACTCTGCATCGGTCCTGTCATCTCTGTATGTGAGTGAGCCTTGCTGCAAGCATCGGAGGGCTTGAGTGGTGAATCTGGCCATTGGGAAGGGCACAAAAGGGATCCAAGTAATGGATCCTTCCAGAAGCTTGGAAGGACTCCAGTGGTGCCAGGTCATTCTTCAGCACTTTAGACAACAGAGGGATGACTAATTCCAGGTGGTCTAAGCAGTCAAAAATCAGAGTTTGGCCGCAAAGTTTTGTTTAAGAAGGTCTGGAGGGGTCATTATCTATTTTTTTGAAGTACTAAACTTGAAATAGCAATTAATTGACTTAAACTCAGGTGTTGTCTTACAGATGCTGGTAGGTGTAGGTATTAAAGCTAGCGGCCTGGCCAAACTGTACTCAAGTAGGTAGTAACCAACTCCTGAGAGCATCCCTGCGACATTGCTGGATGTACAGACTGTCTGAAGGATGCACACAGTTGTGTCGTTCGTGCATGCTCTCGGTAGAAGGTGGTAAAGACGTGTGTGTGGGTATCCGTGGTGGAACAGCTCTTCCGGTCCTGGTAGCTGGGTGCTGTGCTGAGAAATGGAAGTCAGCAGAGCAGTATTAAATGGCATTTATCTGAACAAAGTGTTACAGGCAGCTGCAGTTCATTGACTGATGAAAAATTAAGAAAAGGACAGCACAAATGAGCGTTGCTCTGTGAAAATGGCTCTAAAAGTCACAGCAGCTTTTTACAGAGCTATTGTCAGCAGAGTTTTTACTCTTTCTGGGAGAGAGAAGCCTTCCTGGGCCTTCTCTAAAACCGTAAAAAAAATCAAACTGCTTCAGCCATTTCATAGCACTTGCTGTTAGATTTGAGGAGGTGTGCTCATAGCACGCACTGTACCACCTGCAGAGTGTACGGGCCTCACTCTTGGCAAAGCCTGCGTTTCTTGTTACGGCTTTAGGAGATTCATGTCAATGCTGAGAATGTGGCAAAACCAGTGACCAGTCAGATGAAGCCCTTAGCTTGAATCTACTTTTGCTTCCTGAGCCCCAACACGTAGGGAATACATAAAACTACTACTTCAAATGAGGAATTCTTGATGCAGCCCTGCCGTACCCCTGTGAGTCGGTGTGTAGCTGTTTATCTAAGTCTATAGGTGGTGCTAAAGCAGCAACAACCTCATTGGTGCCTCCGATATTTTGCAATTTCCTAGTCTGATGAATTTGTTTTTCCAAGTGTAGAGGCGGTGTGAAGAGAGGTAGGCTTTTTTTTTTCCTGTAGTCATTACGAGGTGACGTGTGCCAAGGTAAGCAAGATAAATCGTTGAACAAAGTGCACCTGCAATTGAATGCTGCTGGTTTTCACCAAGGAGCAGGCTGGGCAGCACGGCTACAGAAGCCTTGATCTCTGGGGGTTCTGAAAGCTGGAAAAAGCACAAATCCCAAAATTTTTACCATGAAGAGCTCCAGAAACGTCTTCTATCTTCTCTTCTTTCACACTGGTAAGTGCCCTCCAAAAACTTCTGCTGTGGCATGGTCTCTTTGGGCTTGACTGCAATGAGGTGTGAAGGAGCAGAGGGAAACTGGAACCTTTCCAGAACCGATCTTGTGGCCAGGAAAAAGGATAGAAAGAATAGAAAAAATATAAAAGGAGTAGAAAAAGCTGCATTGATTACCATGGATGTGTCTTGACTTATTGGTGTCAAATGTTGTATTTCCTCAGTGCTGAATCTACTTCTTTTGCTTCAGTGGTGTCTGTTTCTCACAAGTGTGAACAGTTCTATGACACTTACTTTGTAAAAAACAGAAATAATTGCCGTTTATTCCACTTATAAGTTGGCTTTCTCCTGTCACTCCCAGATTCTAAGGGTGATTTAATTTCTGTTTGCTTGTGTTTAGGGGAGGAAAAACCCAAACCCCTTTATCAATGAAAACCTAAGTTCTTCCTCCTGCCCCAAGAAATGAATGGTGAAAAGTTCACCCAGGTAGCTGTTAAGTTTCAGTGAGGTGCCTTTTTACCATCACCCTGTTGTGCCTGAGCCATCGTGCTTCTCAGGATCCCTGCAGCTCAGAGGTGGGCAGTTGTTTCTCCCTCTACTAGCACATGCTGCCGTGAAAACTTCCCGTAAGCTTTCCAAGCCTGACTTCATGTCTGTTGACAGGAGCAGCGTTGGCTCCCAGTTGCAGCGGAGCAGCAAAGCCACCCCCCCGTTTCAGTGTTCGGTGCGGAACAAGCTTCATGGCATCAAGGATCTTGTTTGCTCTGCAGCCCCTAGGTCAGAAAATGTGCGTGGCTGCTGTTGAGCACCACTGGAGTAATTTTAACTTGCACAGTTAGACGTGGTATCTCAGCTGCGTGACAATGGTGGGGAAGCAGAGGACCAGTTAGAGTTTTTAGAAAACCACATGACAACTTGCAACAGACTTCAACTAAAAAATGGAATTGTAGAAAAGCAGTGGAATGTGGTGCCCCCTGCTCACAAAAATCATCTGTGGCTGTTTATCAGCATAAACCGTACTTGCGTACGCGTTCTGCGTCCAGCTGCACCGCTTGCGCACGGTGACACCTCCTTACAAAAGCAACAAAGTGTTTGTAGCTTTGGTGCTTAGAAGGGTGGTGGTTGGGGCTGCTGAAAGACACCTTTCTTCACTGATTAATGGAATCTCCGCTACTAAACTTGAGTCTTTTCATTCACAGAACTGCCCTCCCCTTTTTGTGGCTGTGGAAACAGCCTCTTATGAAAGAGTGTTTTGAAGAGACAAGTTTATTTTTCTAGCTTTCATAATAAGCCTGGGGGTAAGGCTCTTGAGCACCTAAGATTGCTTTGTTTTTATTCAGACCAAAAAAGGCTGAGGCAGGACTCCAGGTACCCTAACTAGCGATGCTTGACAAAGAGTTGTCTTTGGACAGTCTCTTTGGTTTTGTAAGATATCATTTTAAATAATCGTTTTAATCACTTGACTCAAGAAAAGATAATGTATTCTGCAAGGTTTAAAGAACAGTCTGGGTGCCCTGACCTATTCCATTGCACCCCTATTTCTTATGCCAGAAGCAAATGCCATTGTGTTTCAGTATCTGAGTCCGAGACTATCCTGCTTCTAGTCCAAAAAACTTCTTTATTCATATTAATCTGAATGAAAATGGGAACCATCTCTAAAGACTCACAGTTGAAAGAGGCCTGTTTTCTTTCTGTTTTGGGAGGAGTAGCAGAATGGAGGGTTTGCTCTTTGGGACCCTCTAAATGCCCTGTTACAAAGGCACTGATGTGTTTTATGATATTTTCTCTTGGCATTGTGTTTGCAGCTCTCAGCCTGGAACGCGTCCGGTGGTGCACTGTCTCCGAGCAAGAACTTTCCAAGTGTAATGGCATGAGTAAGGCCTTTGGTGGGGCTGGCATCCTCCCCTCTCTGGAGTGTACAGCGGGGGGGTCAGCGGCCAACTGTATCCAGATGATCGAGGTGAGCTGTGAATGACAGCAGTGTCATTCATTTAATTTCCCCGTGTGTCTGATAACAAAGCAGTGGCGACGTACACAGCTCTGCGGTGAGTGTCTGATGATCCAGGCAGCTGACTGTATGCTTCCTGGCATAAGACATAGAGGTATATATAAGAGCCTGAATGTTAGAATGTCCCTGTGACGTCTGTTTTGCTAGTCATATATGGCCGGTCATTAGGAACACAGCAAAGGTCTTAAATATTTCCTCCCAAATGCTAATCTTTGATTTGGGAATTGTGTCAGATTTATTTAGCAGATATTTAAGAAGGGATGGAGCTATAAGATGCAGACGGTGGTTAAAGCTGTGCTGCTGAGCCTATAAGTAGATTGTATTTCAATAAACTCTGGATCAAACTCCCATTTCAGGATCCCATCATGGAAATTGCTGTATATAGAGACGAGCTGAGATGAGCGTGAAGCCAAATCAAATCTCCTGATATTGGAGTACAAGAGAGACAAAGCAGCAGCAAGTAGGGTGAGCAAAGGGCACGCAAGTCCAACTGTATTAATTCAGCTGCCCAGGGCGTACTCAGTGTCCAAAAGGAGCACGACTTTAGGGAAGGTTTTAAAGACTGTAAAAGTGTGGCTTTGCAAAATGATGTATGGAACATAATTCCCTCCTTAGGAAGGGGTGGGAGGCAACAAGTGGATATTAGAGGAAATGTGGAGGCAGGTAATCATGGTCATTCTCACTGGCAGTGTGGGGGAAGAGGAGGAGGGCTGGCTGTGTTAATAAATAATATTCTTTGTGTATCCTGTGTAGATGTGCCCAGAAATCAGGGTTTTGTGGAGGAGATGCAGCCTGTCAAGGACAAAGGTTCAGAGCCAGGAAATGAGACCCAGCAGAGTAGTTTGAAGGGAGATGAGGCAGGTGGTTGTGTGGCAAAAAAAAAAAAGGAACAAATTTCAGAAATTGGTGTCTTGTAATTTTTTGTCAACAGAAGCAGAAGGTTTGTCTGACTACTATCGCTACCACATTGGCTCTTGATAAATACTGTTCTTTCACGAGCGAATCAAGACTGTAATGAAGAATGTCAGGAACAGATAGCGATACGTACGTGGATCTTGCCTCGGGATTAGACAGGAAATGCTTTCTAATGTCAGATCTTCCTAAAACCGCTTGGCTGATGCTGCCGCATTCCACAGAGGGACCTGCTAGGCTCTGTAAAGCAGGTTATTAAAAGGGCTGATGAATGTCTGATTCTGAAATACCGTGCGGACAGAGTTGCGTTTGTGAGCCATTGCAAGCAGCAGGCACCGATCTGAAACCTTGGGTTCCTATAAAACTTGATTTGCTGAACTCGGAAACCTGCTGGCGGATAGCCGGAGCAAGGAGCTTTCTGATAAAACCAATCTTCAGTGTAAGGCTTCAGACCAGGCTTTGTCCTTGAGACCTCTCTTTTCTTGTGCTAATAATCTACTAAATGTTTAAGCCGGCCTGTTCTGTGCAGGAATGTGTGGAACCCCCGAGTCCACATCCGCATTGAACTCTGCTCTCTGAGGCCAAAAAGGGAGTGGGAGGCAATGGCTGAAGAGGCAGATACGCTGTTTTATAATGCTACATAACTTGGACTTAGTCCTGGGAATGTGTTAGCACATGGATAAAGTAAAAAAAAAAAAACCCACCATTTTTTTTTGAAGGTGTTTAAAAATTGAGAGATGTTCTAAATATTAAACTAGGGAACCTGACAGTATTTAATGTGACCAGAGCTGTTCTTCCGCAGGTCTTTAAACACTTCTGCGGGTAATTCTCAAACATTGTGAGACACAGAAATGAAGTTCCTCTGAAAATAATTAAAGGGTATTACCATTGCACATATCCTTATCAAAAAATCATATGTGGAATAATCCCATGCTTTTGCTAAATGGTTTTGCGAATGTTCCTACAAAAGAAGTACAATACCTGCACTGTTGCTGCTAAGCCACCTCAGCAGTGAGTGTGTGCATTTAAAGGAGAGGTCTGTAGCCTGTTAACTACTTCATGTTAAATACAACGATAGGCGTTTTTTTCTATCTTGTTCTGTTATTTATACACTGTTAGTTATACACAAGCTATTGATAGGAGGCTCTTCTACTAAACAGAGCTCAAAGACTCAGCTTTCCAATCAGAAAAGTGCTATCTCGCATGGAAATATGTCCACGTAATACAGTCCCTGTCTTGTACAGCCCTTCCCGTTTTGTCTGCTCTGTTTCCTGTCCACTGCCAATTCCAGAGGGTCATTTTGTTCTTCTGAGGGTAAGGTCCTTCTGACTCCCACCTCCTCTTCTTCCCTCTCACAGTCCCTTCTAAACAAGAGGCCATATTTGATTCCTAAACTGTCCTGTGCTCTGACTCTCACCGGTGGAATATCAGATCTGGTTATTCCAGAAAGATTCTTGAAGATGCAAGTATCTCCCAACCCCAGCTCTTCTCCAGCTCTCAGGACATCTATTTTTTCAGCTAACTAATTAGTATTATCTTTTTTCTCCCTCGAGACAAATAAGTAAAATATTTCAAATTACATGGCAACTTCAATTCTGATCTAAGTACCAACATCAATATATTACCTATGCTCTCCCATGATCCCCTAAACATTTCCAAGCTTTTTCTGTGGCTCAGCCTGCGGGGGATTGCTGTGTGCTGTGATGTGCTGGGCAGCATAGGCCTAGCCCTGCCCTAACCGATGCTCAGCAAACTGCCAAGGAGTGGGTAAGCTAAATTATCCCCTCCAGTGCCGAACCAGAGGTTAAGCAAACTGATAAGAAACTTGGAATGAGCTTAGAAATGCAAAATGTCAAGCTGTTGATGATTTTCTCAGCAGTATCTTGTCTCAGTGCGAGATGCCCTCTCCTGGCTCCCGCTAGGTTCTCCCTCACAGAGAGCCGGGCTCAGCTGATAGAGGTGTGTGCAGCAGCTCTCTGGTCCTCGCTGCCGTGGGAAGTCCTGTCCTGTGCTGCCCACAGCAGCCCTGCATCTGCAGCGGGATTCCAGCCAGCTTGGTGTTACAGTCAGCTGAAAAGATACAGTATTGTTGGACACCTTCCCAGCAGTGGATGCCCCGGATTTGTGTTCCCCCACTTTGGACAGTCTTTTTAAAATGCTTTTCTCTTCCTCTGCGCTGTCATCTGCTCCCCCTCTCCCAAAATGTGTGGCTGTTTGTCTGCTGAGGTACAAGCCAGCGTGCTTTAAGTTTTTGAGTGGTATTCAGATTTGGCAGCCCCATAAGACGTTACTTCAAACTACCTGTGTGTGATCTCAAAAATATAACCTTCAGGCTTTGGGGCACTAGCTATAGGGATAAATGAAACTCCAAATTGATGGGCCTTAAGATTCATTACAGATCTGCAGGATCCATTTCTAAGACTCCTTTGGACTGTGAAGACTAGCGAGGCCATCACAGTCCAGGGCTGGTTTCTGCATTATTTCTGAAGGAAGGTGGTTTTGAAGTTCTAAAATTCCTCTTGGTAGTTGTTCTTCAGAAATTCAAGAGCCCATAAAAGAACTTTTTGGAGAAAAGAAAGCTCACAAATACAGATTAAGGGGGCTCTTCTCTGAAATTCATGGGTATTCTGCCTATGGCTGTTGAGAAATACTGATAATTAAGCTTCAACTTGTATCCTGCCCTTGTGTCTGCACAGGATGGTTTGGCAGATGCGGTGACACTGGATGGCCGTTTGATTTACCAGGCTGGAAAGGAGCATCATCTGAAACCTGTGGTTGGGGAAGTATATGATCAAGGTACAGTCTGACCAAATAACTTTTAGATTACTTAATATGAGCTTTTTCTTACGCGTTTTTACTATTTCCATTTTGTTTTGGTGTCATCCTCTTGAAGACTGTAAAGAGTAGGTAATGGTCTGGTTCCCTCTTGGATGTTCCCGCCTGTGACAGAATGGGCGGGGAAAACAGGAGACTCGGGGCTGTGGCAGAGTCTGTCCTGACACCTTTAGGTCAAAATAGCTGTTCCTGTAATAGGATTGTTGTGTTGGTTTTTGTGGGGTTTTTTGTTTGTTTGTTTTTTTTTTTTAGCTGTTTCACTGTTTACTGTCTTCTCTGTTCTATACTTTGCAGATAAATTAATGAATTGCAAAGCATAAATTGTTACTAGGTTTATTTCTCAATTCCATAAATTAGAATAATTAGATTTTATTTTTAATAGTGTATATGATTACCTGCTGGAAGAAAGAAAGTGTTATAGAGGCAATAATTCAGCGGTGACTTGTCTTCCTGACTGAGGGCTCAGTATCAAGGTGTAGTTCAGAGCTTGCCGATGTCCCCCACAACTTTGAGACCCAAGGGATGGCACAGCTCTGGAAGCAGTCTGCAGGCAGTGGTGTCCTACCACTATTGTGAGCTGGAGCTGGATTTGGTCTGCGGCTGGGTCTTAGTGTGATGTGGCCAAGGCATCCTCAGAAGGGCCTGTTGGGCTCAGCTCACAGGGACTTGGATCACCTGCAGCAGCCTCCCCCCAAGTCCCCGTTAACCACATCATGACCCTGGTGAGGGAACTGTACTTTGGTTTCTCAAAACCAAATGGGCCTTATGATCCAGAGGCTGGCTGTCTCCGTTAGCCAGGTTATGAGCTCAAATCAGAGAAAGGTGAATGAGATGCAGTGATTTCCAACCTAAATAAAGTCAGATTGAATGACCTTATGGTTAGTTCAGACCCGAAGCTCTTGATTCTATGAGTTATGTCAAATGGTAAAACAAAGAGAATGAAGTCAGCTGTGATACTCCAGTCACATCATCTTGGTATGCTGTGTCAAAGTTAAGATCAAATTAGTAGACAACTTGGGGAATAATTTATATATATATATATATTTTTTTTTTTTTTTTTACTGTTCATTATATTGGTTTCAATTCAATCCAAATATATTTAGAATCATAGAAAATTTTTTCTTGGAAGGAACCTCTGGATGTCTTTCATCCCATGTCCCTTTCAAAGCAGGGTGACCTTCAAAGTTAGAGCCAATTGCCCGTGTCCTTTAACTAAGACATTTCACACTGAGAAAGTAATGGAGGACACTCACTCACAGTCAGTAGGTTCTCACCAAGGATGTGAAAAACATGACTTGCCTCTTGCTAGAGGAGCCACAAGAGGCCGCAAACCAGTGTGTCTGACCATAATGCTGCTGCCAGGCTACATTGTATGCTTCTCTTTCTTCCAACGCTTCAGAGATTGGAACTTCCTATTATGCCGTGGCTGTGGTAAAGAAGGGCTCCAACATCACCATCAACAGCTTGAAGGGCGTTAGTTCATGTCACACAGGCATCAACAGAACCGCGGGCTGGGACGTGCCAGTTGGCTATTTAGTGGACAGTGGGCGCCTGGCAGCAATGGGGTGTGACCTTCCAAAAGGTAAGAGTTACAGGGCAGAGGTCTGTTCCACAGCAACGCCTTTCCCTGTGGTCTTGGGACCCTGGGTGTGGACAGAAATGTGTGGTTCTAAATGCTGGTTTGTGCCTTTGCTTTGGTGCTCCTTGTAGAATGGAATAGACCTAACGTAGGTCTGATGGAGACTGCAGGGGTGTTTTTTAAACTGGGAAACTATCTTTTTAAGAACAAAATGACTTGTCCCTTCTAAATGTGTTTAGAGATGTACTATGTAGATGTGTTAAAATGAGATTGTAGTATCTTGTTTGTTTATTGCTAAAAATTTCTCATTCTCATTTCCCATTTAGCTGTAAGTGACTATTTCAATGCAAGCTGTGTTCCTGGAGCAAATGGCGCGAACTATCCCAAATCCCTCTGTCAGCTCTGCAAAGGGGATTCGGCTGGGCAGAACAAATGCCAACGAAATTCCCAGGAGCAATACTATGACTACAGCGGTGCTTTCAGGTAAAAATCGTGGCTCTGTCATTTATTTATTTATTTTTTTTTTTATCACTATGCTTTATCCATAGCCATTGTGTCCAGGCCTCACTGACAGGAGACTGAAGCCAGAGAACTTCAGCTGATCTTGTTAGATCTGCTGTAGTGCTAGGACAACCATGCTTTAAACCTAGAAACTGAACAAAAGTAATTCTAAACCCACTATTTCAGGTATAAAATACCCGAGTATTAAAATCAAATGGATATTTAGTGCTTATACTGTGCAGGGAGGAAATCCCATTCCTGTTTCCTTGGTCCAGCAACTGTTGGCGTGAGTCTGAGTGTTGGTTTTGGCAGTCTGTGTCTTTCCCAGTAAAACCCGATGACCCTTGGAGTCTGAGAGCTGAACTGCCACCCTGCTCAGCTATTGCAGTCATCCCACCTTGGTTGCACTGAATTAGCGCATTGCTCTGCCCACCAATCTTTCCCTTATTTTCTCTCTTCCTGTCCGTGTGCTGCGTGGCAGCTCCCGGGCCCTGAGCAATAGCATTGACCGAGCAAGGGCAGAATTTGCTCATGTGAAGCGCTTGCTCCTCTCTGCGTATTCCCTAAAGGATTGTGCAACTCCCTTAGACAGAGAACTCTTTCCTGGACAAAGAAGGTCACGGTGTTTGTCCCGGGCAGCGCTGAACATGTTGTTCGTGGTCACCACATGACAGCGATAGTTTACTTCATGCTCTAACGGCCACTAGTCTCTGCCTTGAGCAAAACTCTCAGCACGAGGAAATAGGTCAGTGGCTGATGGAACAGAGCATACAGCCCTCTGGCTGTCAGCCGGCAGTGCCAGCGCCTGGGAGCTGTGCTTTGTAACGCATCCTTCTGCTTGGGTTTGTGTTTATTAGGTGTTTGGCTGAAGGTGCTGGAAAAGTCGCTTTTGTGAAGCACAGCACGGTGCCTGAAAATACTGATGGTGAGTAATGCAGAAGCTTGTTGAATAGTGTCTGCAAGGTCTGAGGTACGGTGCCTGTACCGGCAGCATAATATCAAATGCTTGATTTATTTTGAATTGAGGAATCAGTAAAAAAATGTTCTAATAGTGAGAATAGATGTACCTACAGATGTACGTACCATGTGATCCTTTTTTTTCTTCTTTTTTTTTTTTTTTCAAAAATGCTTGATAGTTTCAGTAAAGATTGGAGGTGGAATCTCAAGCTTCTTCCAGGAAGAGAGCTTAAAGGGCACTGAACTCTTAGTTTCATACAGACCTGGGCTGTTACATTGCTCATGTCTACCCAAGGATTTCAGCAGAGACTGGCAGAAAGTTAACAAGATGTGGTCTGCCCTATCTGGCACTTTGTGAAAACTACTATCAACATAACATTATTTAATATCATGGGCTTGTCTGACCATCATTTACAGGGAAAAAACCAAAAAATTTGCATGTGATTCTAGACTTGGGGCAAGATTCTTGCTACAGCTGCAGACCCCAGCGTGCAGTTCAGTGCAGCCTCGCAAGAGTTAGGCTGTTTGTTGTCGTATTGGAGATACAAGACTAAAGGACCACATGGATGCATAGATGCGCTGCATAGTGCAGTCAGGAAGAGTTCAAAGATGTTCAGGAGATGTTTTCTGCCCTGCGTGGGATGCTTAGAGCAGATGTGGAGCCAGAGGCATCAGCCCCACCTGATACCTGTTCCATAAGCATGTTCTGTCTGATTTCAGGAAGAAGTCTTTCTTCATGGGCCCGGCACCTTCGCTCCCAGGACTTCCAGCTTCTGTGCCGTGACGGCAGCACAGCTGATGTGACAGAGTGGAGAACCTGCCACCTGGCCCGAATCCCGGCTCGTGCCGTGGTTGTGCGGCCAGACACAGATGGGACAGTTGTCTTCCAGCTCCTGAACCAGGGACAAGTAGGACATCATTTTTTCATCAGTGTGTGGCATTTCAGAGGGGTTCTCCCCTCCACCTGGCTGAACTGAAGGCAGGACGTCCAGGCACCTTCAGCTCTGTGGGGGTCTGTCACACATCCCAGGTCGAGTGATGTGTGACAGGTGGTTTTTTTCCTTTCTTTAACATTACAGCAAAGATTTAACGGGGTAGGCACCGAGTTTCAGATGTTTGACTCGGCAGCCTATGGTGCCCAGAATCTTCTGTTCAGAGACGCCACCACGGAGCTCGTTGCAATCACAGCTCAGAATTACCAGGCCTGGCTGGGTGATGAGTATCTTCACGCCGTGCAAGCTCTGAGCTGCAACCCCAACAGTAAGTCATCTTTAGATTGCTGCTCATAACCGAGAACAAAGATAGCTGATAACAGAGACCATCTTTATTTTCCTTTATTTTTTTCTGGCTCTTGGAGGTTTATGGCAAGATGTCAATCTATCTTTGAGCATAGACAAAGATCACTTTTTGACCTAGGAACAGTATCATGTTGCAGAATATTTTTCTGTGCAAACTGGCCCACTTTGTGTTATAAGATGCGGGATTTTCTACCCTGTCTGGTGTATGAGAGACACTGGTAAGCTGCTACTGCTACCTGGTACTGCATTTCTTACCTGCTAACAAGGGGAGATGGTCGTGCACAAAATCCTCAAGTGGTCTATAAAGAATGGATGAATGGGTTCCTAGCAGAGAATTTCCTCCAGAAACTGTGAAGGAACCCTGAGTTGCTCTTTATCAAAATATTACAGCCTTTTATAGCATTGGAAGAATGTAGGAATGACTTGATGTGCGTTCTGGCAAAGTCAGAAACAGAAGTTGTAAGAATTCCTGCCTTAAGAGGCTTAATAATCGTGGCAGCTGAGCCTCTGAGATGTGCTCTGTGCTGTGGCACACGTTGGTCAGTGACTGTCAAGTATAAGGAAACCTGCGTTCAGGGTGTGTTTTGCTGCACTCAACTAAGACATTATGGCTGCACGTAACAATCGGCAATTGTAGGAGTCACTGTTTCTTTGCCCTGGGTAGGTTTGCAGTGTGGGCGCACAGCTGGTCTGGGGAGCTCTGTGGTTCCTCATCAGGTGCAAGTCTGAGGTGGAGAGATGGAGAGAAACACAGAAGTAAACATTTTTCACAACATTGATGGTACATACGTGACAGTGGCCAAAGCGTATCCCTCCTTGTCTGTTTGCTTTCCAATTTTGTGCAGCGTTGCCAGAAAGCCTGAACTGGTGTGTTGTATCCACTGAGGAGATTTGGAAATGTGGTGAAATGGCCGTTGCCTTTAGGAAAAAGAATTTGAAACCAGCAATTCAGTGTATTTCAGCCGAGACAAAGGAGCAGTGCATGGAGCTGATCCAGGTAGGCTGCTACAATCCTTGTGCAATAAACCAGATTAACACAAGCTGCTCTCTGCTGAGTAGGCAGAATCGGAGATAAGGGTGCTGAAGTAGGAATACTGGATTTCAAGGAGGGGGTCATGTGGTTTGGATGGCCCTGAACCCTGATGATCCTCAGTTGTGACGAGGGCAATGTGAAATCTCCTGTCTCTGTTTCACTGATGATGCTTTATGCAGGTTTGGGGTGTTTGCTTTCACAGCATATTGCTCTTTTGCTGTCAGACTTGCCCTTTGAGATGCAACAGGTATGATGCTGGAGGCGTCATCATTGTAGCAGGGAAGGTATCTGCTGTTTTTCCACAGAAATCCTAAATTTTATTTTATTTTTCAGAGAAAGGAAATTGATGCTGTGGTTCTGGGTGGAGCTGATATTTACACAGCTGGGAAGATATATGGCCTTGTACCAGCTGCTGGAGAAAGTTACTCTGGTAAGAAGGTCAGGAAACATAAATATAGACCTTATTTTTCCAGGTTGTTTGAAAACAGGTCTGAAAGCACAGCCCATGTTCCCTAGCCCTGCTGGGAAAGTTGTTTTCAAAGGAAATGAGAATTATTATCCTCACGTCATGGACAGAGGAGGAAATAAGTATGGGATGGGTTCCTACAGTGAGTTTGTGGTAACTTGTATCTGTCCTGCTGCGGGACCAGGTTAAGACTTTGGCAGTTTTGAGTCTTGTACCTTATTATTTGTCTTTTCAATTCTGCAAAAAATATTTACAATGGAAAAAAACAGTGTTTACAAAATCAAAATATTTTTAGCGTAACCAAAATACAGAAATTACACAGTAGATTACATTTAGAAACAAATTCTTCCTGTCAGTGTGGCTGCTTCAGAGTCACCGATGAAAAGAGGACTTGTGGACGTTGTGTCACTAAGGCAGAATTTCAATATGCTGCAAAACTCATGGAAATTTTAATACAGGCTTGAGTTTTCACATAAAAATAGCTTCTTAAAGCACTTCTGATAAGTCAGTAATGACCCAAATGTTGTTTTTCAGAAGGATGGATTTACAAGAGCTGGTGTTAGCAAGAACACTTTCATGTTGATCTCTAGATTGTTCGGTTCGGGTGCAGAGCAGAGCCGGTACAGGCTGTAAGGGAATGCAACACTGGGAAGTAGAAGTCAAGAATAATGACCTGTACGTTCCTACTTCCTGACTAGCTGACTGTTGGTGCAATTGAAGTTGGCACCTTTTAAGTGTAATGGATCTGTAGATGATCATTAAGCACTGGGAATGCTTAAGGGAAGTTGTAACGTGGTTTTGTTTTTTTTTTTTTTTTGTTCTGCAAGCTGATGACAACAGCAGTGCGTACTATGCTGTGGTATTAGTGAAACGAAATTCCTCCAATGCATTCACCATCAGTGACCTGAAGGGGAAGAAGTCCTGCCACACAGGACTGGGGAGAACCGCTGGGTGGAATATCCCCATTGGTATGCTAATTAAGAGGGGCATTATTAAGACCAGAGACTGTGATATTCCTCAAGGTAAGACAACATATCAAAATACTACATATCAAAAATACAGTAGCAGTCTAAATATAAACTTTCATTGGGGAGGTAATTTTGTCATGAAGCTTATCTGTTTGCGAAGGGGTGTTGTGTTTGTAATGTGATTTGAAATTTTGAGTTTGCCCCAAAGTAGACTAATGGAGAGGTCGTACTGAGAATGTTACATCAAACACAAAAGTATTACTTCCTTTTATCACAAAATCGTTGGCTGATTTAGGTTGGAAGGGACCTTTGGTGGTCATCCTGTCCAACCCATTACTCAAAGCAGGTCCAGTTAGATCAGATTGTCCAGGGCCATGTCCAGGCAGGTGTTTTTTACAGTGTTCAGCCTGCCAGCCCCCCAGCCTTTCATGGTCTTACTCCATCCTAAAAGCAGATTCTGCATTTTGTTTTTGTTGGAGTTTGAGGTTTCCATCAGCCTGTTTCTCCAGTCTGTCCAGATTCATCTCAATGGCAGCCTTGGCTTCGATGTATCAAACTGCAAAAGTTTATTCCAGTTTTCAGAAATGCATTTGAAGCCCATTGCTTTTCGTATTTCATCAACTTCAAGCTTATACGGTCTTGAAAATCCTGCTCTCACACCTATCTGTCTCAGCTCTTTCTTGATCCAAGTCAGGTATCAATAATTGGATAGTCACAGAAACTCACACTGTCTACACAGGTGTATCCGCTTTAGGTGGTACTTCCGCTGGGGTGTCATTGCGGTAACCGTATACCCGTCCTGAATTTTATTGCATTTATTTAGTGACAGAGCAATGTAGCGCAACAAGCAAAGGATCTATGACTGTAGGACTCCAGATTTGAGTTTTGTCTGCCTGTTTCCTATCTCCCAGGGAGCCCTTTGGTTTCATTACATAATCAGCTTTGAAAATATTTTAAAAGTTGTAGTTTGTGAATTCCAGTAAGGAAGCTGTACGTCTTTTTTCTAGTGTTCTACCGAAACCTGCATTGGTGGTAACTTTATGACAGCGCAAGTACCTTTCTTGTGAAGAACTCGTGCTTTTCACTCATTATATTGCTTTGCCTGTCTTTGTCCAGCTGTGAGTGAGTTCTTCTCTGCCAGCTGCGTGCCTTCAGCTAAGCAGGAAAATTACCCTGCAAAACTCTGTCAACTGTGTATTGGAGATAACAGTGGAAACAATAAATGCAGTGCAAGTAGCCAAGAGCGTTATTACAGCTACAGTGGAGCCTTCAGGTAATTAATACATATGGTTGTTATTTAGTCTGTCACCTTGTCAAAATGCAAGGAGGAACTATTTTCCATCACAGCCAGCAGAAAGTGTTTATCGCTACAGTTAGATGGCATGTGCCGTAAATGAATGTCCTGGTTTGAGGACAAACCACAACAATGAAGTGGGACGTGTGTCCCCAGATGTCTTCAGCAACACAGGTATGTCATAAGGCATTACATTAGATCATGGCAAAGCCTTTTGCCAGCTCCCTGGCCCGCAGCCAGCCAGACCAACGGCTGAGTCCATGTCTCTGTTTATAGAGCAATGGGCACCCACCTAGTGAGGACCACGTGGATTGTCATCGGTCTCCAGTCTTGCTTTAATCTCTTGTGACAGACTCTCTGCCACTCTGAATGGTCGGGTTATCCATAAAGAGCTTTAGCAGGGAAGCAGGCAAGTGGTAGCCAGAATCTGGCTGCTCCGAGTCCATGCTGACAGTGACAGGCTAGTGAGGGGGAGCCAGGAGTGGTCTTCGCTCCCCTTACTCATTGGTGTCTGTATGTGGTGGTGGGTTTCTGAGCAGCACAAACAACTACGGCCAATGTTCAAATATGAAATCCTCTTCAAAACAAGATTTGTTAAAGGTGCAGGGGGAAAATCCATAAAATGGAATAAATACTTAGTGTAACAGCAGACGTCTGCTTACGGGGCCATACCCAAAGACTACAAAACTCTTAGATATGGAAGTGGCATTTCCTTTTCCTGACCTTCACCTCTGAAGGTAACAGTGCATGTAACCGAGATGGCAGTGACCGGACTTTTTCCTTCAGGCGAGGAGACTTCAACAGCAGCTGCCTGGTAAATATTGGAGTGCTAGACTTAGATAACTACTTTTAGCAAATCTATTTAGTTGTGTCCAGCTGCTCTGCTGTGGTACATGCCTTGCAGGCAAACTCCAGATCCTCTGCTGTACTTCAGAGATTAACAGAGCTGAACTGTCACCAAATGAATAAGCAACAAATGCAAATGCTGTTACGGGCTGTATGAGCCTTGCTCATATTTAATGTGAGCTGTTAAATTTAACTGTTTGATAACAGTGCCCGTATGGCCCAAGCTTTATATGGAGAACAGTACTTTTTCCTTTTTTTTTAATAGAGAAGATGTTTATTTCATTGAGTGATGTGGAAAGCCTTAGGTATTTAAAAGGTTAGGATTTGGGTGAAAAATGGAGGGTCACAATGTTCTGGAAGGTAGGGATGGGTCTGGCTGTGGTACTTAGGTGATCCTCTCTGAAAGGAGAATGAGTTATGGATGGTGACTGACACGGGCTTAAAATTCAGCCTCAGATTTCCAGATTCCTTCAACTCTTGGTATCTTCTGACTAACCTGACTAGAGGTATGAGAGGTCGTTCAGTTTGTGTATGTCCCACTGCCTGTGGCAAGTTGAACTGCACAGAGTTCCAAGAAATCTTTTGGAAACAGCCTTTTCTGATGGGGAATGCACTGAACAGCACCTACTGAGTTGTCCGTGCTCTGCGTGACAGCGTCAGGCACGTGGTGATAAGAACTTTGGTTATAACTGCTCATGTTAAACCAGGTACACATAAAATATGTATATTTTAGGTAGCTGTCAGCAATAATAATTTTCCCTCACATTCTGTACTACATAAACCATGCTCAGTTACAGTTTTACATCTTCTTGATTGGTGGATTTAGTGATCTTGGTTTAGGAAACGCTTCTTGAAAACACTTGTAGAATAAACTACAAGGTACCACCACTAAACTCTGTTGCCCACAGATCCACTGCCAGCACACGCTACCCAAATACCTGGGGAGTTAGAACTCTTTTCTGGCTCAGCCAGCTCGCTGATTTGAGGTTGAGTTTCTTGATGTATTAGTTGCTGTCTGAAACAAGGGCCACGTATTTCTTCTGTCTGCTGAATTCATATTTCAGGCCTAGCAAAAAGCTCCTAACAGTCTGTGGTGCCCGTCGCGTCGTGCGTTAGACACCACCACAGTGTAACATGGGAAACAGCAAATGCTGGTAAAGGTGTGATCTTCTACACCATCGCCCTGAAACCCTCAAATGGGCACCACACTCGTAGGAGAGGAGGAGATTTTAAGGTGTCCTTGGGCTACTGCCGCTTCAGAAAATTAGCGGACACTGAACTTATTTCTGGACCGGTACTGTTAGAAACTGCAGTTAGATTAACTCGTTATCTGCAGCGTGCCAGGACTCTGAAAGCAGCATCTATGCGAGCACCAAGGTCACTCTAGCTTGGAAAGAAAAGAGGAAATAAAAAAAGTGTACATGTGAGTGTGCACACGCACACAAACGCAGAATCTGATAAACTCTTGGGTTATGCACTCAAATTATTTTATTCCAAAATGTCATAATGACACATACTTTGTACGTGATTTAAAAAGGAATGAAAGTGACTGTTGGCAGATGGGGAATACTGCATTGAGTAGCACACACTATATCTTCTGTTTCTTTGTTCATCTAATAATGGCCTTTTCTGTTGTTTCTCACACTGTTTTTAATCAAAATGTTCTCCTGTATTCCTCTCTTAAAATTCTTAATTCGGAATATTTTTTTAATACTTTGCAAATATGTTGGTTTTCTCTCCTTTCAAGATGCGTCATTTCTCTGTTATTGCCGATTACCTTAGGGTCCAGTGCATTTGTTTGCAGGAATGTATGTAACAAAAATTGAATTTTAAAACTATCAGTTATTAGAAAAAAAATGTGGGTCGCATAAAGATGCTTTGAATTGAATTTTTATCTCTCATTTCCTAAAGGTGCCTGGCACAGGACTCTGGGGATGTGGCCTTTGTGAAGCACTCGACAGTGTTTGAGAACACAGATGGTACTTAATTTTACATATATCTTTATTATAATTCAGTTATTTTTCTAGAGCCTTTTTTCTCTAAAGCATTCAATGAGTGAAAATGACCGGTTTCTTTTTTCAGGTAAGAATACTGAGAGTTGGGCCCAAAACTTGAAGTCCGGTGATTTCCAGTTACTGTGTCTAAATGGTGCCCGTGCTGAAGTCACCCAGTTTGCTGAGTGTCACCTGGCTCGAGTGCCAGCCCAGGCTGTTATGGTTCACCCAGATACCAGTGTCTTTGCTCTGTATGGACTACTGGACAAAGCCCAGGTACTAATAATCCACTTACACGGTGGGGGAGTTGTGTATTGTCTAATGCAGACCAAGGATAAAGACAACAGGACCATACTGCCATATTGTGTCCCCTGTGTCACGGGACTGGCAGCATGTGCACCAGGCAGAGAGCCCTGTTGCTGGAGTGGGATGGAGAAGGTAAAATACAGCCATTCTCCTACTAAAACCACCCCGGTGCACAAGGGATTTCAACTTTTTGCCCAGCCACTGGTTTCAGTAGCAATTATCCTGGAGCTTAAGGTGTTTCCCCAAACTACGTGACTTTGAAGTCTACAGGAAATAGAGTACATGCTAATGCTTTTCCATCCTGGAATTTTCCTAGGAATGCAAGGTTGCTGGGTGTATTTATGCTGCAGTCACATACATGGTAAACCATCTAGGCAGACCATGCATGGCTGCCTCGGCTAGGTTCCTGTTCATACTGAAGTTAACGCATCACAAATGTGTTCTTGTAATTGCCAGTGGCAGAGTTCTGTATCTGATCTGCTGGAGCGTCTAAAAGCAAACGCATAATACAGGTTCTGTAATCGTGTATGAACTGTTCATCTACAGAACAGTTTCTATTGTCTTTCACGTTGTATGAGAGGAACTAATCTTGCAAAATACTGAAAATTTTGCATCGTTTTCAGGTCTACTTTGGAAATAGCAGCAATGAAAATGGATTCAAAATGTTTGATTCTTCAACTTTTCAAGGAAAAGACTTGATCTTTAAGGATTCTGCTGTTGAGATCGTGCCAGTAGGGGAGAAGAGGACATATGCAGAATGGCTGGGAAGTGAATATATTGAGTCCCTTGAAGGGTTGCAAACACCAGAGTGCTCTGGGGCAGGGAATCAGATAAGACAATACCTACTCGTGACAACTGTCATTCCCCTTCTTACTTTATGTCAGATACAAGGCTTGGACTAGCAGGGCCCAACTGGCAACTTCCAGGCCACCTCTGCCCCACCACCTCTTCTTCAGATCAGCTGCTGTTTGGGTAATGTCTTGTGGTCACATTTGAATGCCTCTTCCTGACTCTTTGCAGGGCGAGTGCTAACAGCCCCTGCTCGTCAGGGGGGTGGGGTGGGGCTGGAAGCTGCCCCTGTCCATGGGGATGGGGTGGAATTTGGGGCAGAAGGCAGCAATACAGTGTCGTCATGATTTACAAGATCAGTCCAAAACTGGAGCATCTTTGCTGTCATTGCTGATGTTGAACCACCCTGGGCTGGAGGATTCCCAGGTGCTGTTGGATGGACACTGGGTTTCTGACCTGTAGAAGAATTTCTGCATCTTGGAAGGCAGTATCAAAAATCTTGACTAGTGAATCCTCTGGCCTCCTGGCTGGTTACATTCAGACTCCTGCATACCTGCTTATCCCATCCTACCCGTGCTGCTGGCAACAGTTTCTCCTGAGCTCTGCTGCCAGAAGAATTAAGTGCACAGCGGACAGACAGGCTGCAGACAGAGAGATGACCTGCAGTCCAGAATTCAGCTTCTGCCATGGTCAAGGTCCTCCACCTTCCAGTAGAAGAAAGGAGGGAGCATCTGCGAAGTCACTAGATAGCCAGAAGAGACTTGAAGGCCAGAAGAAGGCCACAGACTTGAAGGGACTACCTGTTGGCAGAGAGAGAACTAAGCCAAACGTGTGCATCCGCTGAGCTTGTTGACTTTCCACAACCAGTGCTCCCACTGCTTGAGAGAGATGTCGTCTGCCCTGTGATCTTTAATTCGATGCAGTCTCCATCAAGAAACTTGTGGCTGTCCTCCTACATGGGGTTATCTGAGTGCCTGTGCGTGAAACTTCTATTTGCTGTTAGTGAAACAAAGTAGTTGACTTCCGATTAACTGGTTGTGTATCTACTGGCTTGTAGAATACGATTTTTATTTTTAACCCTGGCTGCAGTAACAACAAATGTTGCTGTGCTGCTGGCAGGCAGCATCCTCCTGACTACAGCTACCGCCTCGTGATCCTGGGATAAAAAGATATTCAACATAAAAAAAAAATACGGTAAAACTAGATAACAATAATGTAAATAAATGAAAACTAACAAATAAACACAAGAAGTAATTACAACTTCTCCAGACTTTGGCCTGATAGCTAAACTACATAGTTTTGCACTTTCCTGGGAAATTAACACTAAGTCCTTGCTTCTCTTATCCCACTTCCCAGCTTTTCTTACCCGTTTAATTTCCTCCAAGGTTACCTGGGTTTAAGAGGGAAAGAGAGAAAATATGGCCTTCGGCTATTTAATTTTAAATTTTAGAACCGCGTCTGCAGCAGCATCCCAAACCGCAGTTACAGAGGATTGAAGTCCTTGGGTCTGAGCTCTGCTCCTCTCAGCCAGGGATCCGTGACACCTCTGGCCATTTAGTTGAAGCCTCTGAGCCGTGGCTTTCTGTGTGTATACCTTTGAATATGCTGTGTTAAATTTTACCTGTCAAATACATAGCTGATGTATTAGATACTCCACATGTCTGGTGTGTGTTTCTGCCACATTCAGATCCTTTCTAGCTTGCAGAGTGGCTTTTTAAATAAAATATATAGCTAGATCTCCAAGTCCTTTGGTTTTGTGAGGCTGTTAGTGCCATAGTTACCTCCCTGTTATCAGGCACCTCTCCATTCCTTAGAGGGCCCCTGAAGGAGCCTACCTGTTCCCTGTTTCCTTGCAGTGCTAGTAGAAATGTTTGGATTGATCACCTCTCTTCTTTCATGGAATGATTTTGTTTGTAGGCAGGAATCGCACAGTAATTTTCCTCCTGCAGTAGATTATCGTTGTGAATACAACACTACAGAAAAGCAGTTTAAAAAAAAAGAAATTCTTTTCAGCTTTGCTCAGTGCCGTGAGGAAGGGGCGGCAATGCCGTTTTCCCTGCGGAGTGGGCGCTGGGAACCCAGCGAGGCCCTTTCTGTGGGGGGGAGGGAGGCCGGGCAGTGCCCTCCGGGCCGTTAACCGCCGTCACCAGAGAGAAGGGAGCGCGCAGCCTGCCGCCCGCCGGCAGTGACTGCCGCGCTGCTCACCTCTACGCCACTCCTGGCTTTTGGTCGATTATGAAATCACTAAAATTCAAGGTGCGTCGAACGCGGCTGTTGAGCGCTGCCCAGCAGCTGCGCAGGCGCATGCGCGCCGGGCTGCGGCGCCCGGGCCGGCGGAGGCGCGCCCCCTGGCGGGGCCGGGGCCGGTGCCCGGTTGGGCGGCGGGGCCGGGGCCGGTGCCGGTGCCGCCATGTGGGTCCGGGGGCTGTGGGCGCTGCTGGCCGCGCTGCGGGCCGGCTGGTGCCTGCTGCCGCAGGCCGGCTACCTACACCCCGACGAGTTCTTCCAGTCGCCCGAGGTGATGGCAGGTAAGGCGGCGGGAGGGGCGGGCCCCGGCGGAGAGACCCCGGGGATGCGCTTCCCCCCGCGGGGGGACATCGAGGCACGGCGTAACCGCCTCGGAGGAGCCCTCACGGGTGGGGATCTGCACCCAAAACGGAACCGAGCGGCCGCAGCGCGGCCCCGTTTTGCTGCAGCGGGGCCGGAGCGGGGCTGCGGCCGTCCCTGCCGTCCCCGGCCAGCCCCGCCTGAAACGCTCACCCCAATGGGCTGCTGCTTATGCTCAGCTTTGCAACGATTAACGGTGCCGCCCTCCGAGGCTGCTGTCAAGGCCGAAATTTTTAGTTCAGGGGCTGCTCTGCGTCGTGATGCCTCTCATGCTAAGTTGCATCCCCAATGAATAAAATACATCCCTACTGAATAAAATATACTATGTATGCATGGAGGTTTTTTTGTTTTTTCTTTTTTTTTCTTCCTTTATAGGAGACATTTTAAACCTACAGGTCTATTACCCGTGGGAGTTCCTTTCCAACTCTCCTTGCAGAACAGTTGTTTTCCCATTAATGACATCTGGAGTTACCTACTGGGTGATCAAGTCTTTGCAGCGGCTGGATGTATGCTCAAGTTGCATCAACAGCTACACCCTTCTCGTGTCACCTCGCCTTCTCTTTACCATCTTTTCTTTCATCCTTGACTATAGCGTTTATCGATTAGCTCCTTTCTGGGAAGCAGATCCGTGGAAAGCACTGGTACTTCTTGCCGGCTCGTATGTCACTCTGGTATTTTATACAAGAACGTTTACCAACGCGCTCGAAGGACTTCTCTTTGCTCTTCTGATGGTGCTGGTTTCCTCAAGAAGGGCTGGTGGCAGCGTGGCAGAGCCTACGAGCAGCCCTCTCATAGGTATTGTAACCACTGCAGGGTTTTTCAACAGGCCAACCTTTTTGGCCTTTGCTCTAATGCCCCTGCTTTACTGGGCAGGTTTAATTGTTGACTCTCAAAAGAGCATTAAAACTGTCATAAACCACTTTTTGAAGCTTGTCCTATGTGCATGTTTTACTGCTGCTGTTTTCGTAACAGCCGACACCTTCTATTTTACCTCCGTGGGCTTAGACAACCTCTACAGCATTAAGAACAGCAGCCTATTTGATGTAATAGGTCAATTACGTGAGAAAGTGATAGTAACCCCGTTCAATTTCCTCCGCTATAATCTTAATCCTCATAATCTGGCGCTGCATGGAAGTCACCCACGAGTTACACATTTTACAGTCAATGGAATAATGCTCTTTGGGATCTTACATATTCTGGCCATCACTGCTGGTTTTAAACTGTTAAAGAAATATATCCATCAATTAATGCGGGTCAAACCGTATTACCATGGGTCACCTGGGCTACTAGTGCATTCTGAGGGCAATCCAACATTACTGCTCTTCTATTTTGTTCCTTTGGCATTTCTCTCCCTATTCAGTCACCAAGAACCTCGGTTTCTCATTCCTCTCATCCTGCCATTGGTCCTGTTCAGCACGTCGCAGGATAGAGCTGGGAAGTGGAAACACATCATTATTATTTTCAATGTTCTCGGGGCGTTGCTGTTTGGGTGCTTACACCAGGGAGGACTGATACCCTGTTTGTTTCACCTGGAGCAACTCATGCATTCTCCGGAGCCCACAAACCATCCAAGACACTACACTTTACTCTTTGCTCACACCTACATGCCTCCTAGGTCTCTGCTTAATATCAACAAGAGAGACACACATATAGAAGTCATTGATATGGCCGGATCTGGAGAAGAAACCCTCTGCCGGACAGTAGGGCAGCAAGCAAACAATTTTACCTGCAATGACTGTCATGTTTTTGTTATAATCCCTGGTACAGTCAGAGCCATGATTACAAAATGTGGTGTCTCGTTCAAGAATGAGACTTTGATATTTCCACACTTATCAATGGAAGACCCACCACAAATACCCTTCCTGTTCAGTGGAAATTGGAGAAGTCAGCTAGGACTATACATCCTTCAGCTAGACAGAGATCAGCAGAGCCTTTAGATTTTAGGAGAACAATCTTTTAGTTTTTCACTTCACTTGGGTGCTGCCCAAACGTGCTGGGAGACCTTCCTCTTCACAGACCAACCTTCAGCACAAGCAGTGGCACTGGGAGCTCCCCTGAGTCTCTTTATTCCTTTTCTTCATGCTCTTACCCTCACCAGTATAGCCAGTTCTGGATAGAACCTCCTTAAAATTTGTTATTCAGCCCCTGTGGTGTTTCATATGAACATATGAAATTGAAGCCCGCTAAAACTGTGATTCAAGCTTCGCTCTTTCCATGTGAGATTTATTTTTGAAGGTTCTTATAATCTCTGACAGAGAGTTTGTAGATTGTGTGGTTTTGTTACCGATAACAGGCATTAACTCAGCTGCTGGAGAGAGGTTATGGGACTAGACAAAAGCTGGTCTGACTCAATAAGGTTTTATTTTTATGCCCTTAAAAATTCAGAGCCTCCTCCAGTCGTACCAGATTGCAGTCACAGGATAAGCACTGGCACTGGAATACTGTCTTGGGTGGTTCTGTCTTGAAAAATCCCCAGCATTGATCTGACAGAATCTGATTGATAACATGGAAGATGCTTCAGCATAAGTACTTGTGCTAAATCCTAAAATCCAAGCTTTGCCTGTTTCGCATTTCTTGCCACCGCCAGACACGCTCCCTATGTATTACATGCAGCAGTGTGAGAATGCTGCGTTTTGATGGTGTTAAGCCCGTGTGGTGTTTAGCTGTGCAAACGGGGCAGCCCTTCCCTTGCACGCTCCCGCTACAGTCTTGCAGCTTTCATCGCTCTGTCGTGGCTCTCGCCCCAGCAGTGGCGCAGAGCAGGCCCTGCCAAGAGCTGGTTCAAGGAGCTGACGCAGACAGAATATGGGTAACTCACAAAGATTTGATCCTTTGTATGCGTTTGACCAGATGGATCTCCAAACTGGCTTACTGTGGGGTTAGAAATCCACCAGTTCTGCTGCAGGGGAGCGTGTGAGGATCCAAGGGAGAAGCTGCATCCCCTGCTCCCCCCTCCCCTTCAGTACTGGCTCTCCATTAAATCAGCTTAGTGAAAATGACAGATCCCATCCTGGCTCCCGATTGGGAGAGCAGTCTGATTTTAAAGCGGGATACAAATAAACCCGAGCTTCAGCTGAGAATGATGTATATGCTTAACAGAATAGCACAACTAACAATTTTCGGTTATGCCTGTGTGAATTTCTGGATCCAAAATATCCTGATGCAAAGGGAGATACTAATTTGGCACATGCATTGTAGGTCAAGCCTCTCTCTATGAAATGAATCCAACACTTGAATTCTTTCTGTTCACAAAGACAGTAATGCTTTTTGCAGCTCTTCATCCACACAGCTTGACGTAAGGTCTTATCAGCCAGTTTTTTAACAGAGACAGTATCGGTTGTTGCCAGGCTCAAAAGGGATGCTGGGAAAAATCCCTGTGTGAAGGGTTTGCCTGTATCTTCCAATTAGACAGATGAGCAAGATTTTTAAGGAACATAGTTCTTGCTCTCTTGTAAAACATTTTGTGTTGTCTCCCCTACATGTTCATCTCGCGTCCTTCATCCCTCATTATTGACAAGGCTGTAAATTAACGGTGCATGTTTTGGGGGAGGTAGGGGGAGAGGGGGTGCGTGTATGTTTGTACTGATGACTCACAAAGTAGTGGAAGTAGTTATGAAAGTGTCATGTCACCAAATGTATTTTCCAAGTTAATTTCCTTTTTGCTCTCTTACACTGGGATGACAGCCGTGTGCCACAGCTGGTACTCTATGTCCTGCTTACTGTTTGCAGCTTTCTTGAACAGCTTAAGTTTTGAAAATTATTTTCATAAAACATATCATCACTGGCAACCTCAGAAATTCTTCAGGGATGTGATGGAGCACCATTCCTATGGCACAATGACACCTCTACTGCTGCACAGGTAACCTGTGATAGAGCCAGGAAGAGAACCTGGACTACACATGCTAACTCAGACTGAAAATACATCGCTTTTGTCTCGCCAGCTGGACCTTTATCATTTACACCGTAGATGCAGTTTTTCCATCCACGCACACCTAAGTCTTTGTTGGTGGGAAGTTTAATTTTAATGCTGGAAACTGCATCTTGGATAATTTGCGAGGTTCTTTACACCTGGGATGATACAAAGAACAGAAATAATCCTCCCCAGTTACTAAGTATCTAGTCGGGTGGACTAAATAGTGAAACATGCTATGGAGGAAGGTTAACTACTATTAGTCTCACATGTTGTTAGACACAGCAACTTAAGTAAACCAGCCCAGTGCATCACATAAGAGGGATACATTCTTTTCCGTATTTATAGTTAGGATAGCTCTATTGGTCATTTTTTCCCCAAACCCTTCTTGCTACCATAGACTTGAGGTGTGCTACTGAATCTCTTTTACCTACCTGTAAAATGGGCAATTATCCTATCCATCACCATCATCATTGCCATTTAGAGCTCTTTCTGTATCGAAGTTGTATCAAATGTAGAATATTACTGTTGTATAGATAGACATCGTTAAAGGAAATCCAGTGAGACATTTGTTTTTATTTCGAGTTTCTTATCAAGCACTTAAAGTGACAATCTTGACAGTATTCTGGATGATGTTTAATGTGAGTATGCCTTCTGCATGTTACTGAGTACGGTGGAGAGTGTAAACTGACTGTGAAATGAAAGTCCATCATACCAATAAGCAGCATGCTTCACGTTTTCATGCTTGGACTCAGGAACCACTCATGCCTATACGCTATGGACAAACGGCATCAGTCTGCAGCTCGCAATCTGCATTACGCAGGCCGGGGTAATGCTGCGGTCCCAACGGCAGTGCACCGTGCCCGGGTTCAGGAGAGGCTGATGGGGGCTGGCTGTCACCAGCAGCCCGTTACCGAGGCCCGTTCACCCGCCGGCTCTAACGCGCTCGTCCTCCTGCGCTCGGCACAGGGAAGCGGTGGCCGTTTCCTTCTCCTCCCTGGCGGCATCCTGCGGTGGCCGTGGCTCCGTTGCTACCTCCCTTTCGGCGCTGCGGTCAGGGTCCTCCTCCGGGTCGGCCGCCTCGACTGGGCCCTCGGGGCCCAGGCCAGCCCCTCGCCCGGGCTCCGTCCTTGAGCTCTTTGAGGAAGGTGTCACGCAGGCGCAGCAAACGGGGGGCGAAACCTCGCGTCGCCTGGCGGGCGCTGAGCTGCCCGCGGGTGATGGCGGCGGCGGTCAAGCGGGCGGCGGCGCGGATGGGCCGCGACTCGGAGAGTTTCTCAATCAGCCGCGGGTTGCTGAGGAGAGCGAACAGCACCCGCCTCAGCACCATCCTGCGCAACTCTCGCGAGAACAGCACCCGTCTCAGCACCGCCCTGCTCCAACTCTCGCGAGAACAGCACCCGCCTCAGCACCATCCTGCGCAACTCTCGCGAGAATAGCACCCGTCTCAGCACCTCCCTGCTCCAACTCTCGCGAGAACAGCAACAGCCGCAGCACCCCTCTGCGCCCGCTCTCGCGAGAACCACCTCCTTCGCAGAGCGGGAGCCTGCCCGCGCCCCGCCTGCTCTCGCGAGAGCTGCATCCCGCTCTCCCATTGGCTGCCCGCCCGGGAGGTGTTGAGGGGCGGGAAGGCGCTGAGGGAGCGGTCTCGCAGCTATGTCTGCCGGTGGGACGCTGAGCATCCTGCGCAGTGATTCCTACGCGGATCTCAGCCAATACCGAGACCAGCACTTTCGGGTGAGCGAGGCGCCGCCGCCGCCGCTGCTGGGAACGGGGGCTGTGCGGTCTGCCTGGGCTATGTCTGGGCCCAGGCCTGGTGGTGGGCCCGCCGTGGGGGTAACGCTGTCGTTGCGGCTCAGGGGACGCGGTACGACCAGGAGCGGCTGCTGAGGAAGAGCTGCACACTGTACGTGGGGAACCTCTCCTTCTACACCACGGAGGAGCAGATCCACGAGCTCTTCGGCAAGAGCGGCGACATCAAGAAGGTCATCATGGGGCTGGACAAAGTGAAGAAAACCGCCTGCGGCTTCTGCTTCGTAGAGTATCCTTCTGCGGACCCGGCCCTGCTGCCCTGCGGCCGCTGGAGTCTGGGCGGGGGGAGCGGGCCCCGTGCTGGGGCGGCGGCTGGTTGTGCTGCCCGCAGGCCGCATCAGCGGTGGGGCAGGAGCAGTGAAGGCGTGGGTGAATTGAAATGCAGGCTCTGAATCACGGGAAAATTATCCGAGGATAAGATTATTCAGTTGCTAAAGTGTCTGCGGGAGTCCCGAGTGAGAGAGAGCAAACATACACTGCACGTCGAGTGGGGGTTGCTACATTGCTTTCATTCCGATACGTTAAGCCAGACACTTTTTAGATAGTTGGTGTCCGCAGTAAAAGCATATTCTCAGTGCTCGAGTAAAGAGATGTTTCTTTTCATGCAAGCTTAAAGTTTCTGTTGGTATCTCGCATCCCTGTCATGCGTTGACTTCATTACATACAAGTTTCTTTGAAGATCAGTGTTCCTGGTTCCAGCGAACACACTGAAATGGTGATAGTTTGCAGCATGAGCAGAGCATGCATGGGGCTTCTCATTCTTTCTTTAGTAATAGAGCTTTATGCTTTTAAGGGTGAGTGCGGTTAAAGAACTTGATCCAATAGGTGCATTTTTAGTATGCTTGAATTCCTGCACGTTGCTCTGCTTTACTAGCAGTGTTCTCAGCCTGCGTAGCTTCATGAAATCCGTTGCTTTTAGAAGTAGCCAAGCAGGAACCTATTTCAAGTAAATACTTGGTTTTGTAGCTAATGTGGTATTGTTCTTTTTTCCATATGTTGAAAACAGAAGCCTAGTTTTTTTCACTAACCTATTCCTAAGGTATTATGCAAGAGGAGATGCTGAAAATGCAATGCGATACATCAATGGAACCAGACTTGATGATAGGATCATAAGGACAGACTGGGATGCAGGATTTAAGGAGGGTAGGCAGTATGGTCGTGGAAGATCAGGGGGCCAGGTAGGTTGTTGTACAGTCTAGTTTTTAAGGGACTGGTGACTTTGCCAAACGAATTGTTTTTTGAATGAACACACTTAGAACAACTTCAGAAATAGCAATTTAAGCGTTATTGTGTAAGATAGCACTGTACATCAATCTGTAAGATATCTTATGAATGGTGATGTTATCTGCTAAGAATACTTAACTTTTCATATATTCCACTGAAAGCACTATCAGAACCTTAGCTTCTTGGGCAGATAATGCTTTTAAAAAAGCCCAGAAAATATAAGCCTGTCAAGAACACAAAAGACAGCACTTATCTTATCTGAAGCTGAACAGGTAGCAGATGCTTTTACTGCTGAAGCATGAGGCTAGCCATCCTCACTTTGTCTCTGTTGAAGAGTCCCCTTTGACATTGTTAAAAATAAGTTAGTTTATGCTGTATTCTGGGCTTCTGCATGATGCACTTTGCCTTCTGTTTTGTCAGTCAGCTCCTTGTGGGCCACTTACGTATTGTGAACTCAGTTTGACTATATTCTGTAATGGTTTTTGAGAAATTGTTTTTCTTTGTCTTTACTGGGCTTCCCTTTTTTTTCCTCCTTCATAAGGTCCGAGATGAATATCGGCAAGACTATGATGCTGGAAGAGGTGGCTATGGCAAAACTGTTCAATGCCAGTGAATAGTGAATGACTCATCAGCCTCACAGGAGAACTAAATCTGCATTGTAAATGGCATGAGGCACAAAGTAGGTCTGTTGCATACAAATTTATGTAGCTAGAAATTCACAGAAACTACTATCCATGTTCCTGTGATCACGTAGTGTGTTCAATATCTCTTCCGTTTTAATACCTAGATCCAAAGCGTTGCAGGGTACATTAACACAGGGGACCTGGGAGCAAGGTTTTAAGCAATAGTATGGGTGAGGCTTTGGTCTCTAAATGCTGCTGTAACTCTACTAAAAGGAACAAAGGTTTAACACTATGGTGCTTTTTTCACTGGCAAAACTTGATTATCACTGGGTTTTGTTTACATTGGTATCACAGGGTGGAGAGCGGTGATGAAAGAGTATTAGTGTATGTTTTGAAGATGAAAGAAAAAGGCAAAGAGCCCAAAAAGGAAGTGGAATTTCTAGGGAAATTTTCCAATTTCTAGGGAAGACCTAAAGTTGCATATTTTCTGAGGCTACTGGATTAACATCCTTTTATAGTGACACTGATCCTAGCACACCTACAGGAGTGGCCACAGTAAAACAAGTCAGATTGATGAGCCCAAAAATAATGAAGTGAGAAGCAAGCCTGGCAGTGAGCAGAAAACAGACCCTTGCGGTCTTCTACAAAGTATAATGTGACATTTTGCTTTGTGAGATACAAACAATAGCAAGTGTAAGAATCACAGCTGGAGTAGTAGTATTTTAGTCCTGCCTGGTAGCTCTCTACAGCCTTAATATTTGAGGAACAGTATCTTTCCTGTGCCTACAAGGGTGGCATGACGCCAAGTTACAGTTGTAACCCCAGAAATGGGGTGTTTGAGGAACTGTGTGTTTCATGAGAAATTTGTTCGCAAAATAGATTTTCTATTTGAGAAACCTGATTTCAGGCAAAAGTAAAAATAAAAAAAGCTGAGATCTGAGAGGAGCCTTACTTTCTACTGAGCATGTCACAGGAATGGTACAAGAATTGCAGGACTACATAGGGTTTTTTATTTTTTTTCCCCTCTGGATCTTGTTAATACTGCTAGTTTATATGATGGGGTTTTGAGGTACTGCAGACATAGGAATAAAAATAATTAGTGATCCTGAGATCTGTGAAATTGACCTGCTGAAATGAAATAGGTTTTGGATTATTTTTTTTATTTACATGAACTTGAGTTCTTTGGAAATGGCAATTCATAAAGTTTTGTCCAAATACCTTGTTGACCATGACTCCTTAAAAACCTTTACAATACCAGGTATGTAAAAGTTGATCTTTACTCACCGAAGGTGCTGTTGGAAATCTTGATGTGTTTCTGGTGTATGATTTGTCACAAATTGGAAATACAGTGAGGTAGAACAACTGCAATGAGACTTTGCTTGCTTAGGAAGCAAGGTTTTGGGTTGTCTTAGTTTTTTTTGGCACGTAGAGTAAAACTAGATTTTCAGGCTCACTTGGTGCTGGTCTGCAAACAAGACTCTGAAAAAAGTTACCCTTTTATATATAGTACATTTGAGTATGAGTTTACAGCCTGTAATCCACTCTAGGAAACCTCTGAAATTTATTTTTCATTGTATCAATTTTGTATAAAAAATTGTGTTACCAAAACACTAAGTCACTTTCAAATAAAGCTACAACATTAAAACATTAAAATGGATTGTTTTTTTTTTTTAAACAAAATCAGTGAGAGAAAGGAGCTATATTCAGACTCTTGTCTGCATCCTTTGTTCTAGTGTCTTTTGAGATGGAGAGAGTGAATATTCCTTCCTTTTGACTGGACTTTTCAGTATTGTTCAGTTTTTAACTGGCTGCTGAAAAATGTTTGGTTAATGCTCTTCATTCTGGTACTTTTTGGATAACAGAACAGAAGTTAAATTATTTACTGATGTTGAAGTGGATGTGAAAGTCCTTGGTGTGTAAAAAGTATATTTCAAGGTGCACTTCCTTATAAAAATAAAGTTTAAAATTATTTTTAAGTGCTGCAAGACATTCTCAAATGGAATGTAGGGGATAATAAGTTTTTCCCTCAAAACCAGGCACAGATATCACTGTCTTTTGCTGCATATGTGCAGTGTGTATGGAAAGATTTTGGTTTAGGGTGAGATTTTTCTATTTTGAGAGAGGTTTCAATCAAATTAGGATTTAAAAGCACATGATATGTGAAGTCTTAGTATCTCAGAAGTGCATATAGAGAAAATTGCTTGAACATGGTTTAATTTTTTGTCTTCCCTAATCGAAATCGGACGTGGCTCTGCTGAAGCTAGTGCTTAACAAAAGTAACTGAATTAAGTTTTTAAAACGTGACTGGGGGGGCTGCTTTAGCTTTCTTACGTGCCAGTTCATTGTGGTTAGGTTCTCTTGGAAGCATGGGATCTCCTGTGATTTCTTTTAACATGCCAGTTCATTATGATTGTATACACTTCCATAGAAGTTTAAGTTCTATATTAGCTTTTCGAAATACTTGTTCGTCGTAATTAGGAACTTCTATGGAATTGTATCCATAAAGAAATACAGCAGCGAAGAGTACGAGTGGAAGCTTAGATATGCCTTTGTGGAAGTGAGGCTGTTACAAATTAAGGCAGCGAGAGCTTCAGTCTCTCCCTCAGACTCGTGGTGGGTTGATTTACATGCCCCTCTTTGGCACCAGTAGCTGCAAATGAGGTTTGTATTCACATTTGAATCTTTGTATTATGGTTTAAAATCAGTGGAGTGTAAATTGGAGTTTCATTTGGTCTTCATTTGTAATGACTGACAAAATAATAATGACTGTTACCAATGTACCCCTGCAGACTAGTTTCAAGGTGGTCTTTATATAATTGCCATATGATATGGTATTTATATTAGCAGCAAAGTTGATGCCAGTTCAACCACCGTTGGTGTTAATGTGTTCTTTCTCCACGGACAATTCTGAAAGACAAAATGATTAAAATATTTAAGCTAATATCCAGCACCTCATCTTCCATATCTTGTCAGATTAGGCTTCTTCTGAAGGTAAAAATTGATGAAGAACTCTACTAAAATTGACAAGGTTTGTACAGAGGCTGTCATCTACACAATGAAAGACAATACTAGTCAAAGGAAAGCAGTCCACAGGGACTGTACATCTAATAAACTGTTGGCCATTTGAGTTTCTAAAGCACAAATAGTTCCTTATGCTACAACATATAAAGAAAGAAGAACTGTAGTGGACATTTTTCTTTGCAGTCTCTGGGATTTCTGCTCCTGGCTGAGTATGTTTAGTACTTTCAGGTAAGTGTAGGGCCTGATATGACTACAGATGAAGTACCAAAAAAATGGTGAAGAATGCAGAGAGAAGCGTACTGGGCTTCAAAATGTCTTATCATGTTTGGGAAGCAGTGGCCTAATTTATTAATTGTCTGCTTTCATATGTTTCCTGCCTGTTCCTATCCAAATAAGCTGTTGCACAAGGGAATGGATATATTCAGATACTCTGTAATAATGCACACAATTCCTCTGCTCTCCCTTTTGGGATGACTAGATGGTGTAACTGTTCCTCTTGGCTCGGGGGAGGAGGCCTCCCTGCCCTTTTCTGGCCTAGGTGAATGTTGAGTCCCAGCTTGTGACTGGCAGGTGGTATTTCTGTTACTGCTTCATCGCTTTTTCTCTCCTGTGCAGACAGAGGAAGTTTATTCAAGCTTGGCTGTGTTTGTATCCCAGGGTTTCAGTAATGGTGTAAACTGAAAACAGGCCTTGCTTCTTTCTCAAAAACACGTGCACTATCCAGACTGGGTGAGAAGCTACCATGAAGGAAAGGGACAGTTTCTTTTTGTGGGTCATCTACTCAATTTTTAAGAATTAATTTGTGATTTGCATGCTGAGGTAAAATGCTTCTAGCATAAAGCTCATTCGAGGCTCATTTTCAGGCCTTAAACTGATTGAACTACGAAAATCAAGAGATCTTAACTTCTTTCTTCCACGTCCAGACACAGCCTTCAGTGCTGCACAAGGAGACACCATTGAAGTTTAGGTTAGGCAGATTGGTCGTGATCTTGTCTATTCTGGAGCTGTACACACAAAGTTAGGACTATGCACTTCAGGCATCTGAAGATCCCAGTATAGCGTCCCGTTATAGACATAGCTAGTCATGGTCAATTCTAGAAAACAGAATTTGAAAGAAAAACAGATCACAAAAGTCTTTCATTATCATCTACATCTATAACTTACTCTTAAGCTTGGCCCAGAGGAGTCTTCTGCAGGTCCTACTTTCTTAATGCTTCACATTTCAGTTTCTATAGCACATAGTAGGTCAGAATTGATCAGAGTCTTTTATGTTCCATTCTAATTTCTGTGCAAATGACCTAGGTCTAGAGAATCCATAAGGATACAGTATAGGTATGTTAAGACCGTATGTTTTCAGCAATGTCTGCAGCACAAAGGTAGAAAGGATATATTACTTCCCTGTCAGTTAAAGACAGTGTCACATGAAGAAGAAAGTTTACTGACCTTCAGAAACTGCTTTCCAAAAGCAGAAGAAATCCATTCTTGTGTATGGATTCCACAGTTAATGAAGATTATCTTCCTGCCACTCTGCTTCCCGACCTGCTTTCAAAGACAAAGATCTACTTCAGTGAGGTAATGTTCTCTAAGATTATTTTAGCTTCTACATGAAGGTTATTTGAATGTCTATTAGGATTCTTTACAGAATTTAAAAAAAAAAAAAAGCCAAATAGGTAGCCAAACTCTTCTTTGCAACTCTTACTAGTTAGTATGTTTAAATTTGAAACGAATAATCTTTCCCTTTAGCAGAGCCACGAAATTTGAGTTTCAAACACTTGAAGAGCGGCACAAGTGAAATGCCAGATGGCTCCCTCTGGTGACTAAGAAATTAGTATGCTTTTATATTCTGACAGGGTGAAGATGGTTGCTGAAAGCAGTTTTGTGCAGCGTGCTGCATGTCGTACTGTCTCAAATGTGCAATACTTGCAGGATATAGATCAGATGTTTTAAAAAATTTTTACAAAATAATTATAAATATCTTAAGAACAAAGTAGGGATCTAGTGGAATGGATCCTCTCCGTGCGGGACTGATGTTATTTGCTTCATATTAATACCTTCCAGTGCAGTTGAAGGCATCGTTGCTTAAGTTTTCCACTAGTTCGATGGCACTGCTGTACCATTTTATAGGTAGGGAACAGCTGAGTAAAGACTATGCTTAAAACTTTCCTCTTTCATTTCCTTCTCAGGAGCACCTTCGCCTGGATTTCCAGAGGGTGCTTCTCAATGGGAACAGGACTGCATGGAATGGCTTTTCACATGAATCTCTCTGCAGAATGGAGGGTCTTGGTTGTTCATTGTACCTTTCTGCTGTGGCTGAATTTGGCAGAAGCTGTAATCTAAAAGTGCATGACCTGAATGAAATGTAGATTTTAACTTTTTTTTTTTTTTTTTCACATTTGAAGGCCAAATATGAGTTATTCCTGGTGTAGAACTTGACTGCCTTGAAGGTGCTACAGCAGACATTTGCTTTTGAAAACCTTTCTTGAGTGTTCAGTAGGAGCAGCAGTTTGGGTTGAATGTTCCTCCCAGAAGCTTTCTGTTTGTTCTCCAGTGCTCATCTCTGTCTATATAAAACCTGCTTGTGTTGTGTTTTGTTGTCCTCCAACAAAGCCTAGACACAGCCAGTTGCTTCTGCCCTGGCAGGAAAATCTACTGCTGTTCCTGAAGCTGTGTGAGGTGCTGAGTCAGGGTTTCAGACACCAAGTTGCACAGAGAGAAACTGAAATACCTTCCATCAAAAAATAGTATGAATTAAGCATTACTCAGTTAATGACAGGAAAAACATCTTTGAGTGCCTTGAGGATGAGTATGTTTTTGAAAATAAGACTGTATCTTAAGTAATTTTGTTGGGTTTAATTTTATTTAATTAAAGCTATCTCTGATTCCCTTTTCAAGGTGGTCCATTTATTGCTTTCTCTAGGACTGATGTTTTTCAATTAGGACAGTATTGAACTACAATTTGTGTTATTTCATGTATAATTCAAAGACATTTTTTTTTCAGAACACAATTTGAAAACAAGTGGGAAATAAAATTTGCTATTTTTGATATTTCTTCAGTTACTTGCAACATAAATATAAGCATAAATTAGCCTAATTGAGTCAGCTTGTAATAAGGTTTCTGGACAATGAAGCTTTTCCCTTCTGTGCCAATCTCTCCCTGCAAGCCACAATTTGAAAACGAGATTCTGATTTTCTAGTTAGAATGGGTAAGAATATATTAAACATTAATAATACATACTTGTCTTGCAATCTGTAGCTCACGTGCAGTTTGAATTACTTCAAACTGAACTTGTTTCAGTTTTCTGACTTTATTGTATTACTTTAAAATACTGGTCTTATTATTTTATACTTTGTGTCTTTAAATATTTTTATGGGGAATTTTTCTGTCTTAAAACTGTTGCTAGTCTGCTCAGCTTTATTTGATTAGAAGTTGGTGCTTTTTGTTGCGTGTTTGGTTTTCTGTAGCGTCACTGTTTTGCAACATCTTAAATGACTTCTTGTGAAAACAAAGCCCCTGTCGGCTTGTCATGCTGCCACAAGATGTCATGAGAAGCCGTGTCTCGCCTCAAGATGAGTGTGCTCAGCGAGTCCTCGCAGTCAGCTCAGTCGAGTGGTTCTTCTGGAAGGATGTGGTCTGAAAGCATCTTGTTTCACCACATAGCTAAGGCAGTGTCTCAATTTCTTGAAATAAGTCTCTCACATTAAGATTCTGCTTGAAACAAAAGTGACTAGTGATGGATTAAAGAATCTTCTAATGTACCCTGGAGCAGCAGAGGTAGAAGTGCCTGAGGGTTGCTGAGCTGTAGCGTGCCTCGTAACACTAAGCACTGCAGATCTGAAAGGTTCCGTCTGTAGTAACCACCACTATACATGCTGGCAAAGGACTCGTTTGTGGTTTGGTTTTTGTAGATTTGTTTTTCCCCTCTGAATTTACTCCAGTAAGAGGAGAAATGTGCTTCCAGGAACTAGAAAGGACATTTTCCCATTAAATCCAGGAATGTCTCAAAGTCTCTGTGCTTTTGCTTCTGCTTTTGAATTCCCAGCTGAATTTCCTCTTTAAAATCTACATGTTAGCTCAAAAAAGCCTTCAAGCGGTAACCTTCCATCACACACAGCTGTAAGGAGAAGATGTTTGTTGTTGTCGAAACTTGCCAGAGGGAAACTCAACAGATTTTGTAAGTTACTCAGATCGCTCTCACACACACCCCCACACCCCTTGAGTCGTGGTGGACTTTTTCATGAAAATTGTTTTATAGAATGCAGTCCTGTCAGGAGCTTAGTTTTATCTCCCATTGAGTTCAGTGAGATCTGCGTGCATAGTACTGAATGTGCTTTAATGAACTTTATCTAACTTATTTTGCCATAAACTAAACATGAAATATGCAAACATGCCAGGAGAGCTGTTGAAAGCTCATGTGGGAGCAGTATTGGCTCCTGAGTTTTATTTTGAAGTGAATCGGGGAAGGTGAGCAAAACAGTGTCACAAAAAGTAACCACAGATTTTTGGCAGAAGACATTCAGAATCCCTCAGGGTAGGTGTCCCAAATAAGTCGCAGGACAGTGTTTCTCTCAGAATTCAAGGCCATGAGGGCCAACAAATATTACTTGTCTACGGATTTTGACAGAAAAAGAGACCCTGCTTCAGAAGAGTGCAGAAAGCTGGCAGGATATGAAAAGCAAGCGAAGATTCCAGCTGATTTGCGCTAATCCAGTAATTTGGATTCCAGACGCAAAATCGTCACCAAGGCAAAGTTAATAAAACATTAAAAGAGGTCCAGTAGCCTGTATAAATACATGGTGTCTATCACTAGTCCCCAGATATGGTGTTAATACTGTGTTTGATCATGTATTTTCCCCTAAAGATATTTAATTGAACTAAAACTGGTGTGAGGCTGAGTCTGTTTGGATTGATTCATTCCCTATTAGAAAACAAAATCACTTTGATGTATGTGAACGAGTGATGCTGTTTCTACTTGTGCTCTGTGAATTGTCTTCCCAGTTGAGCCGAGTACTTCACGGGCTGGAGGACTCTGTGAGTGGTGCATGCTTCAGCAGGCACAATACATACGTTGTTGTCAACGGGGAGATGAATAGAACTGACAACTAAATAATTTTAATCTCTTTCTAGGAAAGACTGAGCCAGGGCTCCAACCTCAGACAAATCTGAAGGTAATTAACTATTCCCAAACCCAGAGCCTGTCCTGAGAGGAGAGAAAACATATCACTCAAAGCTGTTTGCTTGAAGTACCAAAGCTTAAAGGTGCTCGGGATTGTGATGGACTCTCAGACTGTAGAGTTTGATGGGCAGCACCGGAGAGAGCATGTTTCCACTGGATATTTGCAGAAGGAGGTGCCTATCCCGCCCGTAGAAGGATGATCAGTGTTAAGTAAGTTTGGTAAAAGCTTCTGAGCACACAGAGCACTGCTGTGACTGCTTTCTGTGTAGAGGGTCAGGGTGCTTTTCCCTGCACGCGTGGCACCATAACAAAGCTCATGATTTTCCTTTTTTAATGGGTACGGCAGACGCCTACTCTATTCAGGAAGAGAGTTTCATTAGAGCTGTTAAGTGTAGGAGAATTTAATATGTTCTATTGGTGTAAAGATACAACAACAGAGAGTTTAGTCTGGGTTGAAGTTAACATGAGGGTACTGGAATCTTTCCGGTTTTGATATTTTAGGTTTTAATAAACTTGAAGTGAATATTTTAGTGCACATAACATGCAGAATTGCCTCTCAATAACTACTTTTTCACTGTTAGCCAGAAGTTTATACTGGGCTATGCAATTTAACAATGAAGTTCTCGTCCCTTAGCTGCATATTATTACAATCCTAGGAAATTAGCTTCTTCATGAATTCCAAAATACACAGATACCGGAACAAAGTCCAGTGTGAGTACAGTATAATAGGGCTTTTTTAAAAGCAAATTTGAATTTCTTTTATTTTTTTAAAGTTCTTAGGTGCAATGGATTTTCTTATTTAGAAAGCATATAATACAAATTCATTTTGTGTTAAGAATCTTTTAAAATAATTCATTATTTCTAAACTTTTTATTGCTGAATATGTTGTTGCGACAACTGCTGTCAGTGACAGTATAACTTATAGTAGAGATGTGAGAGACAAACTGCAAAGGAATAGTGGTGACAAAAGCTAGAAATAAGGCATCGTTTTCTGTTCAGCCTTCCTTTTAAATGGAGAAAAGATATTCCACATTTATAAGGATTATATTGTTGCTTTTCAGACGTGATTCAACGATACATATCAAAAGAGGGAAAGTGTAAAACATCATTGTGTCATCAGGAATTCCAGTTCCACTCGAATAGGAAATGTTCTATTTATGATCTTTAATGAAAGCCTTCAGGTCATGAACATTTCCATTTGTGGAGAAAAATGTAAGAATAGTTTTCTGAAAGTCTGTATAAAATGAACGTTCCCTTTTGAACCCTTTATTCATTCAATTTCTGGGCACGTGTAAAAGAATCATTGAAGAATTAATAGAAGCTGTGTGAAAAACAACATAAAAAAAATTCAGTGAAATTCCTGTGTTTTTTGCCGTATTCAGAGTTTAGTTTTTGAGTGAAATAATTGTTGATTTCAATAGGCCCGAACTCATTAGTTGAATGTACCACAAGGAGGACCTGCTTTTCCTTTCATTTACTCCAGGGTGGATGAAGAGTGAATTCACAGACCTTGGTGGCATTACCCAGGAGAGAGTGGGTGAGCAGAGTATCTGTTGTCATATGCGAAGGATATTTTTTTAAGAGAAAAGATTCTCAGTTTCTGAATTTAAATGTACTATAAACCTCGACATTAGAATATTTCTGCCAAGTTGAACACTTGAACTTCTAAAACTTAACATATGTGAGGTTATTATCTTTATGCACACACAACTTATGAACAGGAACATGAAAATATCAGTGAAAAGCAGGCTTTTTGCATCTACCGCTGTATTTACAGTTTCATAATCTGAGAATGTTGCACATTTGCAATGGCAGAGAAGGGACGATGCTGATGAGTGACAATAGAATATGTATGTCAACAGTGATGTCAGTGCTACATCACAGCATGTTTGTCTTTTGAGTTCTGTTTGTCATTTTTAAAGTTTACTAGCGTCTCTTGATTTTTGCAGCAGATTGATTAGATTATGGTCTAAGTCTGGTAGGAACAGAGATGCTCTGAGCTGTATCACTTCTGGACTTGAACTGATTGATCGTTGTGACACTGAGCTGTGCTCCCTGGCCTCACTCTCTGATGTCAGCAGCAGCACAGGGATCTGCAGGGATGACAGCCATCACTCCTGAACTGTTTCCCTTTTTTTTTTTTTTTTTTTTTCATTACAGTCTTTATGCTGGTCCTATGGCTTAATTTATCAATGTATTAGAGAAACATGAATATTTGATTTTTTCCCCATCAAGCCAGGAAATTGGGAGTTGATTTTATATAAAAGCAATGTGATTCATACTTTCCTTGAAGAACTCCAGAGTTAAGCATCTTACATCTTCTCTTAAATGCAGAAAGGAAAAACTTCAGTGTTTGCCAAGTAACTAGAGTGCTCTGTTTAAAAAGATTTGAAGCAAAAGTTTTACGTTTTGCAATGTTTCTGTATTTCTTGGCTAATCTGTATATATTCACTTTTTTATAGAAAATTCTCTGTTTTTCTATGGGTGCAAAGTTTACTGCAAGTAGCCTAGCATCCTTCCTGTAAAGGATAGGGTTGCAATCCCATTCTCGAAAGCAGCATTCGGCTGTTCCTTCTCCTCTCGTGGTAAAAGACTATGCAGCTGCAATGCAGCTGTTCCGAGTGCAGTGGGGAGCACAGAGGCAACCTGTTTCACTGCACAGCCCACATCTGTCCTTGGAAAAATTCAAAGTGACAGGAAGCATACTGGGGCCATATGTCAGCAAAGCAGAGTTCAGAATAGGCTGAGTTGTAAGCACAGGTTTAATTTCTAACATAGTTTTTGAGGCAGTTGAGCCTGGATCATTAACAAAAATTTCCTTCTCTGAATTACCACTATGTGTCAGCAGCTGCTTGAGAACTTTGAGCAAACTTGGAAATATATTCCCCAGAAGCACGTGTTTAACTCACACAACTGTTGGGACTTGGTGTACTTCATTCATTTTTGTGTGTGAGTTACCTGCTTTATATATTAAAGAATCAGGAATGCATATAGTGCTGCCTTTGTCACACCTTTGTAACTGTGATCTGTACTGAAAGGACGTTTCCTGTGTGAGTGATCTGGTATCACTCCTGTGAGACCTGGCTCCTGGACAGTACATTGACTTTAAAACGCTTCATCAGTTCTTAATTTCTTTTGAATTTTGGAGCACTGAGATGAATTGACTGTTTGAATGTATTTAGCTAAGCAGTAGCTTGATATGAGAAAAATGGCAGCTTTTTGATGTGATTTTTAACGAAGAAAATAGAATGATCCTTTTCTAATTATCTAATTAAAGGAGCAATACAAATAAAATAGGGAAAGCTGAAATTGTTGATCTCGGTCCTTGGTTGACCTGCATTAAGCAGAGATTAATCTCACAGGACCACAGAACAGCTGAGACTGGATGGGACTGCTTGAGACCATCCAATTCAACCCCCTGCTCCAAGCAGGGTCAACTGAAGCAGGTTGCCCAGGGCTGTGTCCAGTCAAATTGTGAACATCTCCAAGGATGGAGACTCCACAACATCTCTGGGCAACCTGCTCCAGTGTTTGGGCACCTGCACAGTAAAAAAGTCTTGTCTTGTGTTCACATGGGGTTTCATGTGCTTTAATTTGTGCTTGTTCCCTCCTGTCCTGTCACTAAGTGCTACTGAGAAGAGCCTGGCTCTGTCTTCTGTAAACCATCACATCAGGTATTTATACACATAGATAAGATCCCCCTGAGCCTTCACTTCTCCAGGGTGAACAGTGCCAGCTCTCTCAGCCTCTCCTTGGATGACAGATACTCCAGTCCTTCAATGAACTTTACGGCCCTTCATTGAACTCGCTTCAGTGTGTCCCTGTCTCTTGTACTGGAAAGCCCAGCACTGGACCCAGCACTCCAGATTTGGCCTCACCGGGGCTGAGTGGAGGGGAAGGACTACCTCCCTTGACCTGCTGGCACCACTCTGCTTAATGCAGCCCAGGACACCGCCGGCCTTCCCTGCTGTGAGTACACATTGCTGGTATTCCTTTGATAGAGTCCTCCATTCTTGACAAAATTCCCAGGTATGTCAGGGCTGCAGTTACTCCCCTTTTTTTTCCTTGGTTTTTTTTTTCATAAACATGATTATGGCTTAAAATATTCTTATATGCCACAAAACTGCACTGTAGGCTTACAGTGTTCACAGTAAAGACTCAGCTTAAGCTGTGAAATCAAAGAAAAGTCAAAACCACAGATTGTTTGTGAGGTGGATTCTATTTATATTTTAACACTGGTAAAACACTTACTGTTCCTTTACGGATTTATTTTGGTTTAGAAAGCAAGAAAAAGCTTCAGTTTGGAGAACACTGGGAATTTTTCTTTAGAATTGTTGAAAAAGCCCACCTTTTACAAATGTCAAGATGTACCCCCATCATCCATATAGCATGTTGTTATTTCTTTTCCTGTGTCTCTCCTGATTCTGTGTAAGAACTATTTCATAACTGAGGAATTGATTCCAAATAATGATGACGGCGTCTTTGAAAATATGTTATCAATCATTTTGCATATAGCTTTTCTACGTCTTTTTTTGAAAGCAATGCTGAACTGTGAAGCATTGTGCTGCTGAAACTTTCCTTCCTCTCCGTGTTTTCTTTTAGTGTCTCTAACAGCTTACCTGCTCACAGAATGTCCTTTCCTGCTTAAATTTCTCCTATATATTCTTTGGTTTATGTTCCAAGCTGCATGGATGATATATCACATCTAATTGCTCTTCTTCTCAGAGAAGTGAGGTGCCCAGAGGTGCTAAGGAGTGCCATTTGTGGAGAAGGCACAGAAAAGCTGCATGTCACTGCCTTGCTGTGATTTGACTTTGTGAATGTCAGAGGTACCAAATTGTGTGCCATATCCTGCCTCGGAGTCACAGTTTTAAGTCAACTGGGGTAACCCTAAACTGTTGGAGCTGCTGAGTACTGTGACTTACCCCTCAACAATATTTGTAATTGCGTGCTTGGTTGTCTGCAGTCCTACATAGAGCCTTCCTAGTGATGAATGGTGCTGGGTATCAACAATTCACCTTGCAGTCGTGTAAGGCCTATGATATCTTCCAAAATAATACAGTTATAATCAGGATAGTCACTGAGTGGTTGTTAATCATACAATAGTTTGGGTTGGAAGGGACCTTTAAAGGCCATCTAGTCCAACCCCCCTGCAATAAGCACGGACATCTTCAACTAGATCAGGTTGCTCAGAGCTGCTGGCCATGCTGCTTTTGATGTAGCCCAGCATGCAGTTGGCCTTCTGGGCTGCGAGTGTATATTGTCGTCTCATGTCCAGCTTTTCACCAGGGCTGCTCTCAATCAATTCATCCCTCAGCTGGTATTGATACTGGGGGTTGCCCTGACCCAGGTACAGGACCCTGCATTTGGCCTTGTTGAACCTCATGATGTTCACATGGGCCCACTTCTCGACCTTGTCCAGGTCCCTCTGGATGGCATCCCGTTCCTCAGATGTGTCAACCACACCACTCAGTGTGGTGTTGTCTACAAACTTGCTGAGAGTGCACTTGATCCCACTGTCTATGTCATTGATGAAAATATTAAACAGTACTGGTCCCAGTACAGGCCTCTGAGGGACATCACTTGTCACTGATCTCCATCTGGACATTGAGCCATTGACCACTACCCTCTGGCTGCAACCGTCCAACCAATTCTTCATCCACTGAACAGTCCACCCATCAAATCCATGTCTCTCCATTTTAGAGAGAATGATGTTGTGGGGGACCATGTCAAAGGCCTTACAGAAGTCCAGGTAGACAATATCCATAGTTCTTGCCTTGTCCACTATGTAGTCACTCCATCATAGCAGGCCACGAGATTGGTCAGGCAGGACTTGCCCTCAGTCATGGGCAAGCTGGCTGTCTTGAGTCATCTCCCTGTCCTCCATGTGTCTTAGGATAGCTTCTAGGAGGATCCATTTTGTGATCTTTGCAGGCAGAGAGGTGAGGCTGACGGGTCAGTAGTTCCCAGGGTCCTCCTTTCTACTCTTTTTAAAAATGGGTGCAATGTTTCCCTTTTTCCAGTTAATGCTTAGTTAAAATTGGCCAAAATGTTTTATATTCTGAGAAATTTATTTTTCTGCCCATTGACATGTTTGGCTCTGGCCAGTATGTTCTGCTTGTATCCTGTGCTATTTTTAGTAATGTTGATTATCCTTCCCCCCACTTCTGTTGCAAAACAGAATTACATGTCTTTTTTACTGGTACGTGCTACTTTCGCACATGGGTTCAGTTTCACCAATGATCAAAACCAGATGGATCAGTCGTGTGTGAGGACTGGTGTGACGAAACGGGAAAAAGGACTTCACTGAGAGGTTCAAATTAACAATTTATTTGGACTTCACTCACAGGTCCAATACGTCACTATTGCGAGTTCTGTGTACAATGGCGATTACACTATTGCAATTTAAAAGAAATTAACGGAATACACTGTTGCAACCTACAAGTGATCCTGAAAAGTAACAACAGAAACCACAAGCGCGCTAGATATTAAAAACTTAAGAGTGCACAAATCACGATCTTAATAGCGTGCCTTATACCATAGGTATGTTTCTTTATCACTTACCCTCTCTCTCAGGTAAGGTCGCTCAATACCTGGGAAGTTACCCTGTACAGCGTCCTGGACAAGGGGGGGACGAATCTCCTACAGGCCAGCGGTATTGTTGGAAGATTCCCCATTTTTCTCCTCAAACCTTGCGGTTTATATTTCCTGATTCTGTGGGGGTGCAGGATTATGCCTGAGTGGATTACACAGTCTGGGATATTTACCTCTGGTGGTGTGATGGCTAAGTCTCTGTTGCCAATTTTGTGATGTCTAGCACTCAAAGTCATGGGAATAGTGGTGGGATGGGACTCGGGGCATTTTATTTTTTAAGGGAGTTAAGGCTCTGTTCGGTTTCGGTTCTTATTGTGATGCAATCTTGAGACAACCCCGGGCTGAGCCGTTTTTGGAGCTCCCCCCAAGTTATCTCTGCATAGACAAGGCAAGGCGGAGATGAAGCTGAGTCGGATGACAACTCCCTGCGTCTCACCTATTGTGCTCTGGAACCGGTTTGGCTGGGTGCTCCCATACAACTGATTTAATCTGAGTGCTGCTGGGCTCCTCACAGTGGGCTAGTGGATATGTTCCTTTCTTTTTTCTTATAAATGTAAATGAAAGTGTCATTTTGAGTTGGACCTTGCCTTTCTATTTCTCTGCACAGAGAAGAGGCAGAAAAGGAGAATACTTAGTTTTGACAGGTCTGAATGTGGTGATTTTCTTGGGAGAACCATTTTATCCATAAGGTGCATTTCACAGGCTGTTTTGAGTGCATCAGCTGGGGACCTGCCGGGAACAGTGGTAATTCCAGGAGCACCAACGGGCAGCGGAAGTCTCTGTTCAGAGCTTCCAGCAATGGCAGGGAGATCAGCCGGGTTCTGTGTTGACATAAGGTTTTTCCCGATCTTTCTGTGGAGTGTGTCCCATATTAGCCAAGCTCTAAATAGCATTAATAAATGCCAAACACATTTTCTGCAGCTGCGTGAGGAAGCTGCCCAGAGTGGCTATTTATCACTCTCAATCGCTCTGACCCGATCAGACCCACATTACCTGTACAGAAAATTGATCGGGAGGGGATAATTCTTTACAGCTTCTCATGAAAGAAACAGTTATCATTTATCACCAGACTTAGTCTTTATGGCTCTTTATGATTCTTTTGCTCATGACAGTAGGAACATGTGGGGCCCCAGGAAGTACCAGGATTCTCAGAATATTTTGAGAAATGCTACTGTAGTGAGTGTGAGAGCCTTACATGCAGGGAAGTTTGTAGCAGGATTTGTATCAAGTCTTGGTCTTTAAAACTAATAGTAATTATAAACTTCAGGACTGAGTTCAGATCGGATCAGCAGTGACCTTGGATCCAAACTAGTTTTCAGTGATGGGGCAGATCCAGGGTGGGTTTTGAGAAAGTTCACAAGAGCGTATCACAGCTAACATCATTTTAGAAACATGTGATGTGAACTTTTCCTTGCTACTGTTGCTGTTAAGGTTGGATGAAAGTGTGTTTCTATGAATCACCTTGCTGTTTTCATTCCATTTAGCATTCAGCCTGTATAAGTTCTAATGCTCTGCTGTCTGCTGTGGATTAAATTAGGATAGTTTGACCATTAAGGCAACCTTTTACCTTAAGTTGATTAAGTTTCTTGTGGTCTTTCTTTTTAGACCCCCTTGACTATATCAGTTGCCTTAATAAAAGATATAATTTCTCTTGACAAACTTGTAGTTTTATTGATCTATGGTGGACTAAAGATATGACTAGAAACATTAAGTAAAGAGAAATAAAAACCTATTTTTAGGGAAGAAAAAAAAGGAAGGCATCTTTGAATAAAACCTTCTTTAATAGTTTTTAGAACTCCATTCTAATACAAGTGCTCAAGGACATAATTGGCAATGTATTTAACAGCAAGTAGAGTCTCTTCACAGGTTGGCTTTATCTGAGATTCAGGGAGAGTGAAACCATATCTACCAGTGTCTCGGAGCTCAAAAGTGAAAGAGTACTTGATGCCTTGATCATAAGCCCAATCGTCAGAACCCCCTGCAGCAGGATCTGTTGATAAAAAAATAAATCTTAACTGGGAAAGTGCAGCTACATGTTGAAATGTGATATATTTTAGAGTCATGTCACATAGCCAGAAATGCAGAAAGGACAGAGTAAAAAAGGAATATTCAGTGAATTGATTGATTTTTCCTGCTTATGGAAAAACTTCTGTGATTTTAGGCCATTTGTGAGCTTCGTTCCAGCTGATGCATGCAAGAAAATGTAAATAAGCTAAACTGGAAGAAGAATGAGAATCACTAGAAACCTGCATTTGATAGTCTTAGTAGCACTTAATATAGATGGTGAGTATATTTAGGCCAGTACTCACAGATCGTTGTAGCTCCTGGGCCATATGTATACTTGGTGTTGTACAAACTGGCCAGCTGTTTGGATGCATCATGAGCAATGGAATTCTGTAGGAAAAGAAGAATGATAAGTGCAGATTTTCTGAGTGAATCTAAGAAAATACATTGTTGAATACACTGAAAAGCCATGCTTGAGTAGTTTTTATTTTAAAACTGTTGTTCACGTCTCAGAATGACTAGATGTCAGTGGCTGACAAGGCAGGGCTTGTCCTGTTGTTGTGAAAAGAGCTTATCAGTAAAGAGTTCTTTCTCCACGCTTTGATGGAGTATAGTCCAGTCTGTGTATTGCTCTACTGATGTACAGCCTGCTGTGTATAGTCCAGTATACTTTGGATAGGTAAGGGGACAATAGGTAACAGGATTTTTTATATTTAGAAAAAACTTGTACAATATTAAAACTAAAGAAGGAATCTCATTTCGAGGTATGAGAATCTTAGAGAATAACAATAATTTGGTACAGTAAATTGCAAATGTACAATAGCCTTTCTTCTTCTATTTGTGCAGCTATAAATTTAGAGGAGAGTCAGCTTAGTCAGTGAAGTTGAACACTGATACAAGTGGAAGAAGATTAAGGTCTTATAAATATTAACAGCCAGAAAAAGGCATAAATTACCTTGGAACCATATGTAGTCTCATTAATTTCAATTCATTTCCTGTGCACAGAGGGACTCACTCAACTCCCACTGATTTCAGTGAGGGTTGGATCATGCCCATCAACAGTAATATGAAGCTTTGTACGTTTGCATTAAGGAAAATTGCAGACTTTTCTTTGGAACGTGTCCTTTTCCCGTTCTTCATTATACAGCATGTTGGTAATAAAACATGAAAACTATTACTAACAGATGATAAATATGAATGATATTTGAAAGCAGATGTTCAGTATAAGAATAAGCAATGGGTTGCCATATCTTTATAGCTTTCAGCTGAATGGCTTACTATTCCAGGAATTTCCTCCAGCCCCTTCTTCCTCTGTAGGTTATACTCTGGCTTACTTCCCGGTGGAAGATATATTGTGAAGTATTCTCTGTTCATCCTTATGCTTCAAGCGTTCCTGTGAATTACTTGAAATGGCATCTTGGACAACATGTTTAGAAAATCTTAGTTAAGTGAGAGAGTTTTCCCAGCTTCTACAAAACAGCATCAAAATATGTTTGCATTAGCACTGGCAGCCTGCTATATTGCAGAATTGCAAGTGTTTCCCCATTCCAAAATATTGGATTTTGAACATCCTAGTATTATGGGAGTTTGCTGTAGGAATTTGTGGTCATGTAGCCCATTAAGAATATTTAAAGGGGGCAGACCAAAGACTATTTGAAGCTTGTCCTTACATTGGCTGTACTTGAATGGGGCATTTGGTTTCTGGCCTCTCTGTTGTCCAAACACAAGCAGTTGTAAGAAGAATGCTGTTGCTTTGCATTTCACAGTCTTAGATTCAGAGCAACTGGGGGAGCTGAGTTCTCTCCAGGGTTGGGGTTTGGGTTGGTTTTGTTTTGTTGGGGTTTTTTAATGCCTGAACAAGCTGATTTTTCTAAAATCCATAGTAATTTTTAACACACATTGAGGGAATTGTAGAGGTTGGAGACTATCTGCTAATGATACTGTGTTTTCTTCAGTCATCTTTTGTTTATAATATATACATTTAACTGGCATCTGAGATTAAGCCAAATCTTCTCTCAATAGTAGATGAATTTGTAAATGTAAACTGATTCTTCCTCTTTTTAAATATATGCAAAGTGGAAATTAAATATGTAAAGATAGTCTGATATTATGTATGGACCTATTGGTAACTAGTATTTGATCTCTCTCTCATAAACTGCTTGGTAGGGACAATAGAACAGCAGAGCTGCTCTTTGGGAAGAATGGGGCATTCCTTTCATTCAACTGCCAGATGATGGCTTTAAATCATACCAGAACAGATACCAGAAAAAGTACGTCAGGAAATCTTTTTACCTGAGGGATTTTTTATTATTGTCCAGGAAGCTGTAAAAAGAGATTTGTAGAAAGAGCAGTGGAAATTTCCAGCTGTTAGGAGCCTGGAATCCAAATAAACAACTTCCCCGAGCTCTCCAGTCTGGAGATCAAGGTGGTATTTTAAATGACCCTCTCTAAGTGAAAAACATGGCTGAGCATTTATGATTTGATCATGAAATTTAAACTTTTTCAGAAGTTTTGGTATCTGATTTTTTTTTTCCTTTAATTGACTCTCTACCATTTTCTTTCCTAATAGATTTATAATCCAAAACCTAAAGGTAAAAAAAAAAAATAAAATCTACTTTATAGGAATTAAACTCACCTCTTAATAATACTATAATATAAACTAGTAAGAATAATAAAAATGAAGTAAATATTTGTGAGTGTAAATACAAAATAGGAGGAATTTTTGTTCTTTTTTTTTTAAAAAAAGCACAATTACTCAAAACCATCCATAAAAAGGAAATAACATGGAGATTTATACGGAGGTATATAAGTAATGCCTAGCATTTTTCAAAAGGGAAAGTTATATTTAGCTTTGAAAGGTGGTTTGGGTTTTCAAGTCTGTTTGTTATTTGGAATACAGCTGCAAGGAGAAACATCGCTATCTTTTTGACCTTTAAGGACAGTCTTTGCTGTGCAGTGATTTTCTAGATCTCTTTGTGTAACTGGCTTAACTGAATTGTTGTGGTTTGTTTGTTTGTTCATTGTTTTGTTGTTGGTTTTTTTTTTTTTTACTGTTAAAAATCCCTCTCTTGCAAGGAAAATTTTGCTTAGAGTTATAGTAGCAGAGAAACAACTGGCGCCCTCAAGTCCTAGAAATAACTCCAAATTACACTCCTTGTAACTGGGAGCAGAAATGGCTTTTTAGCTTCTGACTTGCAGCTGAACTCACAGAGCTGGTGGTTTCAGCAGAAGGTAGTGCTCCCTGCGCCGAGCACCCGTCTGTGTTTACACAGCAATTACTAATATTTGCTTGATCTTGTGTAGAGTGCATGGGCCAGTGAGACAGCAAAGTTGTGTTCTCAGTAGCCATTATCTTACATAATTCACGACCTTTAAACCTATTTTTTCAGTTATTAGCTGTTAATGAAAGATATGTTAATGGCCTCTCTTTCTCACCACATCTGGAGTTTTGAACTAACAAGATAAATTATCAGGCTGAGCACCTTCTGTGTGTTAATAGGTAATTTTTTTGGGAGCATCTCCCTCATTTTACTCTTGTATCATCAGGCTAGATTTGCCAGCAAATTGCTGCTGCTTAAAAACACTTCAGGGACGTTGATTATGCAGCTGCTGCATGTGGACAACTCCCTTCACCCTCATCCTGACAGTGATCTGGAGAAGCCTTTTCACTGATTGACTGAACCTCTTGCTCTCTTCCCTCAGTGGGCTGCAAACTGATTTGCCCAAGGCTGAAAACTGTATTTTGACTTCACCTCGGTCTCATGTGCTACTTAAGTGACCCTCAACTTCCTTTGTAATGAAAGTCTGAAAATGTGGTATTTGCGAAGTTAGCTTTTGCCAAATGAACTAAACTTCTGAGACTTCCTGTTTTGCCAATAAAAACAGCCTCCCCTCAGAAGAGTCCATGGCTGATGTATAATTTAGTTCACTATTCTGTTGTTGTTCATGGTTAAACATGTCCCCCAAGAGTCCAGGGAATCCAGCCAAGTGGAAGACTTCAGTATGATGCTTCTTTTTTCTTTGCAAGCCTGTTTCTCTGTGATAGTCTCACAGAGTGTTTAAAAAATCAGTCCCTGGTGAGGGAGTTTCCAGTGTGACTGAGTTCAGGTGAACGTGCCCTGTGCCTGTTGGAGACTCTTGTCTTTCACCCAGAGTCATACATGACCTTCGTCTGGAAGATGCTGCTACAAAAAGCACCCTTTTCACAATTGTAAGACTGTCAATGCAGAGCAGTTCTATTGTGGGACACCTGTTGTGGCAAACTCAGTGAAGGAGTTGTAAAGCCAACTGCAAATATTGCTTTTCTGCCCACTTTCTTGTTTGTTGCACTTCCCAATTGACTTTACCAATATTTACTTGAAACAAGTAGTACAATCACACAAGTTCGCAATAGCACAGATATAACAACAGCATAGGTTGCAATTCCTCATTGGTATGTCTAAGTCCCTTAGATGATAGGATTTTTGCTGTTCAAAAATTCTTGACCACAGATCTTCATATATATATCTTAAACACATTCAGGAATAAAGTCAGGAGTAAAAAGACTTTGCTCCCAGGTTAAATAATCAGACTGATATTCACAAAGTCATGCAATATATTTGAAATTCACTCTTGCAGGCTGCACAGACTCTGGGCATATCTCCACTTCCTACTGTGTCCTATTTTAAGCACTCAAGAACAAATGAAATGCTGAACCAACCTAATATAGAAGGTAAATTTTGGTGATTTTAAACAATAGCTCATGTGGCCAGTGTGCCTTCAAGTAATACAAACTGAAATCTTGTGTCTAGAAAATTATCTTGGGTTGTAAATTATTATGTTATTCTGCAGCCTGCCAAACTAATTATACACATATATTAATCTGACAATGAGTATGAGCTGGCTGCAGCCATCTATTTGGCACCGAGTTTGTTGTTTGACTGAGAGATGGAATTGAGTCTGGAAAGGAAGGAAGGGCACGATCCACGTTCCTCTGCTCTATCAAATCATAGTTCAGAGCCAATTCAAATACAAACAAGAACTGATAAAGCTAGATTTGTCTGCTGAAAATGAGGAAAGCATAGGGTGACCTAGTAGGAAACTAAGGCCAAAATATGAACTGATTAAAAAAGTATGAGCTGAACTGTTTATGAAAAGTGAGATTAAATACAGAGTTCTTTATTGCAAGAGGACAAAAATGTGAATAGTAAAATGAACATGAAGAGAATCTTTTTGGGGTGTGGAGAGATACTGGTCTTGCCAAGCACGTTTTTTAATTGTGAAAAGCTAATGCTTCTGTTCTCTGTAGGAGATGGATTTGAGCGTGTACTCTGTGTGCAGGGTAACACTCCAGGGTATAGTAAAGAATAAGTCAAGAGGATTATGAAGCAGGCAAAATGTGATTCACCAAAAGGAATACATATTTCTTTCAGGGTGTCATCACAAGAATATTGTGTAACTTCTGAGAAATTCCTGACCTAGATTTTCCTGTCTTGGATATTTTTATTTTTGTTGTTCAAGTAGTGTTTGGATAACAGTGAAAGTTTTGTGCAGCACCCCAGGAGGGCAGGGGGGAAACAAAGCAACAATCCTGAACAAAGAGAGAAAAGTTTTGGGAAAATCCTTGTGAGCTGTGGGGTTGAGATCCTCAGTGCTCCTCGTCCACCTCAGGAGAAGAGTGAGAAGTTGCAGGAAGAAAGGGACATACGTGACTTTCACCTTGTTTTACACCCCAGGGCCGGGGGTGGTTGAGGGATAGTTCTAATCCCTGACTCAAAGTAAATTACAGTAACATTGAGATAGCTCTGATTTGCTGCAGCAATGCAGTGGAGCATAAAGGTTGTCTGGGATTCTCAGAGTGCCCAGTTCTACCTGAGCAACCAACGCTAGAACAGTTTTATGCCTTCTGGTGATTTCTCGAGGCTGTGAACAGAAAAAGTCTTTTGAGCCCCAAGGACATGCTTGCAGGAAAGGAAGGTGCAAACGCTCTCTAGATCTTTCTCTTCTGCAGACTTAGTGTCTTCGATCTCAAATGACTTAATTTTTGTGCCCTTCTATATCTCAGACACTGGAATGCAGCATAAGACCCATGGTATTATGCTACCTTTAATTAAATACAACAGAACAAACTGTCGTTAATGATAAGCAGACATATGGGGTTTTGTTTAAGCACATGTCCAGTTCCTCACTGAAAGAGATAAGAAATTGCAACTATATTTCCTTTAATTTATTAGATCTGTCAGAGTAAAAATAACATCTAAGATAGGATAATGGCACTATAAATTTTGCTGCTTCATTTTCAAAATGATTTATGATCCTTTTATTTGCCCAAACAATTTCTATTGAAAGTTGAGATTCTCATTCTTCAGCATTTCTCTAAATTCTAAATCTAGACAGAACTTTTGGACATGAAACACAACAATTGGTATATAAAATAATACCTCTTTTGGTACCTGTCTCATTTCAAACAAGTACAATTGCTGATTGAAAATCTTAAATTTTCTTTAGTCACAGCTTAAATTAATGTGTTTTAGTTATTTGAAGTAAGCTGAAAAGCTGCACTTTCAAACCTGACCCAGAGCCTGTTGAAGTCAGTCTATTTAATCTACTGACACTAGAGCGATTTAGGCCCTCTCTGTTTAATTATCCCAACTACAGGCAATGTTGATTGGGTGATGCTCTGATCTCATTCTCCAAAAGAAGGATTTTTGGCAAGAAATCTTCCCTTGTTAAAATCGGATACTGCACAAGTTGAACACCTCTGGGATCCTGCTGTCTTTTTGTTGGGATCACCAATAGAGGAAATATTTTTTCCTTAATTAAAGAAGTGAAAAACACTCATAAGGTCACCTTGTCATGGTGGGGAGATTTGTGGTTGCTTTGTAGTGGGAAATAATGGAACTCCCTCTGGGATCAGTGTGCCCGATTTAAAATATAAGATAAAGTGATGTTGGAAAGACTAACTTACAAAGTGAAATCAAATGGTTGAAGAGAAATATATAGCCTGAATTCCTGAGCTATTTATTTTTTTTATGCTGAATGGTAATAGCAGATTTGTCCTCTATGGCAGGAAAAGAGAGTTTTTATTGATAAAAATTGTAGAACTTTAGTTATGGGTGATTCATTAAATTTTACTGTGTATTAGAATAGAACATTGCCAATATAAATTTTTAATTGAATAAAAGAATTTGAACAGCTAGAGAAGCACATAGGTTCTTTCTTATTGTTAGGGATTGTTTTAATAATGAGCTGTCAATGTAAACTTTTCCCATTTAATACTGTGAGAAACATGCTGTACTTTTAGTTATGTTTCATCACATTTCCTCTTGATTCAAAAAATAGGGCAGAATGTCATGCAAATCCTTAACACATGGGAACTTTGTGATCTTGACAACAAAGCAGCTTCAAGGGTTTTGTGTTGTTTTATTACTTTAGACTGAAATGCAATGTGTGAAATGTGAAGCTTTTGTAAAAACTGAAGACAAGAAATTACTACAGTTCCCTGGAATAATTACAATTAAACATTTCTGCAATATAAATTAAGAAAACAAAATCTTAATCTTAATTTCATCCCTCTTTTAAGCTGTAAAAAATGTCACAAGAAACTTCACTGTTGGCCCCAGTTTGTATTTATGCTTCAGAATCATGACATCTGTTTGGGAGCACTCATAAATCTGTCAAACCTGCACAGCAAAGCAACACGCATTGTTGTTGCCTTGGACTTTTGGCAGCATCCAGGAAAGAGAGGGAATCAAGATTTGTTTGTTTTGTTTTGCTGTGTTGTTTTCCCTGCCAACAGCTTCTAATTGCTAATATGCCAGAGAACTGAAGTCATTTTATTATTCATGATTGATGATTTTTGGCCTTATAAAATGTTTACAACTTTTATACTCATGTAATAGTTTTAACTCCTCTCTCTGTTTTTGAGGATAAAAAAACCAATAAAATTCCAAACTGTTGTTATCTTACTTAAATGGCATTAGGGTTTGGCTTTTCTCTAGGATGAATAGGAGAGGCATTGTCCTTTAAAACTCAACATTCATCCTCTTCTCTTCCAAATAAAAGGTGTGTTTGAATCCAGGCCTGTTTAGAAAGGCCTCAAAACTGAAATATTTAATCTGTTTTGTATCTAACTATTTTTAATTATAACTTTGATTAAAAAACTGCCTCGTTGTCCTGAACCTGTATCAATAGGAGTTTCTCCATTTTACTTTAGCAAGAACTAAGGTCCGGTAGGAATTGGTAAACAGAGGTCCTTGTCTGCTCTTGCTGATACCAGTTCAGTCATTTCATAGTTATTACAATCTATCAAGCTGTTAGCTTGACTTACAGGGCATAATGTTTCTATGTAATGTATTAAAGCTACATACACAGCAACCTCTCGAGTCGGGAAGAATCAGTGCAGCACAGCACAGTGGGTTTCTGTGTAGCATGACTGGAAGACAAACCTGACCCTGTGGCAAATTCATGGTGTATGTGGAAATTAAATAAGCCTCTTGGGTTTATCCTGTGCTTGAACTAGCTTGAAGCCATCATGGTTTCCCTTGTTCTTGCTAAGAAAGACTGAAGTGTTTTCAAAAACTGGCAGTACAGATTCTTTCCAGATGTTAAAGAAACTGCTTGAAGTTAAATGGACCTAAATAGCAAGTGATGATTTTTACTTATTCTTTTCATTATGTCAAAATGACAAAGAGACTTACCAGTTCCTCGTAATTCGATGGTAATTGGTAAGTATACGAATAAGGAAACAGTAGCAGCTGGGAGTAGGAGTGAATCGTCAAGTATGCCTTGATTGTAGAAAGATGTTCACGAATGAAATCAGCCAAAGCCTTGGTCTCCTTTTCAGACTCAGGTGCAGAGCCACAGTAAGTGGAGTCACAGGGGCTTTTTGACGCCCCAAGAGCTGGTAAGAAAGGTGAATTTAATGAGCTTTTAATAAAAAAAGCTGGTTGTTAAGAGAGTTATGTTACACCACTTTTGTAGATAAGCCTTTGAAATCCTACTTACACGTGCCGTATCAGAGAAGAGAATATTTTATTGCATAGTTAAGACACTGGGCAACATGACAAAGCATTTAATAAATATGCCCTGTAGGGTGTACATAGTTGAAAAAACATGAGTATTGATTTAAAGTCCTGTATTATCTAAGTGATTTGGGATATTGATTTGCTTTAGTACTTAACAATCCTCTCCTTGCATATCTTCTCCATTTCTAGGACACAAATGGAAACCACTCGAAAGAAATCCCTGTCCAGTAAGTGAAACCAACCAAAAGCAAACTCGGTTTCTGTTCTGAACTCATAGAAAAATGTGTATGTATATATGTGTGTGTATATATATATATCTGTTCATAGAGGTAGACATACTGATGATACTGGTAACCAAAGTTTTTTGCCCAAAGCTGCCTCAAAAATTGAACACAAGCTACTCCACAATGCTATACTGGTGGTCTTCACTCAAGCTTGAACTGGACCAACCATCAGGTAGGGAAAATCTATAATTAAGCATCTATTGCACCTCTGTATGATCACTTGCAGCTATTGTTAGGAGACACTTACTGCACCAGCCAGCATTAAAATTCCTGTTGGGATCTGTACCAAGGCAACGGCTACCAGCATTTTTAGAGCGTGTCTTTCTCCACATGCGGTCCTGAAACACAACATTTTGATGTATGAAGCATAGATCAAAACTAAGAGAAAGTTCTAACAGTTGGATTTTCCAGCAATAGTCATCTTGAGAAAGAAGAATGTACTTACTTTGGTCCAAGTGTAAACGTAACCATCAATATTGACAACAGGCAAAACATAGAAGTCCAAGCTGTCAAGAAGTGTGGTCATGACAGTATCTTTTCCATAAGTCTCAACAGCCTAATTGGAGAAAAGTAGAAAAAAGCTGGCGATGCATTCATAGATCTGTACGTATCTAAAGGCCTGGGTCTGGATTTAATGAATCCAGAGTGAAGTCATCCAGGTCACTCTACCACGGAGAGGGCAACTCTGTGATATTACATATACTTAGAGGATTTACACTGACTCAAACCACACCGCTGTTAGAAAGCCATCTCGTTCTGTTAGATAAATTATATGGCAAAGCAGTACTGATTTTGAACAGGGTATTAAATCACTGGAAAGAGATTTCCATCTACTAGCTCCTTGTTTACAGACAGAGCAAAGTTCTCTCTATTACCTGACACCGTAAAGGTTTGGGCTTAATTTATATGAGAAGGAAAAATCATTATTCCCCTATTTATTTTTATATCTGTTTGTGCAGAGAAATTTCATCAATCACCAAAATTATAGAGAATACTTCCAAAGAACATCCTTACACACTTCCAGGCGTAATGCTGGGGATGCATGTGTTCACAGGGAGGAAGATTTTTCCCTGCACTTTTCCACATACATACATTGAATAACAAATATAAGAACTCCTGCCATAATCCTCTGTATCCTGATTGTTCGTGGCCTGGCACTTTGTATGCTTGTTCACAGATTTATATCGGTGTTGAGGGAACATGAGATGGTCATAGAAATTTGCCCTAACACGTATGTTGCACCCATGTTTCCTTTAGTGTCCCCAGATGTAAAGGACTACACAGGGAGCAATGCAATGGAGAAAGGCATCCATTGTCCTGTGACTACCAAGTGGGAAGGTTGACTGTAGAATCTAGAAAAGCCTTTTCAGATCACTAAAACTTATTTTTTCCTGGTTTTTTGTTGTTTGGTTTTTTTTTTTTGAATGCTTGGGGGGGGGTTTCAGAGATACATATAACAATCCACTTTGCTTATGTTTTTCTCTAGTGTTTTTTTGTCTAGAATTTTTATGTCTAGAAGCAGTCCCAAGTGAACCACTGATGACGCTCAGAGGACTGCGCTTTTAAAGCACTTCTGCCTATCCACACTTGGATCCACTGAGCAGAGCTGCTGCTGGTGTCAGGTACACCCATTAATTAAGTGACCAGACAGTGAAAATGACAGCTGTAGTGACGTGAATTGCTAAGAGAAAAATGGTAGCACATACTGTCTGCAGCCTTATTAGGAGATAATGAAATCACATTCCCATTGACTCCACTGAGATGTCACTTTCAATTTCCACTGCTCCCTACACAAAACCGCATGGCTGTCTGATCAGACTGAGATTATACTTGCCACCAATGCCTCTGCAAGCGTGACTCACTCATGTACCTTGGCTTTCCTTTCCTTCGGTTTTAAATCCCAGCTACTGCTTCTGGGTTTGGTTTGGTTTTTTTTTTTCCTAATCTTCAAGCAGAAATTCTTACACAATTTCAGATTCAATCAGTGAGTTGTTCTGCTAAGTTGATTGATCTCCCTCTGTTGAGGGGGAATATACCTCTTCTCTGTAGAGAAGATTGTGAAGCATTTAATAACTCCCACCGGCTTTATGTTGGTGGTGAGGAGAAGGAAAAGACAAAGGAGATAAAATTGTTTAATTCAAGGCCTAAAGTATCCCAGCCTGGGGTGAAGCTAATTCCACCTGTGCAGCTCTTTCCTGAATATAGTTTCATGTTTTAGAAACCATCCTGTACAACTTGAAGTGGCAGCTCAAAGGGATGTAAAAGCATTTCCCTCTCTTCAAGTGGAGTTTAGGGAGCTTCGTCTATAGCCTCCCTCCTCTCTTGGGTACATTTCCTCAGTGCACTCTGTGCTTAGCTGATGGTAGGTTTCCGTCCTTTCTGTTGCCTTACGGAGTAAAGCTTGTTGCAGGGAATACAGCACCTGACGTTGTAGGTAGACAGCTGTTCTGATATGCATTTAGATGCCTTCTGATGTTCCCTTGAATTTCCTTATTCCCTACTCCTTATGCCTATATGAAGAACATGACTATGTTTATAATGTTACCTGTTCGCTTGTTTCTCACCTTTCTGACTACAGGTGCAGAAAAGAAATTTATAGACTGTGTAAGTAACCCTTGTAGTTGTCAGTACCTCTTACGTATGCTTTTAGATAGTCTTAGGCTGCTGAAAGATTACAGGTCCAACCACTAAGATCTGGTTCAGGTAGTTACACCCTGACTATCTGAGCTGAGAGAAGGGTTGGGTAGACAGGTATTTAGAAGTAAAAAGGCAATCTGCAGCTTCCTCAGCTCTTGCTGCTCACTTAAGATTTTCTTAAACTTAGTTGCATTTTGTAAAATATTTTTTCATCATTAAGCTTACTGACTTCTTTCACAAACCACTGGCAGAAAGCAGGGGAGATCCACTCTCTTGCATGGAAACCACAATCCATGAAGATGGCCTTCTTATTTGGACCGCTTTTTCCCACCTAGGATAAAAAACCAACAAACCCCATGTCTTAAACAAAATAATTTGTATGCAGAACAAGTCATTCAGCTTGCTGACCTTAAAAGTCAAACTTTATCCAAATACAGCATTCCTTGATTAAATGGAAATCTATGGAGTGCTCTCAGCTGTACCTGACCATGATATTCAAGCTAAAACAATAGGCTCTTAATAATTTCATTTTTATTAATGTAGATAAGCTTTCCACTGCACCCCTCCCCAATTATTTGATTTTTCTGCACTGTTGATTTATTTCCTGTAGTGTCTCTAAGAGCTGATCTTGTTTGCTTGAATAATATATATTATTGTAAATGCTTATGCAATTTTGGGCAAGTAATCTTTATCCTTTCACCTTTATTTAAGTCATCATATCTTATTTATTCATAAGAGTTATGCCAAAACCAAAGAAATTTGTTGCCTATTCCTAGAGAAACTGACATTTATAGATCCTTTTAGACTAAATAGGTTTACAAACAACAGATGGAGAGAATATAAAGGTAGATGATTGTTCAAATAGCTCTCGAGAGTGTGGTTAAATTTGTATGTCTGAACTTCTATTCTTTCATTATATCCCTTCTTCAAAAAAATCTTAAAAGTTGAATGAATCATAGTAGTAGTGAACAAAATGTATTAGATTTTCTGCAAAATGTATATTACTGTCTTAGCATCATTGGTGTTTTAACAGACATCATAATCTTGTGGAAGTTAACAGAGGAAAAGTCTGGCACAAAGAAATCAAAGCACTTACTTTGAGAATGTACATTGGACGTTCCTCGTATGTTTCCCCAATTACACTGCGAGTGACAAGGCCTGGGTTCTGAGCAGCGATATCAGCAGTCCAAGCAGCTATCTGTTTAATAAGGAGGTTAAATTTACAGATGTGTTTATCCTCAGGTCCAAAGTAATTAATTCACAGGCTTCAAGCCAGAACAGTCCTTCTGAGCACCTAACTTGACCTAATATTTGATACATTTTGTAGATTTCCAAGAATCAATTCCTACTTATACTAGAGCTATATGTCTGAACTGATTTTTTTTTAGTATGAATTTATTTAAACCTGTCATTGGAGTATGGCTGGTGGATTACAAAACCCTTTGAATGCTAACCCTATGTAGTCATGACCTTGTCAACACTTAAGCTCTGTTAACAAAAGAAAACTGTTTTTCTTGTTAAGTTTACTAGATTGAATTCCTTAAATCTTCTACATGTTGTAATGTTTTTGAGCTTCATGGCTCTTTTATTCATCATCATTCTTGAATTAC